>NW_024543073.1:34137500-34530000 GCF_018167655.1 Microtus oregoni | reverse complement strand
ATGCAGTTATTATCTTAAATGTATAATCCCATTCTCGGGACATTAAGATTCCTCTTCTCCCACCTCCTCACCAGCACTTGGTGCAACAGAATCTGGGGGTTGAGGATCCTGCTCTATTTTTAGCTGATCAAGCACGTGATATTCTTTCCTAAAACCCGGTGGTCATGTGAATCACCAGAAAGTATGACTAATAACACCTCGAGTAATGTATCTATTAATAAAATTGCACCTTCTTTTTCCTAAAACAAGGTTTGAGTTCTCCAAAATTTCACTTCAAATATATAATATAAATAATAGGGGAAACAAATGCATTTGGTTACATAAATACTTGGATAGAAATCATGATGGTGGCTTTATGTGTCATGTTGTCATATAATAACCATGGTAGAAGCATAGTTAGCAGGCCTCTATAATGTTTATATTAACACTTGTATCAATACTTAAAGTAGATTTTATTAACATATTCACTACTACAAAGGTAACATGTATTTTACACACACACACACACACACACATATATATATATATATATATAATTTAGGTATTACTTTATATTTATATATTATCATTAAAGTAGAAACTGAACAATGAAAATAGCATCTACTCTCTTACTATATATTATGATTATTAGCATCAGAACATAATGAAAGCAATGCTGCTTAGTTGTTTCAGTATCAGAGGAGGTCTACAGATGAAGAGAGAGTAAAGAAATACATAAATTATTTATTTCTCTCAATATCAGGCTAACAAAATTCAAGAAAATTAAATATGCAAGGACAATCATCTGGTTAATTCAAAGTCAACTGACTGAATTTTTTTAAAAAAATATTTTATCTATGTATTCAGGATTATGTAAGTTTAAATTTTTAGAAATATTTTCACTTCCTATGATTGCTTTGACTATTAATTTTCTTTTCAGGCCCCTATGAATTCTTACATTGTTTTTTTTTCTACATTTGTGAAATATTGGAATTTTGCTGTGTATTGCTGTAAACCTCTAGATTAATTTTGGACATAGAGTCATTTCACTGTATTGATTCATTGAGTAGGGGAGGCTAATGTTGGATTCCCTTCTGTAGGCTGTGAATACCATTGGTTAATAAAGAAACTGGTTTGGTGTGATGGGCTTGATAGGCAGAGAAACTAAACTATATGGTGGGAGAAGGAAGGTGGAGTCAGAGAGAAGACATGTAGCCACTGCTGGAGACAGATGTGCTAAAGCTTTGCTGTTAGGCCACGACCTTGTGGTGATGCATAGATTAATAGAGATTGGTTAAATTAAGATGTAAGAATTAACAAATAAGAAGCTAGAGCTAATGGACCAAACAGTGATTTAAATAATATGATTTCTGTGTGATTATTTTGGGAGTCTGGGCAGCCAGGAAATGTACAAGTTGCCTCCTTACAACAGGAGATATTTCATTTTTCTAGCATCCGTTTTAACTACCCTTTTCAGTATCCCAAAAATTCATGTAGAGGTATTTTATTTCTTTGGTTATGTGTTTTCTGAATGACTTAACTTTTTGGAACTATTATGATAAGTGTGATAAGGTTCTTAATTCCTCTTCCTGAGACTATATTGTTGATTATAAATTAATCGAGGGTAGAGTATGACAGTGAGAAAGGAGACCATGAAGAGGAATATAAGGTGATGATGAAAGACAGAATGCAGAAAAATAGATACATGAATCGTGACTGAATTTAGAAAAGTTATTGTTCTTCTATCTTTAACTCTGAAACATTTCTATTTACTTTTTGTGATGGAAAAGTGCATAAAATGTAGTTGACATTGAAAGTGTGTAAATAGAACATTTCATCTAAAATATATCAAAATGACATTATGGAACATGTATTTTATTAAAGTACAGGAATCCCACAGTGAATAGTAAGCTTGGAGAACATTCATCACCTCAAGGGGAGGAAATAGAATATCAGATATGGAAAGAGGATATCAAAACATTAGAGTGAGTTACACTATCACTCTCAAACCACAACTTCTAAATACACAGTAGAAGCTGTCTATTTGAAGGTGAAATATCAGAGTAAATAATTAAATTTTGAAAAGCCTCCAGAGCCCAAGAACTGCAGAATATCGTGATTGCATTTTTTTCCAACATGAAAAGGCTGTATTTGAAAGTGAGCTCTGCAAGAGAAAGACAAGGAAAAGCCAGGACTGCACAGTTGAAAAAGTTCAAGGTAGACTTCAAGAAACAAGGAGATTTTAGTGATGAGTAGCCATATTAGAACAATATTCATTCATTTCACAGAACTGAAGATGAAACAGAGGGAGAAGAGCTCTGAAAGAAAACTTTATTAAAGAAAAAATATACTTTAAAATTCTGACAAGTCAAGATAAGGCTAATAAATCAATTATAGAATATCTATAAGAAAAGAGTTTATTTATTTGATTATTTATTTATTTACATTTTTAATTCCTCTCCCTCCTATTCTAGAAACCCTAAAAGTATCAGCTTATGGAGATAGGAGGACCAATAGTTTCCCAATAGAAGAACACACCAATCCAACATCATTTCTTCATGACTGTAGCTCACAGCTAACCTGAAGTTGGAGGTAGCAAAAGAAGAGAAAGCCACAACTTGAAAGTGTGTGTGCAAGTATAAGTCCACTTGAAATGTCAAATACTAAGGTGTATTATGATTTAGATACTAAACAATGATTATATGCTGTGGCATATTCCTTTACACTTCACAGCAAAAGAAACCATAACCAAGACATACGTGGGTGCCAGGGACCAGGGTATTGCTGTTATAGGCCTGACTATGCTTTTGTTTGAAAGAATATGAACGTTGGGAGTGTGGATAAGAAAAACAATTGAATGCTTTCATTGTTGTTTATTGGACTATCCTAATATGAACATGGAAGACAGTGGTGCTAAGTGTGATTTGATGTACTATGGGTGCCTATTTCAAGGGATTTTACAGGAGAAGAATGTTAGGATGTGTCCTAGAGATCAGTCTTGTTATACTTTAGTAAAGAATGTCACTGCTTTCTGCCCTTGTCTGAAGCATTTGCCTAATGCTAAAGTGAAGAGTTTTTGATTAATTCCGTTGGCAGTGGAAATCTCAAAACATCCTAGTATTGACTCTGTATTGTGGTTATTAATGTTAAGTGTAAAGAAGATCTATAGTAAAAAGCATCAAGCTGAGCAAGGAAAAAATGTAAGATACACAATCTGAGGAGACAAAGAGAACGAGTAGTAGAATGAATCTAATTCCTCTGCTTAATGTGATGAAAAGATTAAGAAATGGAATAAAATTCCTAGTAACCTCAGGACGAGATCCCACCCAGGTAATTTTCCAACTTTTTTTTGTTTATTGAGAAAAGGAGGAAAAAAAAAAGAACAAGTTTCCACCTCCTCCCAGCCTCCCATTTCCCTCCCCCTCCTCCCACCCTACGCCCCCTCCTCCCACTCTTCTCCCCCTCCCCCCACTCCTTTCTCCCTCCCTCTCCAGTCCAAAGAGCAGTCAGGGTTTTCTGCCCTGTGGTAAGACCTAGGACCTCCCCCCTCCGTCCATATCTAGGAAGGTGAACATCCAAACTGGCTAGGCTCCCACAAAGCCAGAACATGAAGTAGGATCAAAACCCCGTGCCATTGTCCTTTGCGTCACATCAGCCCTCATTGTTCGCCATGTTCAGAGAGTCGAGTTTTATCCCATGCTTTTTCAGTCACAGTCCAGCTGGCCTTGGTGAGCTCCCAATAGATCAGCTCCACTGTATCAGTGGGTGGGTGCATACCTCGTGGTCCCGACTTCTTTGCTCATGTTCTCCCTCCTTCTGCTCCTCATTGGGACCTTGGAAGCTCAGACCAGTGCTCCAGTGTGGGTCTCTGTCTCTATCTTCATCCATCACCAGATGAAGGTTCTATGATGATATGCAAGATATTCGTCAGTATTGCTCTAGGATAGGGTCATTTCAGGTTCCCTATCCTCAACTGCCCAAGGAACTAACTGGGGACCTCGGCTTGGGCACCTGGGAGCCCCTCTAGGGTCAGGTCTCTTGCCAACCCTAAAGTGGCTCCCTTAACTAAGAATTGTGGTTGCGTGCTCCCCTCTCCAACCTTCCTTTATCCCAATCCTCCTGCTCCCAAAACTCAAGTCCAAATGGATTAAAGACCTCAATATCAGCCCGAACACACCGAAAAGGATAGAAGAGAAAGTGGGAAATACCCTACAACAGATGGGCACAGGAGATGGCTTCCTATGTATAACCTCAGCAGCACAGACATTAAGGGCAACATTGAATCAATGGGACCTACTAAAACTGAGAAGCTTCTGTAAAGCAAAGGACACTGTCACTAAGACACAAAGGCAACCTATTGACTGGGAGAAGATCTTCACCAACCCCGCAACAGACAAAGGTCTGATCTCCAAAATATATAGAGAACTCAAGAAACTAGACTTTAAAATGCTAATTAACCCAATTAAAAAATGGGGCACTGATCTGAACAGAGAATTCTCAACAGAAGAAGTTCAAATGGCCAAAGGACACTTAAGGTCATGCTCAACTTCCTTAGCACTCAGGGAAATGCAAATCAAAACAACTTTGAGATATCATCTTACACCTGTCAGAATGGCAAAAATCAAAAACACCAACGATAACCTTTGCTGGAGAGGCTGTGGAGGAAGGGGTACCCTCATCCATTGCTGGTGGGAATGCAATCTTGGGCAACCAGTATGGAAGTCAGTGTTTCGGTTTCTCAGGAAATTCGGGATCAACCTACCCCTGGACCCAGCAATACCACTCTTGGGAATATACACAAGAGATGCCCTATCATATGACAAAAGCATTTGTTCAACTATGTTCATAGCAGTATTATTTGTAATAGCCAGAACATGGAAACAACCTAGATGCCCTTCAATGGAAGAATGGATGAAGAAAGTATGAAAGATATACACATTAGAGTACTACGCTGCGGTAAAAAACAATGACTTCTCGAATTTTGCATGCAAATGGATGGAAATAGAAAACACTATCCTGAGTGAGGTATCCCAGACCCAAAAAGATGAACATGGGATGTACTCACTCATAATTGTTTTCTAGCCATAAATAAGGGTCACGAAGTCTACAACAGGTGAATCTAAAGAAGCTAAGTAAGAAGGGGAACCCAAGGAAAAACATATAGTTATCCTCTTGGCTAAGGGAAGTAGACAAAATTGCCGGGGAGAAAATTGGGATCTTGGGGGTGGGGTGGGATGGGGGTAAGGGGAGATGGGGAGAGAAAAATTTTCCAACTTTTGAAAAGGAATTAAGGAAAGTCTTAGCACCTTTAGTCCCAGCACTTCAGATGCAGAGGCAGGAAGATTCCTTAAGTTGTAGGCCAGTCTGGTTTATAGATCCAGTTTGAGGACAATCAAACTTAGACAGTGATGGAAACTATGGAAAATATAAAGCTAGTGAAGACTTAATTGAAAGAGGTAACCATGTTCCAACACCAGCAAAAGGCAGAACTTGGTATCATTGGCCATGTGGTTCTGACTTTACAGTTAAGCACAGAAGAAAAGTGTTATGGATTCTTCCTCCATAACTAAGGAAAGACACTGAGACCTTGCAAGTGTTAGGGGTATCCCATCAATGGAGGACCAGGGAGGTAATTGTGTGAACCTATAAAGATGGAGCCTGGCTTGCCTTCGAGACTACAAGATATTAGAGGTGCCAGAATTAGGAGATGCTTGGTGAGGAAAGCTGCATGTTAGGAAACAACCCAAGAGAAAGAAGTTTGTTGGAGTTAAAAAAAAAAAAAAGAACTAAAAGTAACTTGAGATCTGAAGAATATTTTGACATCATACATGGAGATAAAGAGTTTGGAGTTTGCACATATAGTTTTTGATCTTGCTTTGGTCCGGTATTTCCTCACTATGCTTTCTTCTCTATATTTTGGACTGGTAATATATATCATCTGCCATTATATGTTGAAGTATGTGATCTGGATTTTTAATTTTGATTTTGCAGGTGATTACAGTTATGAGATTTCATGAATCACAGAAAGGACATTGGATTTTTAAAAATTGTTGAATTTGTGATAGACAATGAGACTTTGAAATTGAAATAAATGTATTTTGTTTTTTGATATATTTAGATTATGAGTGTCAGGGAATGGAATGAGATAGTTTAAATGTAATTGACAATCCAAATCTCATTGACACCCCTAATCTCATTAGGAGGTGTGTGTGTGTGTGTGTGTGTGTGTGTGTGTGTGTGTGTGTGCGTGTTTTGAATTGGTGTGGTGGTCTTAGAGGAAGAGTGTCACTATGTAGGTGAACTATGACATCTCTAATGTTCAACATGCACCCAGTGTCTCAGATCATTCCCTGTTTCCTGTATATCAATGTATAAAACTCTAAGCCCTTTCTCCAGCTCTATGTCTGCTTGTATGCCACTGTGTCACACCATGATGATAATGGACTGAATCTCTGCATTGTAAGCCACCCAATTAAATGTTTTCTTTGTAAGAGTTGCAACCATTATGGTTCTCTTTATAGCAATAGAAAACCTATCTAAGGCATTACTGCTGAAGACAAAGGACCTAGGTCATCTTATTTCAGTCTCACTTGAAATCATCCTCCCTGAGGGCTGTCTCAGGGTACATGTTAATGTCATACAGTCTTCTAAGGCAGTGAAATAGTCCTACTCAACAGTTTTATCTAGGGTTTCTCTTGCTAAGAAGAAACACCATGACTACAGCAACTCTTATAAAGGAATGTATTTTACTGGGGCTGGCTTAAAGTTTCAGAGATTTAGTCCATTGATTTAGTCCATTATCATCATGACAATAAGCATGGTAGCAAGAAGGAAAACATGGTGCTGAAAAAATAGGTAATAGATTATAAGGACTTTCAGAGTTGGAGAGAATGCAATTTTATATTATGATATGGCTACCTGCCTATGGGTAGCAGGGAGTTGAATGTGGCAGTATGGATAAGAAGGGCTCCTATGAGCTCCTATATATGAATATTTAGACATCAAGAAGTGGCACTGTTTAATAAAAAGATAAGGATGTGTAGCCATTTTGGAGGAAAAGTATCAGTGATTGTGTGTTTCAGGTTTCAAAAACCCATGCCATGCTCAGAGTCTCCCTCTCTTCCTGCTGCCTGAAGGTCAGGATGTAGAAATCTCAGCCACTCCTCCAACACCATGACTGTCGGCTTCACACCAAAGATGATAATGGACTGAACCTCTGAAATTATAAACAACCCCAATGTGTTATGGCATCTTTTCACAATAATAGGACACTGACTAGAACTTGTGGTAAAATCATATATTATCCATTCACACATAATTTTAAACATGGCTAACTTAATATTTAGCATTATATATTACGTTATATTAATGTGCATCATATTATTCTTTCAGTGACCAGTACAATTTTACTTTTAGGAAAAAGATGAGTTAACTCAGCTATGGATGGTAATGTAAACAAATTCATATCCTATGAGGATTTACACAATTGTTTAAATAGTTCTTGCACCCTGGAATTCTCTTTTACTGAATTTTAGGGATATGAATAAAAATAAAGCTCCCCTATGTTCATTTTTGCCGTGATGTAAGAATATTCTGTTTAGACTTGTCTTCCATCCCTTAATATATCCCATTGTCATGTATGTGCATGCATGTATTTATGTGTGTATATGTATGTGTATGTATATATTTGTGAGAACATTCCTAGAGTTAAATCTAAACTATGTAATATCTCAAATATTTTAATAATGAGTATCTATGTTATAGAGAATTGTAATTCTTTTATTAAAATTACCATGTAAATATTAGAAGCAAATAAAAGACTTATAAATAATGAGGAACATTTTTCAGCTTACTTCAGTTATGAGAATAGCTTATCAGTGATTTTAGTGTCATTCTTGACAAATAGGTGAATGTGGTATGATAAAATGATAAAATAAAATGATAGAACTATGAAAATAATTCCAATAGTCATTAATGTTTTCACTTCCTTCAGTTGAACCGACATTTTTTACAAGATCCTAAATAGTGTTAAACTGGACCATCCTATTTTTTAGCCACTATTTTTAAACTGAGAAGAGAAATTGCCATTAAATTATTTACTGAAAATCACAGTGTTGTTGTGTTATAATTTTTGTTTTGAGGGGAAACACTTATATCAGTAATAATGAAATATGTAGACTATAAATGTTATGCTATATTGAAGAATTAATGAGTGTTTATAAAATTTTGTGTTTGGAGAAAGTTTCCTTTTTCTGCATAGTAAAATTTATGGCCAGAAATATTCAACACTATAATAAACCTCCTCTAACATTTCTGCACAAAATTGACATTCAACCATGTTCTAACAGCTCAGATACTGGCAATGTCTACAAAGATGCCACTGGAAAATATATATAGTGCATAATTTTCATTTCTTTGCTGTCAGGGTAACATGTGTGCTTCATATGCTTTAGTGAAGTCTAGCAGTACAAACGTGTCAAAATATCATAAAAATTTGTCTTCTATGATTAACATATAGGATTTAGGATCATAGCATTTGGGATATTTATCTCTGGGGAGGAAAAGAATTTAATTCTTGGACAAATGTATATACATAATATTTAATTTATTTTTTGGGGGGAATTTAACAAAATGACTACAGCTGAAGTTGCCATTATCTGGTGTTTTAGGGTTCCTCTGTATTTGTTATTTTCTCTTTTGCTTGTTTGCTTTTTGTTTGTTTGTTTGTTGTCTCTTTTTTCTGTTTTATGTGCTATACAGTTTATTAAAAGAACTTTTAGTATGGTTTGGAATAAATTATAAATGCCAAAATCATTAATACACCTAATAATATAAGCATTTAATTTCAATACACAGATTTATGAATATTTTATTTCGGCAAAGTCATCAAGACACCATTTAATTGTTTTGTTCTGTACTTAACTGACACATGCCCTCAGTAATGATTAAGAATCACAAGCACAGCTAAAGCTATTTGTGGCTTAAGTATTTCATATTTGTCTTCAAAATATAAATTGCCCTGATGCCTATTCCATTGTAACATTCAGTAAATATACTGAAGCTTGATTTCACATTAATTCCCAAATATGAACTCTTTTTAATTTTTAAAATAGGCACTTATACAGAGAATTTTAAGAATTGCTTCAACATTTCTTTGAAATCAGTTGAACTTGTTAGTTTGGCTGAAGTTGCCTATCATCTCACTACTATGTCTTGGATAGTTAACATAAGTTTTTTGTTTAAGGGATTTAAAAATCATATCCAATATGTAGAAAATATTAACTAAACTTATATCCATGACGGTACTTTCAAGTAAAGCTAAATAAAATGGATTATTTTATTAGTTGGCAAGCTTACATTGAGTGTGACTAGAAATGAACTCTCTTTAGTGGGAGCAAAAATGTAGTAACTCACATAAATAGGAAGTTGAGAAAGGAAACGAGTATGAGATGGGGTGATAGGAATGAGGTTGGTGGTTATTCTTGTCTCCTGTGCTTATCCCTGACTCATATAGACTTCATTTCAAACTCAAGTTTTGCATTCTGGCCATGGCTTTGAACTGTTATGTGTCTCAGATATCCAAGTTAAAAGGTTTAACTGAAAAAAGATCATTTTCTGAGTTATAAAAGCATCTGCAATTGCATTCTATCTGTTTTAGAATAAGGTATTTCTGTAATTAGATGTTGCTTTAACATTGAGGAAGAAGGCAGGAGCCTGCATTTCTTAGCTTCTCTGGTGAAGCCGTAAGATCTTGCTTTGTTAAATACCAAGTCCTTGACAAGAGATTGTCACTTTTGACAAAACAGAAGTATATATAACACCTTCACCCACATCAAAGTGCAATGGTTGTTTCAAAAGCATGCCTTTAATTAATTTGCTGTGAGCTGTGCTAACAAATGCTTTTTCTCATGGAAAAGCA
This sequence comes from Microtus oregoni, assembly GCF_018167655.1. Lineage (NCBI taxonomy): Eukaryota > Metazoa > Chordata > Mammalia > Rodentia > Cricetidae > Microtus > Microtus oregoni. The sequence goes on along the minus strand of NW_024543073.1, from coordinate 34,520,102 downwards.
GTAGGTATTAAATGTTGTTGACAGAGAAGCAATGATTTTCAAACATGGGCATTTGATGGATATTTTCTCCAAAATGAATTGTATCGTTTTATTGTATGTAAACATTTAGTCACATTCTAAAAATTGAAAATGCTTTTATTATACTTATTAGAGAATTCTCATCATTTTGTTATATGGTTCACCAATAAGGAAAATTCAGATGAAACTTCTAACCATTCTATTTGAGACTGTCTTAAAAAAACTACTATTCGGCCGGGCGGTGGTGGCGCACGCCTTTAATCCCAGCACTCGGGAGGCAGAGGCAGGCGGATCTCTGTGAGTTCGAGACCAGCCTGGTCTACAGAGCTAGTTCCAGGACAGGCTCCAAAGCCACAGAGAAACCCTGTCTCGAAAAAACCAAAAAAAAAAAAAAAAAAAAAAAAAAAAAAAAAAAAAACAAAAAAAAAAAAAAAAAAAAACAAAACTACTATTCATCACACACACTTTCCGAAAAATCCATTAAAGCTCTAAGCCAGAAGGAGATACATTATTAGTAGCATGAATTTTTAACTTTAATAATATGGACAATACTGCAACAATGTAAGCAAGTTTTTATTTACTATTCATGATATTATTTATGATATGGGGAAAATAACAGCGATTTTGCTTCAATGATATACAGTAAGTAGGCTGATATTTATATACATGAGATCTGGTGCCCTTTAAACACCTTCTCAAAGTTTCTAGACAATAATGAAATAATCATAATAATGATGCTGTTGACATTATTGTTAGAATTTACAACTTCTATTTCATGGTAAAGATACAAATAAAAGGACTTCTGTTAGCATTCCTTTATAGCTTCTAAATATCAGTAACTGCTTGAAATTATCATGACTGACAGTCTTCCAAGCAACATGCAAGCAGAGTACCTTTCCTAAAGTACTCTCTATATATGCCAGCTGAGCTTTAGCACTTTAAATGCATAGATGTAAGAAAGAAATAGGCATGTGCTATGTCCAGTTATCTTTGTAGAAGGTAAGAGCTTACTTCATCATCATCAAGTTAAATAATGTCACAATGGAGAAATTGATATGAGACTTACTTGGAAGCTTTAGCAAATTTTCATGTACTTAATTATCAAAGCCATGTATTTCCATGAATTTTTTTTACAAGTAACATGTTACTTATAGCATTCAAATTGGTTTTGAATAGATAAGGAATTCTTATAATTCAAAACAAGGATGTTTTATAGTGAACAATGTGATTTCATTTGTATCTCTCCCTTAGCCTCTGGTTCTAATAATATTGGTAAAAGCTATTATTAAATCAACCCAAATTCTCTTGGAATGTATGCCTTCATATAAAATAAATTATATACTTCCTCTTTATGAAAACATAACTTACTATATACATTGTCTTTTTGCACAGGCCAAATTTTAGTTTAGTCATGCTACTTTTACTTATGTATACTTGGGTATGACGCAAAATTACCACATGAGAATTTCTGCATTCAAACTTTTGTAATTATTTTATATAAACATATTGTTACTTAATTATATATTGACACTAGAATATTTCTAAATTCTACATAGAAATGAGTCATTTAATACTGACAGTATTGTATATATTCCTGAAATAATTATTATGTTATTTAGTATTGAGAAAAAAAATTTGCTACTATAAAACATATCTTTTATTTCTAGAGTTATTAGAATACTTTATTTTATCCCACTACTGTATATTTTTGAGCACAGTGTTGTAGAATATTATTTTAAGGTATGTTACATTTGTTTATGCTGGGGACATTTGTTAATGATGAAAGGATGTTGCTTCTGTTTATGCTGCATTTGTTTAACTCTGTGAAGCTGTGATTCTTTGCCAATCTAAAAAAAATCTGAGGTCTAATAAAGAGCTAAATAGTCAATAGTGAGGCAGGAGAAAGGATAGGTAGTGCTGGTAGGCAGAGAGAATAAATAGAAGCATAAATCTGGAAGAGAAAGAAAGAAGCAAGAGAGCAAGGAGAGGAGGATGCTAGGGCCAGGCACCCAGCTACAGTAAGTTATGGGGTAAGAATCAAAGCAATATATATAAAAGTATGAGAAAAGGAAAAAGCCCAGAGGAAAGGGGTAGACAGATTAATTTAAGAAAAGTTAGGAAGAAATAAAACACGCTAAGGCTGGACATTTACAGTTAAGAATAAACTGCCATGTGTGGTTTATTTGGGAGCTGGGTTATAAAAAGAGTAAAGAGTAAAAAACAACTGATGTGGAATTCCCCTTTATATGCTGTGAATACCATTGATTAATAAAGAAACTGACTTGACCTGTTAGAGCAGAGTAAAGCTAGGCAGGGAAAACTAAACTGAATGCTAGGAGAAAGAATGTGGAGTCTAGGGGAGACATGTAACCATGTCAGAGACACATGCCGGAACTTTACTCGGTAAGCCACAGTCCCATGATGATACACAGATTAATGGAGTTGGGTTAATTTAACATATGGGTTAGCCGGAAATACACTTAAGCTATTGGCCAAGCATTATTGCAAATAATATGGTTTCTGCATGATTATTTTGGTTCTGGGCAGCTGGAAACAAACAAAACTATATATATATATATATATATATAGATATAGATATAGATATAGATATAGATATAGATATAGATATAGATATAGATATAGATATAGATAGATATAGATAGATAGATAGATAGATAGATAGATAGATAGATATATCCCAACATATCCAAAGGATGCTCAATTGTGTCACAAGGACATTTGCTCAACTGTATTCATAGAAGCTTTGTTTGCCATAGCCAGAACGTGGAAACAACCTAAACGCCATTTGACTGAAGAATGGATTACAAAAATGTGGTACATTTACACAATGGAGTACTACAGAGCAGAAAAATAACATCTTGAATTTTGCAGCAAAATGGATGGAGCTAGGAAACATTATTTTGAGTGAGGTAACCCAGACAGAAAGAAAACCATCCCACAGGCCATAATACCAAAGAACTTTGCAATGAGGACAGTAAGAAAGTCTTACATAGATCTGATCTACATGGGAACTAGAAAAAGACAAGCTCTTCTGAGTGACTTGAGAGCATGGGGACCTTGGGGGAAGACTGAAGCCGGTAGGGGAGAAGCAGGGAGGGAAGCAGAGAAAAATGTAGAGTTCAATAAAAATCAATAAAAAACAACAAAAAAGTAAAATAAAATGACAGAGTACAAACAGACAGATTTAAAAAAGTAAAGAAAAACAAGATAGATAAATATGGAATATGTATATAAAGAGAATTTAGATTAGGTATGTTATTGTGTTTTCTTTGAATTTTTTGACTTCAGAGAGATATTTTATTCCAGCAGTTTCTAATTTAAACCAACAAAGAAGTATCTTGATTTAAAAATTTTTTTCTACGAATTTGTTGCTTTGGAAAAGAGGTTCTTCTATTGTTTCCACAGACATTGAGAAAGTGTGGATTAATTCCAGACTAATGTGGTTTTATGGACGAAGACTTCCTGAAAGTTTTCATGAACACCCCCAAAAATTAATTCACCCAACAAAAAGAAGAAAGCAGTTTGGAGAGAACTACACCCAAATTCTCTAAGTGATGTTTATAAATGTTTGTTTACATTTAAAAATAAGCCATGTGGGAAGTCCAAGGACCACCCACCTCCATCCAGGTAAGGTGAGCATCCAAACTGCCTAGGCTCCCACAAAGCCAGTATGTGCAGTAGGATCAAAAACCAATTGCCATTGTTCTTGAGTTCTCAGTAGTCCTCATTGTTGCTATGTTCAGCGAGTCCTGTTTTATCCCATGCTTTTTCAGACCCAGGCCAGCTGGCCTTGGTGAGTTCCTGATAGAACATCCCCATTGTCTGAATGTGTGGGTGCACCCCTCGCGGTCTTGAGTTCCTTGCTCGTGCTCTCTCTCCTTTTGCTCCTGATTTGGACATTGGAATTTTGCAGGGAACCCTGATTGCTCTTTGGGCTGACAAGAGAGGGGGACTTGGTTGGGGGAGTGGGAGGGAAATGGGAGGCGGTGGTGGGGAAGAGACAGAAATCTTTAATAAGTAAGTAAGTAAGTAAGTAAATAAATAAATATAAAAATAAAAATTATATGTATAATATAAAAAAAATAAAAATATGCCACGGAGATTTGCATTGATATAGATCTTGGATTACTGGTGCAAATTTAAGGTCAATTTTGTTATTTGTATATTTTTTTCTTAATTAAGGTATTTTGTTTGTGTGGCCCACTTAAATATACAATGTATAATTAAGAAGTTGGATGTCCCAACCATACAGAAAATCTTTGGGTAGTGAGATATTTCTGTCAATTCTAGAGTTTTGTAAGTTGCTTAAAATGTACTTCTTGTTTACTAGATAATATTATATCTCTAGAGTCTTTGATGGAGTTGAAGAATTGATAGTTATAATTATAGTTTTCCTTAGTTATGATAAAAGATAAAGTATATATAAATATTGTAACTATAATTCTTGCTTCATACCTATTTTGTTACATGTAATTTTACTGTTAAAGTTAAAGCCTCTTTTTTATTTAAACAGAAAAGGGGAGGTAATATGGGATTCCCCTTTGTATGTTGTGAATACCATTGGTTAATAAAGAAACTGCCTTGGTCTTTTGATATGACAGAATAGAAAGATGGGCACGAAAAACTAAACTGAATGTTGGGAGAAAGAACGCAGAGTCAATGAGAAGCCATGGAGCCACCAGCAGAGGCAGACATGGCAAAATCTTGTCAGTAGCCCATGAGCCTCCATTAAGAATTTGTGCCTGCTGGTGAAACCTTGAAGTGCCATTAAGTTAAGTAGAGACGAAAAACTGAATAAAATGCCTGACACAGTCCAAGTATTCACATTATAGAGCTCTAGGAAGGTTGAATACAGTTCTTACTCACTTACCTCCAACCAAGCTGCAAGCTTTATACTTTGCTTTCAGAAAATGAAAAGCAGATAGAGACAACTGCTAAAGCACAAAGAGGATCTAAGTGTAGTTTAATAGTCTAAAGCTTATTTATGTGGTCAAAAAAGGCAAAACAATAAGCTGTAAAAGAAGTCCAGACAGAAAAATCCTCTAAACAGGTTCCAGGATGTTTAGCAATGTTTGTAGTCTTCTGAAAGAAAGATAGACTGTCATAGAAATAAATAAATAGCTTAATGTAATAGCTTTACATTAAAGTTGTAAACAGACAGTAAAAATAATATAAAAGAAAAAAAGCCATGGAAAGATGGGCAATACACAGGGAGTCTGCATTGTGTATAGTATTGTGTTGAATTTGAATTTTTTGGTTGCTGAAAAGAAAGGACAGCTGCTAAGGGAACTAGAATTGAAATAGACATCATTGAAATAAACCAGTCTTATGTAGAATTTCCCTCTCTATGCTGTGATTGCCATTGGTTAATAAAGAAACTGTATTGGGCCTGCACAGGGAACAGAGCTAAGCAGGCAAAACTAAATGTAATATTGGGAGGAAGAAAGCAGAGTCAGAGAGATGCAATGTAGACCCACTGGAGACAGACACTGGAACTTTAGCTGGTAAGCCACAGCCACATGGCAATATACAGATTAATAGAAACAGGTTAAATTAATATGTAAGTGTTAGCCAATTAGAAGCTAGAGTTAATGAGCCAAGCAGTGATTTAATTAATACAGTTTCTGTGTGATTATTTTGAGGCCAAGCAGCTGAAAACTAACAATTGTCTCTCCTCTCCTACACCACTGTATATACTTTCGAAATGTCTTGACTTTAAAAAAGTCAAAGAATGCATTTTTAAAATGGAACTTAAAAGATATATTGCTTTGGAAAAGTGGTTTTGCTTTTGTTTCCACAGGAAACAAGAAGCTGTGGATTCATTTTTTGTTAACATCTGGTTTGACCAAGGAAGACAGCCTGAAACTTGATAGGTAATATCTACCAAGAAAGGATACTGCTAATCCTCCTAGGACTTGGTCATTTTCTCAGAATTTTATCAGGGACCCTAATGATGTTTCACCCACAGGTAGCAGGAAGCAGTTTGGAGAAAGTGACATCCTCATTCTCAAGACTGGGAGGGTATGGATGGTCTTTGGCAATTTGGTGAATTGTGGATGTTTGTTATATTTAGGGGTATATAGAAAAATAGTATAAAAACAACCATTAATCTCAGATATTTTGCATTAGCATGAATTCTGGAAGCTTGCATAAAGGACTTTTGTATACTGATACAAATTTAAAGTATTTTTTATTACAACACACTGTATAAGTATTTCTAGTCTCATTTAAAGGATTTTAGTTTATTGATATAAATTTAAGGTTAATTCTGTTATAATATATGAGTTGAAGTATTTTGCCTATGTAGTTCATTTAAAAATATAAGGTAAAATTCTAGTTGTTGAGTTATTATTATAAATTATTTAGGATAATCAAGAAACATAGGTTATTAGTTAGCCATTTATAACAATACAATTTGTAGATATGCCAGGCATGTTTTCTATATCATACAGAGATATATCTTAGATACATACACTGTCTTTAAGTACCTTAAAAACTTGCAAATTTTGATTTGTGTGGGAAAGCCTATATATGTGTTGCTTTTATTGGTTAATGAATAAACCTGTTTTGACCAGTGGCTTAGCCGAATAGAACAAGGTGAGATATAGGAGGAAATATATAGGAGGAAAGAAGGTGGAGTCAGTGAGATACCATGTAACCACCTGAAGGAGACAGTTGCCCGAACTTTGCCAAGTAAGTCACATCTTGGCAATAAACAGATTAATAGAAGTGGGTTAATTTAAGATATAAGAGCTAGCTAACAATACATTTAAGTGATTGGTGAAGCAATGATTTAATTAATATAGTTTCTGAGTGATTAATTGTTTAAATCATGTCTCAGTGGCTGGGAAATGAACAAGCAGCTTCTGCTAACATATGATATTTAAAATACCGTGTTAACTTAGAATTTTCATGGTAATGAGACACATCTACTCTTGGCAACACCACTTTACTTTATAAAAGGATGATTGGTTTCTTATAAACTCTATAGAAACTCTATAAAAGTTTGCATTCATTGTGCTAAGATTAACCACAGGACAAAGAAACTGTTTTTGCCTTCACAGCTTGACTATGTACTATGTAGACTGAACATGTAGGACCCAAAGGAAAGTGACTGCTGAACTTTGCCAAAACAGGGAGGGCAGTCCTTCAAACTTCCTTCTTCCCAGAAGAGTCTGCCAGATATACTGCAAGATACTAAGGAAGGTAATTGCTGAACTTTACCAGTGCAACGAAGGATACTCCTTCAAATTTTTGTTTCATTGAAAAATATGCCTGATAATCTAGATGTGTAGATTAAATATGCCCCAACACTGCAGAAAAACTTTGGGTGACTGTCTGAGCAGCCATGTGTCTTTGTCATTTCTAGAGTCTTGGAAGATGCTTGCAATGTACTTTCTGTTTATGTAGCTAATATTAATTCCTTCTAATATTATTTCCTTATGCATCTTTGATGGAGTTGAAGACTAGATAGTTATAGTTTCAGTGATCTTTAATTGTGAAAGAAAGAAAGTTAGGTAAAAAAAACTATGGATTCACTAAGAAAAGACAGGTAATGTAGTATTTTCTCTGACATTGTTTAATGCAAATGAACTTGGCATTGTGAATATAAGTATTGCCTGTATATATTTGTATATATTTATTGTACTTATTATATATAGTTTTCCTATGCTAGTTAAAACCTTTTATTTTTATCTAGACAAAAAGGCAAAAGTGTTGTAGAATATTATTTTAATGTGCATTACATTTACTTATGCTGTAGTTCATTTATTTAATGATGTAAAATGTGTTGCTTTTATTTATCGTGCATTTTTTTAACTCTGTGAAGCTTTGATTCTTTGCCTGTCTAAAACACCTGATAGTCTAAAAAGAGCCATTACCAAGACAGAATAAAGGATAGACAGGGCTGGCAGACAGAGAGTGTAAATATAAGGAAAAAAATCTGGAAGGGAGGAGCGAGACAGAATAAGGAGAGTATAATGGTAGGGGTCAGCTATCTATCCACCCAGACAGCCATGGAATAAGAGTGAAAGTAAGAAAAGGAAAAATTCCAGAGACAAAGGTTGATGGGATAACTTAAGATTAAAAAAAAAAAAAAACTAACTAGAAGCAAACCAAGCTAAGATTGAGCATTTCTAAGTAAGAATAAGCCTCCACATGTGCAGTTATTTGGGAGCTCAGAGATGGGGCCCCCACAAGAGCAAAGAGCTAAGGAGCCACAGAATAAAATGACCAAATATATTTTGACATCACATTGTGAGGCTAGAGTAAAAGAAAATCCAACACTAGCATAGTTTAAGGCTTCATTAGAATTTCTTCAAATGTAATAAGTATTTTCAAATTACTGCTTTTATTTTGGAGGTTATAATACATTCTACTCATTTCCCCTTTTCTTTTTTTTCCTTCCAATGCTTCCATATTCTCCTCCTTAAACAGTTTTAATACATCATGATTTTTATGAGTATACTCACCACCATTATCTCCCTTTGCTCCCTTTAATACCCATCTCCTTACTTCTGAACTTAGCTTCCTTAGCCTACTTCCCCTTCTGTGCTAATATCATGTAGATAGATGACAGATAGATAGATAGATAGATAGATAGATAGATAGATAGATAGAGATAGATAGATGCATTATATATCTATATAACATAGGATCCACTAACAATAATAAATGTTACTTTTGGCTTTTTAATTTTTTCCTCAAATCATTTAGTAGATTAAATTTTATTTAACGTAAGATTCAGTTGAATTCCTTTTTAAGAAAACACTGTGATTTCATTCTTTCTGATTACGAAGTCAAACGCCATTATATGCATGCACAATAAATTTTTGTTACAGATTTTTCTATTGACAGGCTCCCAGTCTGATTGATTAACTTAGCATTGTGAGGATAATGAAACAAGCCTAAATATTCAGTTATCTTCAGGATATGTTGACTTGGTGTTGTTCATGTATATACCAAGCAGTGTCAAAATTCACCCATATAGGAACTATGTCTTCATTTATTTATTTTTACGGAAATTCAATACAGATTTCCATAGTTGGTGAGCTAATTTAAATAGTAAGTAGCAGTGTATACTGGATTCCTTCTCTCTAGATCCTCAAATGCACTTGTTTTCCTTATGACAACAATTCTGAGTGGTTGGGTCAACAGAATCTAATGGTATTTTTAATTTGAACTTACCAGATGTAACAGTAGGTTGATTCTGTTCCTCATTTGTACTTTATTTTTTAAGAAGTATATGCTAGTAACATTAGCCCATTTATTTTTTTTTTAATTTTTTTATTGAGAAAAAGAAAAAAAAAATTCCGCCTCCTCCCAGCCTCCCATTTCCCTCCCCTTCCTCCAAACCTTCTCCCCCTCCACCCACTCCTCTCCCCCTCCCTCACCAGTCCAAAGAGCAGTCAGGGTTCCCAGCCCTGTGGAAAGCCCAAGGTCCCCCCCCCCCCCCCCCCCCCCCCCGTCCATATCTAGGAAAGTGAACATCCAAACTGGCTAGGCTCTCACAAAGCCAGAACATTAAGTAGGATCAAAACCGGTGCCATTGTTCCTGGCTTCTCATCAGCCCTCATTGTTCGCCATGTTCAGAGAGTCCAGTTTTATCCCATGCTTTTTCAGACACAGTCCAGCTGGCCTTGGTGAACTCCCAATAGATCAACCCCACTGTCTCAGTGGGTGGGTGCACCCCTCGCAGTCCTGACTTCCTTGCTCATGTTCTCCCTCCTTCTACTCCTCATTGGAACCTTGGGAGCTCAGTCCAGTGCTCCAGTGTGGGTCTCTGTCTCTATCTCCATCCATTGCCAGATGAAGGTTCTATGGGGATATGCAAGATATTCGTCAGTATTGCTATAGGATAGGGTCATTTCAGGTTCCCTATCCTCAGAAGCCCAAGGAACTAACTGGGGACATTGCCTTGGGCTCCTGGGAGCCAATCTAGGTTTAAGTCTCTTGTCAACCCTAAGATGGCTGCCTTAAATAAGATTTGTGCTTCCGTGCTCCCCTACCCAACCTTCCTTTATCCCAATCATCCTGTTTCCTCAAGTTCCCCCCATCCTCCCCTTCTCACTTTTCCCTTCCCATCTCCCCTTACCCCCATCCCACCCCACCCCACCCCCAAGATCCCAATTTTTTCCCCGGCAATTTTGTCTACTTCCCATAGCCAGGAAAATAACTATATGTTTTTCTTTGGGCTCACCTTCTTATTTAGCTTCTTTAGGATAACCAATTATAGACTCCTTGACCTTTATTTATGGCTAGAAACCAATTATGAGTGAGTACATCCCATGTTCATCTTTTTGGGTCTGGGTTACTTCACTCAGGATAGTGTTTTGTTTGTTTGTTTGTTTTTTCCCAAAACAAGCTCTTTTATTAGGACAGAAAGAGGATAGGTTGGCGTCTACAGCATCTGCGGTGTGGGTCAGTTCAGCAGTCTTTCCCTCCATAAACTGTTCTTTCAGTTTCTTTAACTGTTTAAGGTCTTCTGGGCTAATGGACAGATCTACACCGGCATGGAAGGGCCTCTGGAAACCGGGGTGAGAGGGAACCTGAAATGACCCTATATTATAGCCACACTGATGAATATCTTGCATATCACCATAGAACCCCCATCTGGCGGTGGATGGAGATAGAGACAGAGACCGACATTGGAGCTCCGGACTGAGCTCCCAAGGTCCAAATGAGGAGGAGGAGGAGGGAGAACACGAGCAAGGATGTCCAACCTATTTTCAATTAGAAAAAGAATCCAGGCATGACTATGGCGAAGCACAAAGTTACTGACTGGGTGTGAGAGATTATGGGCTTTCCCTACCGATTCAGGGATGAATCTATGATTTCTGACATGTCCAATTTTCCATATGCAAGTGGGACTCCCTTAAATAGTTGTCAAAATGCTTTATTATGACATATTTTTTGGACCCCCCCCCAGAAAAATGCCAGAATGAAGCAACTTAAGGCAGGCTTTGCTTTATATATTGTTCTAGGTATTAAAAGTGGGAGACAACATGATAAATCAAATAAATAAATAAATAAATAAATAAACCTATCAGCATTGTGGTCTAGAAGCAGAAAACAGGAAATATACTCCTCCAAGGGGGCATTTCCTCATGGTCAATCTTGGAAGAACGTTTAAATCTAGACTAACAGGACTTCATACTACTTCACTCTCATTTTCTAACCATGTCTGGAAAAGTAATCAAACTTGCCCAAAGGTTGCCTCTGCTAACAGTGACACATACACAAAATCGCTCTGGTATGTGATGAGTGCAGAGATCTTTTCTACTTTTAAGAAAAGGTGAAATTAGTTAAGACCAGACAAGTTCCTCTAGCTACATCAGTTTCCCCGTACTTTAACCAGGATAGTGTTTTCTATTTCCATCCATTTGCATGCAAAATTTGAGAAGTCATGGTTTTTTCCGCAGCATAGTACACTAATGTGTACATATTCCACACTTTTTCATCCATTCTTCCACTGAAGGACATCTAGGTTGTTTCCAGGTTCTGGCTATTACAAATAATGCTGCTATGAACATAGTTGAACAAATGCTTTTGTCATATGATAGGACATCTCTTGGGTATATTCCCAAGAGTGGTATTGCTGGGTCCAGGGGTAGGTTGATTCCGAATTTCCTGAGAAACTGCCACACTGATTTCCAAAGTGTTTGCACAAATTTGCATTCCCAATAGCAGTGGATGAGAGTACCCCTTCCTCCACAACCTCTCCAGCAAAGGCTATCATTGATGTTTTTGCTTTTAGCCATTCTGACAGGTGTAAGATGATATCTCAAAGTTGTTTTGATTTGCAGTTCCCTGATCGCAAAGGAGGTTGAACATGACCTTAAGTATCTTTTGGCCATTTGAATTTCCTCTGTTGAGAATTCTCTGTTCAGCTCAGTGCCCCATTTTTTAATTGGGTTAATTAGCATTTTAAAGTCTAGTTTGTTGGATTCTCTATACATTTTGGAGATCAGACCTTTGTCTATTGCGGGGTTGGTGAAGAACTTCTCCCAGTCAGTAGGTGGCCTTTTTGTCTTACTGACAGTGTCCTTTGCTTTACAGAAGCTTCTCAGTTTTAGTAGGTCCCATTTATTCAATATTGCCCTTAATGTCTGTACTGCTGGGGTTATACATAGGAAGCCATCTCCTGTGCCCATCTGTTGTAGGGTTCTTCCCACTTTCTCTTCTATCACGTTCACTGTGTTAGAACTGATATTGTGGTCTTTGATCCATTTGGACTTGAGTTTTGTGCATGGTGATAGATATGGGTCTATTTTCATTCTTCTAAAGGATGACATCCAGTTGTGCAAGCACAATTTCTTGAAGATGCTTTCTTTCTTCCATTATATACTTTTAGCTCCTTTATCGAAAATGAGGTGTTCATGGGTTTGTGGGTTAAAATCCACGTCTTCTATACAATTTCATTGGTCGACTTCTCTGTTTTTATGCCAGTACCACACTGTTTTTATTACTGTAGCTCTGTAATAGAGTTTGAAGTCAGTGATGGTAATGCTTCCAGAAGAACCTTTATTGCATAAGATTGTTTTGGCTATCCTGGGTTTATTGTTTTTCCATATAAAGTTGATTATTGTACTCTCAAGATCTGTGAAGAATTTTGATGGGACCTTGATGGGGATTGCATTGAATCTATAAATTGCCTTTGGTAGAATTGCCATTTTTACTATGTTGATCCTCCCAATCCAAGAGTAAGAGAGGTCCTTCCATTTTCTGGTATCCTCTTCAATTTCTTTCTTCAATGCCTTAATGTTCTTGTCAAATAGATCTTTCACTTCCTTGGTTAGAGTTACCCCAAGATACTTTATGCTGTTTGTGGCTATCGTGAAAGATATGAAGCTTCTCTAATTTTCGTCTCTGCTTCCATATCCACTGTATAGGAGGGCAACTGATTTTTTGGAGTTGATCTTGTATCCAGCCACATTACTAAAGTTGTTTATCAGCTGTAGGAGTTCTTTGGTGGAGTTTTGGGGGTCACTTATGTACACTATCATATCATCTGCAAATAACGAAAGTTTAACATCTTCTTTCCAATTTGAATCCCCTTGATCCCATTATGTTGTCTTATTGCTATTGCTAGAACTTCAAGCAGTATATTGAAGAGGTATGGAGAGAGTGGACAGCCTTGTCGTGTTCCTGAGTTTAGTGGGGTGGCTTTGAGTTTCTCTCCGTTTAATTTGATGTTAGTTGTCGGCTTGCTGTATATAGCTTTTATTATATTTAGGTATGACCCTTGTATCCCTAATCTCTCCAAGACTTTTATCATAAAGGGATGTTGAATTTTTTCAAATGCTTTTTCAGCATCTAATGAAACGATCATATGGTAATTTTCTTTCAGTTTATATATATGATGGATTACATTGATAGATATTCGTATGTTCAACCAATCCTGCATCTCTGGGATGAAGCCTACTTGATCATAATGGATAATTTTTCTAATGTGTTCTTAGATTCAGTTTGCCAGCCTTTTGTTGCGGATTTTTGCGTCGATGTTCATGAGTGAGATTGGCCTGTAATTCTCTTTCTTGGTTGAGTCTTTGTGCGGTTTTTGTATCAGAGTAACTGTAACTTCACAAAAGGAATTTGATAATGACTCTTCTGTTTCTATATTGTGAAATACAGTAAGGAGTATAGGTATTAGGTCGTCTTGGAAGTTCCGGTAGAATTCCGCATTGAAACCATTTGGTCCTGGGCTTTTTTTTTTTTTTGGTAGGGAGGTTTTTGATAACAGCTTCTAATTCTTTGCGACTACAGGTCTGTTTAGATTGTTCACCTGGACCTGGTTTAACTTTGGTATATGGTATTTATCTAAAAAAGTGTCCATTTCTTTTAGATTTCCCAGTTTTGTGGCATACAGGCTTTTGTAGTAAGATCTAATGATTCTCTGAATTTCCTCTTTGTCTGTGGTTATGTCCCCCTTTTCATTTCTGATCTTATTAATTTGCAAATTCTCTCTGCCGTTTGATTAGTTTGGATAGGGGTTTGTCGATCTTGTTGATTTTCTCCAAGCACCAGCTATTTGTTTCATTGATTCTTTGGATTGTTTTCTGTGTTTCTCTTTTGTTGATTTCAGCCCTCAGTTTGATTATTTCCAGTCTTCTACTCCTCCTAGGTGAGTCTGCTTCTTTTTTTTCTAGAGCTTTCAGGTGGGCAGTTAAATCTCCAATGTGTACTTTCTCTGTTTTTTTTTTTTAAGTGGGCATTTAGTGCTATAAACTTTCCTCTTAGTACTGCTTTCATAGTGTCCCATAATTTGAGTATGTTGCTTCTTTATTTTCATTGAATTCAAGGAAGACTTTAATTTCTTTCTTTATTTCTTCCTTAATCCAGGTGTGGTTCAGTAGTTGACTGTTCAGTTTCCATGAGTTTGTAGACTTTCTGGGGGTAGCATTGTTGTTGAATTCTAACTTTAATCCATGATGATCTGATAAGACACAGGTGGTTACTAATATTTTTTTGTAACTGTGGAAGTTTGCTTTGTTACCGAATATGTGGTCAATTTTCGAGAAGGTTCCATGAGCTGCAGAGAAGAAGGTATATTGTTTCCTATTTGGCTGGAATATTCTATAGATGTCTGTTAAGTCCAACTGATTCATTACTTCCATTAATTCTCTAATTTCTCTGTTAGGTTTCTGTCTGATTGACCTCTCCATTGGTGAGAGAGGTGTGTTAAAGTCTCCTACTATTAGTGTGTGCAGTTTGATGGCTGCCTTGAGTTTTAGTAATGTTTCTTTTATGTATGTGGGTATTTTTATATTAGGGGCATAGATATTCAGGATTGATACTTCATCCTGATGAATTGTTCCTGTTATGAGTATGAAATGTCCCTCTCCATCTCTTCTGATTGATTTAAGTTTGAAGTCAACTTTGTTAGAAATTAGTTTGGCCACACCTGCTTGTTTCTTAGGTTCATTTGCTTGATAAGCCTTTTCCCAGCCCTTTACTCTGAGGAAGTGCCTGTCTTTGTGGTTGAGGTGTGTTTCTTGTAAACAGCAGAATGTGCGATCCTGTTTTCTTATCCAATCTCTTAGCCTGTGCCTTTTTATAGGTGAGTTGAGCCCATTGACATTAAGTGATATTAATGACCAGTGGTCATTAACTCCCTTCACTTTTTTAGTAGTAGAGTTTGTGTGTTTCCCTTCTTTGAGTTGTGTTGGTGAAGGGTATCTAGATGTCTGAGTTATTGTGGTCATTGTTGGACTCCTTGGTTAGTGATTTTCCTTCTATTACTTTCTGTAAGGCTGGATTTGTGGCTACATATTGTTTAAATTTGTTTTCATCCTGGAAAATTTTGTTTTCTCCATTTATAGTGAACGAAAGCTTGGCTGGGTATAGTAGTCTGGGCTTGCATCCATAGTCTCTTTGTTCCTGAAGTGCATCTATCCAGGACCTTCTGGCTTTCATGGTTTCCATAGAGAAGTCAGGTGTAAGTCTGATAGGTTTACCTTTATAAGTGACTTGACCTTTTTCCTTTGCAGCTCTTAATATTCTTTCTTCATTCTGTATGCTTTGTGTTTTGATTATTATATGGCGAGGGGATTTTTTTTTGATTCAGCCTATTCGGTGTTCTGTATGCTTCTTGAACCTTCATAGGTATATCTTTCTTTAGGTTGGGAAATTTTCTTCTATAATTTTATTAAATATATTTTCTGGACCATTGAACTGCACTTCTTCTCCTTCTTCTACTCCAATTGTTCTTAGGTTTGGTCTTTTTATTATGTCCCATATTTCCTGAATGTTTTGTGATGAGCGTTTGTTGTACTTGTTGTTTTCTTTGATCAGTGCCTTTATTTTCTCTATGTTATCTTCAGAATCTGAGATTCTTTCTTCTATCTCTTGTGTTCTGCTTGTTATGCTTGTTTCTGTAGTCTCTATTTGTTTACTTAGATTTTCCATGTCCAGCTGGCCCTCTGTTTGTGTTTTCTTCTTTGCCTCCATTTCAGTTTTCAAGTCTTGAACTGTTTCCATTATCTGTTTGATTGTTTTTCCTTGGTTTCCTAGGGTATCATTCACTGATTTATTCAATTCTTCAAACTTTCTGTTATACTTCTCATCCATTTCTATAAGGGCATTTTTTACATGCTGTTTAAGGGTGTCAGTCACTTTCATAAAGTCATTTTTTTCTACTTCTTCTTGACTAAGGTGTCCTGTCCTCCTGTTGTTAGTTCGCTGGGTTCTGGTGGTTTCATGTTGTTTTTCAGAGTGTTGGGTGAATTCTTGCATTGGCGCCTGCCAATCTCTTCCTCCGGATGCTTCCCTATGGATCTTCTTTTACAGGATCAGGTCTCCTTGCCTACTGATGTACCTTCCCAGTGTTGGCACTCCCCAGTGATGGCTCTCCTCATGCTCCAGTGATGTCTCTCCTGGTGCCGAGATCAGATCTCCATGCTTGTTGGGTAGCTCGTAAACAAAGCACCCATCTTGCTTGCTGCAGCCAGGCTATTGAAACAAAGGAGCTCCTGCCCGCTAGGTTGCCCTCAGGATTCATCCCCAGAGCCCCATAGGGGGAAGGGAGGCAGAAAGGGAGAGGGTTCTGGATGCAAGCAGGGTGGAATAGGAAGAGAGAGGCAGTATGCTGGGAGTATAGGCCCAGCAGGAAGCCCAGGAAGTATAGGGAGGATGAGGAAAGTCTGAGTTTCCTGTCCTGGGCTGCTGCTGCGGGTCCAAAACTTACCCCAATCCATTAGCCTATTTATTGGCTAACTTATTTTGTTTGGGTTATATTTTTAGCTTTTTTACATATTCTGGCTGTTACTTATCACTTGATGAACATATAGCAAACAAATATTTTTCTTCTTCTTTGCAGGATCCTTCTTCACTTTATGGTTTTCCAATAATATACAAAATTATTAACTTATTTACATACCAACAGTGAACATGCTGTGAATGATATCAATGAATAATCCCATATACAATATCTTAAATAAATTTCTTGGGTCAGACAGAACTGGTAAATTTATGCCAGCCAAAGGAGGTGACTCTTCTGTCTGCCAGTGGATCTGCTCCCCCAAGTCCAATTCTGTTTCTCTGAACCATTCCCTAGGCCTTCACCTTTCAAGCTCAAT
The DNA here is from genome assembly GCF_018167655.1 of Microtus oregoni. Classification (NCBI taxonomy): domain Eukaryota; kingdom Metazoa; phylum Chordata; class Mammalia; order Rodentia; family Cricetidae; genus Microtus; species Microtus oregoni. Next base: position 34,502,988 of record NW_024543073.1, on the reverse strand, counting down.
ATCAGCCCCACTGCTGTGCCCTGCCCCAAACCCCAGGCAACTTCTACCACTTAGGTGCAGACAATACCAGTCAGTACAGGTAAGTAAACTGCTTGCCTGTGGAGCTGAAACCCCCATCCACTAGTCCTGTTGCAAGGACCATTCTCATTGCCCATGCTCTCCCATCTCAAGACAAGCCTATCTACTTGTGTCATTCAAATTCAGGTCACACCTGTCAGAACAGGGGAATGTCACAGTAATCTGAAAATACTTCACCTGATCCAGAACAGATCACACCAATCAGAAAAACAGACACCCACAGTTTTAATAAAGCCAAGCTAACCACCAGAAGACTGACTCCCAACATCAACAGAGACTCCTTACTAGATCATAGGTCACACCAGCCACAAGAAGTATAAACCATAATAACTAGAAAATGAAAGAGGACTCTGAACAAGGATGAGAACTAATTATTCCAGACACATAACAAAGAAGCAGTATTAAAAGCTGCAAGGGAAATCAGCCAAGGAACATGTAAAGGTAGAACTATGAGAATTATACCCAATTTCTCAATAGAGATTCTAACTATCAGAAGGGCCTGGATAGATGTCTTGAAGAATCTATGAGACCACAGATGCCATCCCTTAATGAAATACCCAACAAAATTTTCAATCACCCTAAGTGGAGAAAAGAAGACATTTCACGGTAAATTCAAATTTAAATAGTGCCTATCTACATATACAGCCCTAAAGAAGGTATTAGGAGGAAAACTCCAACCAAAAGAAGTTTGCTACATCCATGAAAATATGGGAAATAAAAAATCTCACAACAGCAAAATCTAAAGAAGAGAAATGCCCACATGCATGCACATGTGTGTGAACACACACACACACACACACACACACACACACATTCTCACCCTACCAAAACAACCAGAAATATACAGTGCTCATTATTATCTTTCAAAATCATTGGACTCAATTTGCAAATAAAAAGAAATAAGCTAACAGAATGTGTATGCCATCTAGAGCTGTCCTTCTGCTGCATACAAGAATCACACCACAACATAAAAGATAGACATAAACTCAAAGTTAATTGTCAGAAAATTATTTTCCACTCAAATGGACCAAACAAGAAAACTATCCTAATATCTAATAAAAGAGACTTCAAACCAAAAGAGATTAATTAAAGAAAAAATCTGCCAAGATGATATTTCAAATCTGGACACATATGTCCCAAACGCAAGGGTCCCTCACATTTGTAAAAGGTACATTATTAATGCTTAAATCTCATATTGAACCATATACATTAATAGTGGCAGACTTCAACATTCCACTCTCACCAATGGACAGGTCATCCAGTTAGAAACTAAACACAGAAATAATGGAACCTTAAGACATAAGAACTTAAAACTTAAATGGAACTAATAAATATCCATAGAACATTTCACCCAAATGCAAAAGAATATTCCTTTTTATCAGCAGTTTATGGAGCATTCTCCAAAACTAAATATATAATCATTCACAAAGCAAGTCTCAACTGATAAAACAAAAGAAAAATAATCCTTGTGTTCTATCAGACCACCATCGGTTAAAGTTTGATTTCAAAACCTACATAAATTAAAAAGAATTCTACAAATGCATAGAAACTGTACAATTCTCAACTGAATTACTACTGGATCAAGAAAGAAGTTAAGAAAGTAATTAAAGAACTGCCTCTAATCCAATGAAAATTAATACAAAACATATCTAAACCCATGGGACACAATAAAAGCTGTGCTAAGAGAAAAGGTCATAACTCCAAGTTCTACATAAAGAAATTAGAGAATTCTCATGTCAGTGAATTCAGCAACTCTGAAAGATCTAGACCAAAAAGAAGGCAAAAATAACCAAACTGAGGGCTGAAATCAATAAAATTGAAATAAATAAAAAAATAAAGAATTGGTGATACAAAGAACTGGTTCTTGGAAAAAGTCACCAAGATAAGCAAATACTTGCCTAAGATAACTAAAAGCCAAATTGAGAATGCTGAAATTAACAAAAATCAAAATGAAAAAGGGGACATCACAACACACACCAAGAAAATCCAAAGAATCATTAGATAATACTTTAAAAATATATACTCCACAAAAATGGTAAGTCTAAAAAAATGAACAATTCTCTAGAGAGATACCATTTACTAAAGTTAAATCATGATCAGATAAACAATTTAAGTAGACCTATAAATTGCTAAGGAAATCAAAACATTCATTACAATTTGCCCAACAACAGCAACAACAACAGAAACAAAAACAAATAAACAAACCAGAGCCAGGATATTTTAACCCAGAATTTTACCAAACCATCAAAGGAGAGCCAATACCAATATTCCTCAACTTATTCCACAAAATAAAAGCAGAAGGAACATTGCCAAATTCATTTTATTAAACAGTAGTCACCCTGATAACTAAACAACACAGACTCAACAAAGAGAATTAAACACCAATTTCCCTCATGAACATAGGTGCAAAAATACTTAATAAAATATTTGCAAATTGAATACAAGAACACATAGAAAAGTTTAGTCATTATGATCAGTGGGCTTCATTGCAGAGATGTAGGGATGGTTCAACCTACAAATCTATCATTGTAATCTGCCATATAAACAACCTGAAAGAAACAAAACCCACATGACCATCTCAGATACTGAAAATGCCTTTGACAAGATCCAATAGCTGTTCATCATAAAAATATTACAGAGGTCATGGTTACAGGGAACATAGCTAAGTATAATAAAAACAGCACCAGGAAGCCTAAAGCCAATATTTTATTACTTGGAGAGAAATTCAGAGCAATTCTACTAAAATAGGGGACAAGACAAGGCTATTTACTTTCCCCATATCTATTCAAAATAGTAATTTTAATTTTAACTACAGCAATAAGACAACTAAGGGAGATTAAGGGAATACAAATTGGGGAAGAAGTCTCAGCGTCTCTAATTGCAGAGATGTTATTATACATAAATGACACCAAAAATTCTATCAGGATACCCCTACAATTGCTAAGCACCATCAGAAAAATGTAGCAACCCCAGGACAAAGAAATGATACATAGGAGGAAAACAATATCAGGCAAATAACACCATACATAATTAGTCACAAATAATATAAAAGAGTTTTATCTAGCTTCAACAAAGCAAGTGAAAATCCTGTGTGATGAGAAGCTCAAGTATTTGAATAATGAAATTGGAGAATATATCAGAAGAAGGAAAGCTCTCCCATACTCATGGATCAGTAAAATTAACATAGTAAAAATGTTTTTCTTACCAAAAGCCATCTACAGATTCAATAAAATGTCCATAAAAATTCCATCACAATTTTTATCAAACCTCAGAAGAACCATACTCAACATCATAAGTGAAAACAAAAAATCCAAGATAGCCAAAACAATCATGTACAATAAAATAACTTCTGGAGGTTTCAACATCCCTGATTTCCAGAGCTACTGCAGAAAGACCTTATCAAAGGACAAAAGAACAGACCAAAAAATAGGAAAATATCTTCATCAAACCCACATCTGAATGATGCATAATATCAACAGAAGAAGCTCAAATGGCTGAAGGACATTTAAGGAACTGTTCACCATCCTTAGCCACCAGGGAAATGCAAATCAACACTACATTGTCATTCCATCTCAAACCTGCCAGAATGGCTAAGGTCAAAAACACAAATGGATGTTCGTGCTGAACAGGATGTAGAGCAAGGGTAACATTTCTCCACTGCTCTTTGTATGTAATGCAAACTTCTACAGCAATTTAGGAAAATAATCTGGCAGTTTCTCAGATAACTGGAAATTGAGCTATGTGAAGACACAGTTATAGCACTCCTATTCATATACCCAATGGAGGCTCCATCCCACCTCATTGAAGTTGCTCAGCCATTTTTATTGCAACTTTATTAGTACTAGTTAGAAACTAGAAACAATACAGATATCCCTCAACTTGAGATTCAATAAAGAAACTCTTATGTTGTGTAGAGGGGTCACTTGTTTGATTCCTGTTCATCCGGCTAAGTTAGACCCAAAATAATCACACAGAAACTATTTTATTTAAAACACTGCTTGGCCACTAGCTCTAACTTCTTAATGGCTAGCTCTTACATTTTAACTTAACCCATCTCCATTAATCTGTATATTGCCACATGGCAGTGGCTTACCAGCAAAGTTTCACCATGTCTGACTCTGGCGACTACTCCACAGCATCTCTCTGACTCTGTCCTTCTTCCTCTCAGCATACAGCCTATCTTTCCCTGCGTAGTTCTGGTCCTCCCTGCCATAAGCTCAAAGTATTTCTTTGTTCATTAACCAATAAAAGCAACACATATACAGAAGGACCTTCCACACAATTTCCCCTTTTCTGTTTAAACCAAAAGAAAGGCTTTAACTTTAACATGGTAAAATTACATATAATAAAACAGAAATCAAGCAAAAATTACCATTACAGTACTTATATCTACTTTATATTTTATCATTTCTGAAGAAAACTCTAACTATCTATCTATCCTTCAACTCCATCAAAGACTCCAGAAGGATATAATATCACCTAAGTAAACAATAAGTTCACTGTAAGTGACTTTCAAAACTCTAGAATTGACAGAGACATCTCACTACGTGGACAGTCACCCAAAGATTTGCTGTATCATTGGGGTATCCATCTTTGGTCTACAGGCCCATAGTATCCATCAGACTTTTCCATGAAACAGGGAATTTCAAAGACAGTTCCACCTATATTGGCAGTATGTCTATCACATTTTTGTGTCTTGCAGAATGTCTAGCAAAGTCTTTCATGAAGCAGGAACCCTAAAGGATAGTTTCACCTTTAGACAAGTTCATCAGTCATTTTTTTCTGGGGGTCCTGCGTGTCCAGTTTATGCAGTTAAGCAAGAGCAGTTTTGTTTTTTGTTTTTTTGTTTTTTTTCCCCAAATGGCTAGTAAACTCCGAAAGGAGCTTGATAGCTGATCTTTCTCTTGAAGTAGATTGGTGCTGTCAGGAGCAGATGTGCCTCATTGTCATAAAATGTCCTAAGTTCTTTAAATATTTAAATGACATATTCTGAATGTCTTGCAAGATTTAAAGAATACCTAACTAACTGAAATATATCACTAAATATCTAGAAAACCTAAGTAACATGATTAAAATATTGACTAGTTAAACAATGTACTATTACTCACCTTTACAAAAACAACATCATAAAATTTTCAGGTAAATAGACAGAACTAGGAAGAATCATCCTGAATGATACAACTCAGATTTCAAAAGACAAATGAGGTATGTACTCTCTCATAAGTGGATAGTAGAGTAAAGTAAATGAGAAACATACTACAATAAAGAGACCCAGAGAAGATAAATATTAAAGAGTGCTCAAAGGGGTGATTCATAAATTTCACTGTGAAAGATAAATAGAATTGACACTGCCAGACGATGGAGGAGGGTTCTAAAAAGGGGTGGTATGACCCAAAAATGAGGGATCATATAGAGAGAGGATAGAGGGAGTTGGTACTGGAGAGAAAACTGAACATGGAGGCCTCTCTGGCCTGAACTAGAAACTCAGAGCAATGAAAACTCTGAGAAATCTAGGAGGGTGGCCCTAATAATCCTAAAAATAGAAGATTGAACTGGCCATCTCCTATAAATAGGCACGACTTCCAGTTCTGGGACTGAAACACTAACATAGCCATAAACATTTCAACCTACAATTTGCTCAGACTACAAGACATGCTGGGCTAAGGATGGTGCACAAATTATGGGAGTGACCATGTAAAGTTTGGCCAAGCCTGAGACATATCCTAAAAGGGGGCTCATTCCTATGGTCCCAGGAGCAGGATATCCCAGAGCCCTACTATAGAACAACAGCAACAAATGTCAGTGATATAGTTCTTAATGATACTCTGTTATACACTTTTCCCTAGTTCAATGGTCATCAGAAAGGCTTCACCCAGGAAGCATGAAAACAGATAAAGATGCATACCCAACATTCATCTGAGCTTGGCGAATCTGGCTGAAGAAGGAGAGAAACCATGATATGAGTCAGTGAGATCAAATGCTCCATAAGAATACCCATAGATTCAACAAACATTGGCTCACAAAGAATGAACTGACAACCATGGAGCCCCCATGTCACTGACCTAGATCCTCTGTATATATGTAATAATGATATAATTTGGCCTTTTGTGGCATTCCTAACAACGAGAGCAGAGGCTGTATATGACACTGTTGCCTGCTTTCTGACTCATTCCTCTTTCTAGACTGCCTAGTCCAGGCTTAATAGAAGAGGAAGTGCTTCTATTGTAACTTGATACACCGTGGCTGGTGGATATCCATTATAGGCCAGCTCATATCTGAAGAGAAACAGGAGATGGAAAGTATGGTGGGTGCAGAGGAAAGTGGGGGGGGGGTAAGAACTGGAAAGAGAGAAGGGAGGAAAAACTTTGGATGTAAAATAATTAGGAAACAAACAAATAAATGAACAAAAATTTCTTTGGAATAAACTTAATTAAATAAACTAAAGACTACTATAGCAACAATTGTATAACACTAAAGAAAGAAATTGAAGGAGACAGTAGAAGATTAAATATTGCCAATTAAATTTAAAGTATATTTAGTTATGATTTTTCAGTCACTCTAGACACCAATAAATACTTTATATAGATGATAAAAAGTTCTTTTACATTATTTCAGAACAGTGTTTTCTTTCAGACACATCTCAGAGCCACTCAATACTACTCTATATTCAAGTAATAGAATAACTATTTGTTGAAGATTCTAGCTCACATTCTATTTATATCAATTTATTCAAATAAGACAAGTTTATCTTATATGACCTTAATAATTTTAATGATCTAAGACTAGAAGCAGGTTATTATAGCTATTACCTTTTATTTACTTCAGTAATGTTCTAATACCATTAATTTAGTCATTTTTACATATACTAACTTAAATCCATTTGAGAATCCTGCTTGTATGTACTAAGAGGACACTTGTTTATTTCTGGTTGTGCAACCCATAAATAGCCACACAGAAACTACATCAATTAAATCACTGCTTGTTCCATTAGTTCTAGCTTCTTATTGGCTAACTTGCATCTTAATTTAACCCATTTCTATTAATCTGTGTATCACCATGTGACTGTGGCTTACTGGCAAGTTTCCATTATACATCTGTCTCTGGCAGGGCAACATGGCTTCTCCCTGACACCACCTTCTTTCTCCCAGTGTTCAGTTTAGTTTTCCACACCAGACATTCTTTCTGTGCTTCTCTGCACAGTTTCTTTATTAACCAAAGGCATTTACAGCATACAAAGGAGAATCCCACATCACCTCCCCTTTTCAATTTAAATAAAATGAAGGTTTTAACTTTAACATAGTAAAATTATATAACCAAACAGGTAAAAAGCAGGAATTACAGTTAAATATTTATATCTACTTGATTTTTATCATAACTAAGGAAAACTATAATTATAACTATCTATTCATGAACTCCATCAAAGACCCTAGAAGGATATAATATTATCTAAGTAAACAGAAAGTGAATTTTAAGCAACTTCCAAAACTCTAAAATTGACAGAGACATCTTGCTGACTAGACAGTTACCTAAGTTCTACTTTATCATTAGAGCATCTTCAGCCTAAAAGCTCATAGTACCCAGCACACATTTCCATTAAGCAGGAAATTTCAAAGACATTTTCATATATATTGGCAGTTTGTCAGTCTCTTTTTTCAGTGTCCTGCAGAATGTCTTTCAGACTATTTCATGAAACAAGGAACCTGAAGGACTGTCTCACCTTCTTTAGGCAACTTTTATAGTCATTTTTTTCTGTGGCCCCTACAAGTCCAGTCCAAACAGCAGTCCAGGCAAGTATAGTTTCTTGCCTAAATAGCTAACAAATCCCATGAAGAGAATCGTTAATGCCCATCTTCCCCTTGAAGTTATTAGTGCTGCAAGGAGCAGATGTGTCTTATATCAAGAAATTTCCTAAATTTTTAAACATTTTAAATGCCATATTTTGTAGCCTTTGCATAGTTTAAAGAATGTCTATCCATCTGAAATATATCTCTGGACATCTAGAAAGTCTAATGAACATGACCACAACTTGACTATTATACATAATTATCCATTCCTATATTTCTTAATTATACATTACATTTTTATATGGGATGGGCAAACACAATACCATAATGATGTGGGAGACCCCTCTGTGTGCAATTACAATTAATGAATAAAGAAATTACTTTGGACCTATAGTAAGGCAGAATGTAGATAGGGAAGGAAAACTAAGCTAAATGCTGGGAGAAAGAAAGACAGAGTCAGACTGATGCCATGTAGCCCTGCCAGAGATAGATGCTGGAACTTTAGCTTGTAAATCACAGCCATGTGGTAATACACAGATTAATAGAAATGTGTTAAATTGATATAAGAGTTAGCCAATAAGAGGCTATAGCTAATGGACCAAGCAGTGATTATTTTGGGTGTAAGCTATCTGGGTGGCCAGGAACCAACAATCGGCCCCTTCTCCAAAAAAATTGGCATGCCAACATGGTGAACTAAATCCATACAAAACCTAAGAGAAATTCAAAAGGAGTTCTAGACTCAAAATACAGAGTTTAACACAGCTTCTTTCTGTTTGCTGGTAGCATGATGCAGCTTCTTTAAGAGAGAAATTACTGATTCAGCAGTAGTAGCAGCCACATGGTTTCAAAACAGCAGCTTCCTGGCCAAGTGCTGTGCTGTTAGCATAAACTCTGGCTCTTTTGGAAAATGGAGCATTTTCATGGGGATTGTGAGGAGACTGCTGCAGCTTGCTTAATGGTGACATGGACCAGCTGTGTGCCTGAAACTGGGGCTGTGTGCATGGCACTCAGAGGTGCAAGCATCTCTGTCATACTGGACAGAGCAGGCAAGCAGAAAGTACCATATATACCGTAATAATGGTGCAGATTAAGTTTTAAGAAGTGCTTAGGATTTTTAAAAAGTGTTCCTGAAGAGTAAAGAATTAAAGATATGCTATAAAGACAAATCCAGGAGAAAAAGCATTCTAAATGAGTAACAGTTTTGGATAAATGTGCATAGGCTTGGAAGAGAGAAGAAAAAGAGTATATAGAGAGTCATAACATAAAGTTAATGCTTTAAAAAGGGTAAATTCTTTAAAGAGACAGAATAAAGATAGTCATAGATTAAAAAAGACTAAAGAAAATAAGCCATGCAATAATGGAAAATTCACAGAGAGTCTGGATTGTGTATATTATTATGGTATCCTTATTTTTTTGACTGTGAAAATGTTAAGTACAGAGAGACATTTTATTGTATGGGTTGCTAAGCTAAACAAGCATGTATATTATAAAGATATCATGACTTCCAAATTTGAGTCTAAGGATATGTTGCTTTGAAACAGATGTTATTCTTTTGTTTCCACAGAAGAAGAGAACCTGAGGATTGGTTCCAGACAAATATGGTTTGATGGAACAAGACCTCCTGAAAGGTTGCTGTGAACATGCCCAAAAGAAAATACTTTGCCCAATAAATAGCAGGAAGCAGTTTGGACAAACTATGCCCATATTACCAAATATTGTTTATAAATGTTTATTTACATTTTAAGGGGGATATGCTATAGAGATTTGCATTGTTATGAGTCTTGGTTTATTGGTACAAATTGAAGGAGAATTTTGCTACATATATATATATATATGTGTGTGTGTGTGTGTGTGTTGTGTGTGTGTGTCTGTGTGTGTATTTCTGATCTTGATTAAGATATTGTGTTTTTGTAGCTCATTTAAAAATGTAAAGTATAATTAAGAAATATAAATTAATCGATACACATCTATAATGGTTAAACTTGTAGTCATGTTAGTTAGATTTTCTAGATGTATAGATATATTTCAGTTAGATAGGTATTCTTCAAATATTTCAGAGACCTTCAGAATACGGCATTTAAAATGTTTTAATAACTTAGGATTTTCATGACATTGAGACACTTCTGGTCCTGGCAATACAAGCTACTTTAAGAGGAAGATAGGCACTGAAGAGGCTCCTTATGAAGTTTGTTGAAACTGGCCATGTAGGATTCACAGAGAAATGACTGCTGAACTTGCCTGAATATGAAACTGTCCTTCAGAGTTCCTGCTTCCTGAAAGAGTATGTGAGACATTCTGTAGGATACAGAAGTAAGTGATAGACAAACTGCCAGTAGAGATGGAACTGCCTTTTAAATTTTCTGCTTCATAGAAAACTCTGATGGATACTGTGGTCTGAAGATGGATTCCCCAATGGTACAGAAAAACTTTGTGTGACTGTCTAAGCAGTGGGGTGTCTCTGTCAATTCTAGAGTTTTGGAAGTTGCTTACAATGTACTTCCTGTTAACTAAGGTATTATCATATCCTTCCTGAGTCTCTGATGAAGTTGAAGATTTGTAGTCATAGTTAGAATTTTTCTTAGTTATGATAAAAGATTAAGCAGATATAAATATTATAACTGTAATTCTTTCTTGATTAATTGTTTTGTTATATGTAATTTTATTATGTTAAAGTTAAAGCCTTTTTGTTTAAACAGAAAATGGGAGGTGATGTGGGAGTCCTCTCTGTGTGTTGTGATTACAGTTAATGAATAAAGAAACTGATTTGGACTTATAGCAAGGCAGAACATAGGTAGACAGGGAAAGCTAGGTATGGTGGGAGGAAGAAAATTGGAGAGAGAGATGCCATGGAGCCACTGCTGGAGAGAGATGTGCTGAAACTTTGCTGGTAGGCCATTACCTTGTGGTGATACACAGATGAATAGAAATGGGTGAAATTAATATGTAAGAGTTATCCAATAAGAAGGTAGAGATAATGGGCCAAACAGTGATTTACTTAATACAGTTTTCGTGAGAGTATTTTGGGTTTAAGCTAGCCAGGCAGCTGGGATGAACAAGAGGCTCTCTCTTCCTACAGTGTTCCACTTTATAGAATTTGTAAAAGAAAAATATGTATACCATATCATTGACATTTATTCAGGTTTTCAGCGGAGAACTGCCTTGTGCTCAGAAAAGGGTGATTTAGTAATCATGTATTTATTAGAAGTTATGACCACCTTGGATATAGCTGCACAAATAAAGACAGACAATGATCCAACATATATCTGTAAGAAAATGAAACATTATTTTTCTTATTAAAATATAAAGCATATTATAAGAATACCAAACAATGCTATAGGTCAGGCAATCATTGAAAGATCAAATAGAAATAGATTGCATAATGCCTTATTAATCTTAAATTTATTAATGCTAATGAGAAAGGAACAACAGAAACAGAAACACTGGATAATAAAAAAAATTCTGAATTATATCAACCAATATGTTTCAAGTATGTGCTGACCTCACAATGGAAACCAAAAGATGTGCTATGTTGAGGAGGGAGTTTCGCTATTGTTTACACAGGAGAAGAGAAGATATGAATTCCATTAAATTGATAAAGATTTGGTTTGAAAAAAAATAAACACTTTGAGAAAGAGAAATGATGGCTCATCCACAGAGGTGACAATCATACAGGTATAAGAAAACCTCAAAAAAGTTGGGTCAGGTTTCTATTTTTGTCCATGTTAAAAAATATTCATCTTTACAGAGTGGAGAGACCTTGGAGAGCAAGATACCTAAAGATAAAATGATTCCTATCCAGAAGGAATCAATAAGCAAATAGAAAACCTACTTTATGATGCTGTATTATTTGCATGGCAAAATTTGATTATTTGGAGATATATACATCTCTACTTAAAAATAGGAACTGACTTTGGTGTTAGACAATGGCTATCTTTCTCTAAATCCAAACACGGTGTTAAAAGTTCAGAATTTCTGTCTCATGTCAGGGTCATGTGGTATAGGACAGAAAGAAGTTAGATTTTAAGGAAATATTTTACTTTTTTCCATGTTTGTTTTGTTCATATAATATCTTTCATTGAATATATGTCTATAAGAATAATGCTTAAGTTTTCCACAGTGAACAGTAGATTTTCCTGCAGGAATTTTTGAAGCTTCCATAAAGAAGGGACCCCAAAATAACAACTCCACCTGGTTGATATGATATCATGATGCTGATAACACTACTATTAGACTGGTTTTGGGGTAAAATCTGCAGAAATGGTACACCTTCTTACAACTTTCTGGCCATAACTCCAAAAAAGAAGTTCAAAACAAACAAACAAATAAACAAAAAGGCCCTATCGACTACTCAAAGTCCACTTGTAATTGTACAAAACAGCAATCTTGAAACTTAACCAACATTTTACTTTTGCAGGATCCCATAGAGAAAACATCACCCCCATGACAGCAGGGACCAATTCTAGAAAACAAAGTCCCTTCTCCCAACAAAGTTTGTCCTCATTGTTAGAGATATTATTGAAGGTTTATTATTACTTACATAGTGTTGAGGGTTGAGGTGAAAATTATATAGGCCTAAAAATAAAAAAAAAAGAAAAACTTCTTGTTGACTAAATCTTACATCTTAGTTTAACCCATTTCTAGTAATCTGTGTATCATCATGAGGCTGTGGCTTAACAGATAAATTTCTGGGAGTCTGTGTCTGGTGGGGCTACATGGCTTCTATCTTACTGAGACCTTCTTCCTTACAGAATTCACCTTAGTTTTCCCTGCCTAGCTGAGTTTGCTCTGCTATAGGTCCAAAGAAGTCTCTTTATTCATTAATAGTAATCACAGCATACAGAGGGAAATACCACATGATCTCCTTTTCTGTTTAGATAAAAAAAGGAAGGTTTTAACTTTAACATAGTAAAATTAAATTTAACAAAACAGGTATCAAACAAGAATTACAGTTATAATATTTATATTTACTTTATCTTTTCTTACAACTAAGAAAATTATAACTATAAATTCTTCAATTCCATCAAAGACTCCAGAAGTATATAATATTACCTAAGTAAAGAGGAGGTGCATTGCGAAACACATCCAAAACTTGAATTGTAAGAGACATCTTGTCACCTAGACAGTAACCCAATGTTCTGTAATGTTGGGGCATCCATCTTCAGCCTACAGGCCTATAGTAGATTTTTCTATGAAGCAGGAAATTTCAAAGACAGATTCACCTATATTGGCAGTTTGTCTATCACTTTCTTCTGTGTCCTGCAGAATGTCTGGCAGACTTTTTCATGAAGCAGCAACCCCAAAATACCATCACACCTTGGACAATTCTGAAGTAATTTCTCTGCATGTCATGAATGTCCAGTTCATTAAGCAGTACATGTAAGAGCAGTTTTTTTTCTTTTTTTTTCTTTTTTTGCCCAAATGGTTAACCAACTCCTTGAGGAGACACTTTGAGGCCTATATTTCTCTTGAAGTAATTGGTGCTGCCAGGAACAGATGTGTTTCATTGTCATGAAAAGTCCCATGTTCTTAAAACATTTAAATGCCATATTCTGAAGGTCTCTTAAAGAAGTGAAAAATATCTAACTGAAATATTTCTCTATATATCTAAAATTCCTAATTAACATGACTACAAGCTTGACTATTACAGATAACTATTGACCCATATTTCATAATTATACATTACATTTTTAAATGAACTACATAATCACAATACCTTAATCAAGAGCAGAAATATAAATATAACTAAATTGACTTCTTAATTTGTACCAATAAACCAAAATCCATACCAATTCAAATCTTTATAGAATTTCCCCCTTTTAATGTAAATAAACATTATAGATAATATTTGGGAATATGGATGTAGTTCTTTCCACACCTCTTCCTGCTGTTTATTGGGCAAAGTAATTTTTTGAGGGGTGTTCAAGGTTATCTTTCAGGAGCGCTTTGTCCATCAAACCACATTAGTCTGGAATGATTCCATAAGTTCTCAGCCTCTGTGGAAACAAAAGAAGAACCTCTTTTCCAAAGCAATGTATTCTTAGACTCAAATTCTGAAGTCAAGATACTTTTAAAGTATATATGTTGGTTATTTAGTTTCTTCACAGTCAAAATATTCAAAGAAGACACAATAATATACATAATCCAGACTCTGTGAATTTTCCAATTTTATGTGGCTTATTTTTCTTTACTTCTTTTAATTTGACAGTCTATTACATTTTATTACTCTCTATACTCTTTTTCTTCTCTCTTCTAAGCCTACATTCATTTATTAAACACTGTGACCCACTTACAGGTCTTTCGTATCTGAATCTGTCTTATTGTATTCTTTACTGTCCAGGAGTGCTTTTTAAAATGCTAGGCAGTTTTTAAAACTTTAAGCTGTGGCATTACTAGGGTATATACAGTTCTTCCTGCATGCCTTACCCAGCCCAGCATGGTGGAGCACTTTCCTGCCTCTGAGAGCCATGCCCACAGCAGTATTCTCAAGCACACAGCCAGTCCATGCTGCCATTAGCATGCTGCAGCACTCTGCTCACAAACCCCACTCACATACTCTGTAGCTAGACCTCCTGCCTGAAAGGGTCGGAGTTTTCACTGGTCGTATGGCCCAGAAAGCTGCCATTTCAAAACAGCACAGCTTTTTTTTTTTTGCTGCTACTGCTGAATCAGAAAAACCTCTCTTAAAGGAGCTTCTGTAAGCCGCCAGCTGAAAAAAAAAATGTGGCTAAACTTTGTTTTGATGTGTGTCTAGAGTTCATTTCCAAGCCCTCTCAGGTATTAGATAGATTTAGTCCACCACATTGGTGTACCAATTTGTAGAATGGAAGCTACTTGTTTGTCCCAGCCACCCAGAACCAAAATAATCACACAGAAACCATATTAATTAAATCACTGCTTTGACATTAGCTCTAGCTTCTTATCGGCTAACTCTTACATATTAATGTAACCCATTTCTATTAATCTGTTTATTGCCACGTTGCCGTGTCTTACCAGCTAAAGTTCCATGCAGGGCTACATGGCTTCTCCCTGACTCTGCCCTTCTTCCTTCCAGCATTCATCTTAGTTTTTCTTGCCTAGCTAGGTTCTGCCCTGCTATAGTTCCAAAGCAGTTTCTTTATTCATTAATGGTAATCACAGCACATAGAGGAAAATCCCACATCAAATTACTAAAAGTGAAATGTATTAGTAGGAATATTGAAAGCAACAAAGCCTTAAATTTTTGATAAATGAAGTACAGAATGTATTTCACCCTGAAAAATATAACAGAATAAGTGAAAATCAAAATATAATATTTCTTACCAGTTATGCTAATGATATAATTATTAATAATAATATAAGAATAACAATTTGGAAATGAACAAAAGTAAGACTAAAATAACATTTGTTATACTAAAATAGCAGCAGTTATGCTATTAAAATATTATGAGTATTCACAAAACATATAAGACATTTCTAATTTTCCAACTACTTGAGAGATTATAAATTTATTTATCATTATTACTAAATGTGTAAAAATGTGACTTTTACTGATATGAGCTGTAGGATATTATTTGATGGTATCCAATAGAATAACTATGAATATATATGGAAATAATATAAAATATGTTAGATGCCTTTTCAAATACATATGTGCATATGTGTGCAATCCTGTATTGCTTACTGATAGAGCACAATGTGAGTGGTATGCTCTCTGACCAGCCTGCTATGAGAACATAGGATTCTCATATATTCTGGATGTGCTGTGATTAGCAGTTTTTCTTTGTACCGAGTTTGGCTGTGCTTCCAAAGGTGCTTGATAATTTTCACATTTACACTTCCTCTTGACTTTCATACTGTTTAATGAATTATTATTGAATTGCTTAAGTAACCCAAAATTAGTAATAAATTATTCGTTCTGTTTTATTTTTCTGGACTAGTAATGTATAAAACATATTTTTGGTAGAAATCTCTCCAAATGTTCTATCAACCTTTCCTTTTTTTTTCTTTCCCTTGTTTTTTTTTAAATCTTTTCTTTTATACAAATCCCAGTTCCCTTTCCCTTCCCTTTTACCACTCCTCACTTTCACCCTACCCCACTCCCTATCCATTCCTCAGAGAGAGAGGGATGCCTTCCATGGGGAGTCAAAAAAGTCTGCCATATCACTTGAGGCAGGACCAAGTACCTCCTCCTTGTATCTAGACTAAACAAGACTTTCTCCCAAAGGGAAGGGGCTCCAAAAAGCCGGTCCATAAACTAGGAATAAATACTGAATCTGGGGCCCCTCAAGATGCTCAGGCCACATAACTGTTACCCACATTCAAAGAGTCTAGCTTGGTCCCATGCAGGTGTTCTAGCTATCAGTTCAGAGTCAGTGAGCTCCCACTAGCTCAGGTCAACTGTCTCTGGGGGTCTCCCCATCACAGTCTTGACCCCTTTGCTCTTATTACCACTGTTCTCACTCTACTACTATTCTCCTGGAGCTCGGTCCCATGTTTGCCTGTGAACCCCTGCATCTGCATCCCTCAGTCACTGGATGAAGATTCTGTGATGCCAATTAAGTTAGTTATTAATTTGCTTACAGGGAAATGGATCAACCATTAAAAAAATATATTCATCTTACATCTTTACTACAATAGGTCCTTGGCCAGCTTTTTGTGACTGTCTGTTGCTGTCCTTGTTTTTTTACAGCATAACTATGGTAAAATGGGTCTGCTTGGCAGATAAGAAACTTGGATTTAATACTTCACTTTCCAGGTTAGTCAGTTGAGAGAGTCTCTTGGTGGCATCATTGAGGCTAAATTTTTATATGTTTATGAGCTATGCAAAATTAAAAACTAGATTAACCAGGGACAGTAAATGAAGTTATTGCTGAGAAATCACATCAAAATACATCAGAAAAAGCCTTTTAAATTAGTTCTTCTTCAGAGAAGAGGACATCATTTAGTTAGTCATGAAAGCATACCAATGATATTTTACAAACTGAATAAGATATATTTATGTATTAAGATATATACAAACATGCATGTATATGTGCACACACATATGTACATATATATACATAAAATATATGAAATTAATAAAATTGGTCCATAAATTTGACAGAGAACAAGGAAGAGTCGATTGGATGGCTTGAAGGGAGGAAAGATAGCAAAAATTAATGTAATTATACTAATCTCAATAATAAAATAATTTAAAAACAAAGAGTTCACTTTAAATAAAATAAATGTAGCATAGCAAGTATACAAATAAGTAATATAGCCATTCATTACTGGTGTCAAAATTTTGAGACTGAAAGTTGTCTTTATATAAACTATACTTCAAATTAACTACACAGTAACTGAAGAGATTAAATGACCAATCCTAATACAATTTTCCTAAGCTCTCAGCTACTTAAACGATATCCAAAGGGGCTAGAATGTTGCATAGAAATTTAACAGAGGAATAATAAATCATGGTTTGAAACATCATTGGGTGTTAATGAAAGGGAAGGATAACATGAAGTGGGCAATGACTTTGAATATGAAACAAGTCCATGAAGAGATGTTTTGGCTAATTATTGGTTCCTTTATTCTTAGGAAGAAATATGTGTGACTTTAATGGAGAACTCTGAAAATACTGGAATAGGATGTGTAACAACTGCTTCATTCTTTTACTTATAATGATTTAGTTCTAGGCTTAGATTTAAAAAGTCTTTGTGGTTCATCAAAAATCATTGAATTATTATATGGGACATAACAGTGTGTGCCTGTGTGAGTGCTTATGTATGTTCTTGTGTATGTGCTTGTGTGTTCAGCACTTTTGCTCAGAAGGAGTTCAGTGATGGGGGAATTGAGTAAATAAAGAATGGTATAGATGCATAATGAGAAATAATAAACACGACAATAAAAAATTACCAAGTCATGGGACAGAATGATCAAATTGTTATATTAAAACATAGATAACAATTTATAATATGTATATGGTAAACCTAACAAAGCAATAGTGTCATGCATATCTTGGTTGGTTACTACTAACCAAGATTAGACTTAAGATTTGCTTAACAAGAGTAAAATTATGTCTTCTACTGGAAACCTTACCAACTACTCAGAGCTAATGAGATCATTAGTAAAATGGGGGGGGGATCTATAATCACTGCTTTAGTAACATCTGTATCCCTAAATGCATTCTAAATATATGTTCTTATACCCAAAAATAAGTCTAGCCTGTAGATGGAGATTTATTTTTCTCCACCCTAGAGATCCCACTGGACTGGTTTCTCTCCAACAAGTGGGTCTATACAGCCACTTATGAAATAGCATCACTGAGGTTTAATGTTAGTTACAACTGTTTGGTCAATAACTTAGGAATCTTACTGGCTAGTTCTCTCTTATAAATTAGCCCATTTTTGCTGATCTGCATATTTCCACATGATTGTGGCCTTTTCTCTGTTCGGGCATCTTTCTTCTTAGGTTGCTGCTGATATTTCTTTTCTTGGGTGGCTACATGGTATCTACTTTCTCTGCCTTCTCTCTCTTCCTATCCTTGTTTTGATTTCCTATCTAGGTATATTTTGCCTAGCCTTTGGCTATAACAGCTTTTTTATCAACCAATAAGAGAAACACATAATCACAGAGGGATATCCTACATCAGTATCCATCATCATTCATTGAGGAAAAGTCTCCTTGAAACAGATGGAGACCCCGACAGAAAAGAATAATCAATCAAAATGCAGAGTTGCAAGACACAGTCCCAAGAGCTAAATCTATGAACAAGTCCTGCACTTAAGCCTCAGGGAATGTTGTAAAAGATGGGGCATTATGATTATTAGATCCAGAGGATAAGGAAATTTGCTCTGAGACTGTCTCCTCATAATATGAGAATTATACTCAGAGGATCTTAGCAACAAGCCTAAAAACAGGCTGAACAAGGACAAAAGACATGTGGAAGTAGATATGAGAAAGACTGAAGATTCAGTCTTCCACATAGAACTACAAGCAACTAAGAAAAGCTGTGAGTGGGGAAGTAGTTTTTTCCAGAGAAGAGCACAATGATTGCTTAACTAATGGCAATTGTCATTATACATGCAAGTAACATTATACAGACTCAGAAGAAACATATATACCTATACATATATGTAGGTAACAGCAATCCAAAAAGAGGTCATGTGTTTGAAAGAGAACAAGGAGCGATATATTGAAGAATTTGGAGAGGGAAAAAGGAGGAGGATGATGCATTTATTTTATAATCACAAAAGTCAAAAACAAAAGAAAACTAGAAATAACAGTCATTTTCATTTGTTTGGTTTTGTTTTGTTTTTCAAGACAGGGTTCTCTGTGTAGCTCTGGCCATCCTGGAACTCATTCTGTAGACCAGACTGGCTTAATATTAGGAGATCTGCCTACTTCCACATCCTAAATCAGGGATTAGAGATATGCACCACCAGCACCCAGTAAATTGATGTAATAACAGTTCTTAAATGCAAATGTGTAAAAATGAAAATATTTGAATATTTCTATATTATATTGCAAGTTTCTATGTATGTGTGAATTATATAAAAGATATATATTACATACATAAATGTAAATTGTATGTGTGTGTGTGCACATGTGTGTGTTTGTGTGTATATTCTGCTTTTGAGGAAAGTATACTCAGTTGGAAAGGTCAAATCATTTATATCTATCTCTATCTGCTTTTGGAAAAGACCATATTTAATTCATAACAGATATTCCTAGTGTTCTTATGCTGAACAGAGAAATTAACAAGCAAACATCTCTAATGTGGACATTTAAAAATTATACTTGAGCATATGCTCCTTCTGAGCTATTTTGTATTCTCTATAAACAAGAAATTTATTCTTCTAGATTGAAAATCACTGCAGAATGCTTTTAATAAACCCAGAATGGTCTGTGATTAATCATTTCATTCAGTCTTCACACTTTCAGAGTTTATTTCCACTTCTGATGATAAAAAAGACACATTATTTCACCGATTAAAGGAACATGAAAGAAAGCAGGAGAAAACAAAGAGGAGGGGATAAGTGGTGAGCTACAGGACAGCTTGAGTGTATGTATTTTAATCTGGCAGTTGTCTTGTATAATTCTTTTGCCAAAAGACTGGTAATTTCACACAAAATTTAAATATTGTAGCAGCTACCCAACTTAAACATTTGGCAAATAGTTATCCTATTTTAAAAATAAAAAATATTTCTCAAATGCTTCTGTTTTCAAAATACTGTCTCACGCTATCCTTTATGTTTAGTTAATCAATTTTTATTCTCTAAATTTGGGAACACACATAGACACATACCACACACATTCATAGACATATACACATTGCACATGCAAATACATAAATATACAACATGCATACATACACATTCACACACACACACACACACACACACACACACACACACACACACACCATATTCCTTCTTTAAACCCACTGATTTATGCAGCTAGTACCAAGTGGAAGAGCCAATATTCTTTGCTACATGCTTCTCTTATTCCCTTCCATTTTTCCTCCTTTTCTTCTCTTCCTTTCTTTCTTCTTTTCTTCCTTCAAATCTCTGCCTTCCCACTTTTCTCTTTCATTTCTTTCATCTCTTGCTCTGTTTCTTTGTAAAAGAAGTTATCCATAATTACTAAAACAAAGAAAGTATACAAAAAAGAAACACATTTCTTGTTAAGAAATATATAATTAATGAAGAAGCTTGAGAAAATGTAAAACTTCTTTTATACTTTCCTTAATTAAAAAATAAAAAAAACAAAGACTAAAACTCATTCTTCACAGGAACATGAAAACTAATAATTTTAAAGGTTAATCATCCCAAAAGGGTATTTGCTGTGTTCAAGTGTCTTTAGGTATCATATTCCCAATCTCATAGCTACTGTTGATTATTCCTGTACTCTTGCTAGGCTTCCTGAGCCTCCTTCTTCCCCAGGGAAAGGTGAGTGTGCTATCACCCATTCTGCAGCCCCACTACATAGGACACCCCATCCACAGTCCCGTGATTCAGGACAATCAGATGCAATAGGGAGTCCAGTCAAAGCATGAACTCTATTTATTACTGTAGTTGTCAGCTTATATATGTCAAGCTACATCCTGTGATATGGGAGTTCCTCCAGCCAGTGAGAGGCAGCCAAACCCTTCCCCTGGACGGATGGTTGTCTACCAAGTTTTTGCTGTCTCATACTCACTCAAACTAAAGCCAGGCTTTTCTCCATCTACTGGCCTTGAAGTATAAGCCCTGAACTTGAGCCAGGTTTTTCTTTTTCTGTCCAATAGGTTTCAAGGTACAGGTCCTGACATAACTTTGGTCCAACAAACTCAAATATTAAAGAGAAAAAGTTATTTGCAAGAAAAATAATGTGGGGGTGTTGAAACTATACAATTTTCCTGTCCTACTTTTACTGTCAATTCAACAATAATTTCTAAAATTCCTAAGACATTTTCTGGCAAAAGTTTGATTTCAAATTGCTATCAAACATTGATAGACATGTTCGGAATATTTCACTGAAGCAAAACAATGAAAATTTGCATTGTAAATATGAAACACATATAAATACTCAATATTTGAATCCATTATAACTTGCTTAGAGAATAAGTAATAGAATAAATTAAGTACAATATATTTTTCAAATGAACTCGGTATTTTTCCATTCTAAATTACATGCTTTTATCAAAATAAACAGTTTTCACAACTTTGATAAATTATATTTTTGTGTAAAAGCAGAAATCACAAAAGTATTTTCATGAACTGCCAATTATTTCCCTTTCCTCTTTAGTTATAAAAAGCCTGGTTTAGCTTAAATTCGTAAGTACAGTAGGTATTCAAATACAGATTAGAAATCTTTACCGGGCGGTGGTGGCGCACGCCTTTAATCCCAGCACTTGGGAGGCAGAGGCAGGCGGATCTCTGTGAGTTCGAGACCAGCCTGGTCTACAAGAGCTAGTTCCAGGACAGGAACCAAAACCACAGAGAAACCCTGTCTCGAAAAAACCAAAAAAAAAAAAAAAAGGAAATCTTTGAAGGAAAAATGACTACTTTCTCCTCTAATTATTCTTCAATAAATGTTGTTTTTTTTTTTGAGCTTTAGAGCACCTCATTTTTATTGATTTTTTTCCAATGCTCTGAGAATAACTGGGGGTATGATCCTTTCTACCTGCAGATTTGGAAAATCATATTTCGTCACTGTCAATTCTTTATTTAGTTTATTAGCACCAGTTGTTCAGACATGGCCAAATGTGTACAAGTATGGAGGTATAAAGATTTTAGTCACCCAGTTGTTAAAGTATACTAAGATCTCAAAAATTGACAGATAAAAATCCACAAAAAAAGTATGGACCATAGACATAAACTGAAATGTTTACTTAGGTTTCTGTCCCTCCTAGTCCTGCAGTCCTTCGTCCCAAAGAAATAGACAGAGGTCTACATTAATCATAAACTAAGTGGCCTATTAGCTCTGAATTCTTATTAATAAATTCTTACATCTTAACCAATAGTTCTTGTCTGTGTTAGCCACATGGATTTGTACCTTTCATCAGTGAGGCATTCTCATCTGCATCCTCTATGTTTGGGTGAGGACTGTAGACTGAGCTTTCCTCTTCCCAGAATTCTCCTGTTCTAATTTCCCTGCATTTATTTCCTGCCTGTTTGCCCCACCTATATTTCCTGTCTGGCTACTGACCAATCAGTGTTGTAGTAAAAGCCAAATGACAAATCTTTACAAAGTACAAATGCATTGTCCCACAGCACTGAGCACTGTGTATTTCTTTGGGACTTAATGAATGCAGGACCAGGTGGGACTAAAGCTTGGTCAACAAATGGTGCAAACATAGACAACTGAATCCACTTAAAACCTAAGAGAGCTTAGGAAATAGTCTTAGACAAAAAAGAAGAGAGTTAAACACAGCTTTTTGGTAGCAGTATTTTTTCAGGTGGGCTCTCATTGCTAGAAACAAGCATATCTCATTTAAGAGAGCCTTACTGATTCAGCTTTAGCTGCAAAAACCTTGCAGCTCTTTTAAAAGGTCCCAACACCAAACACATAAATGGTTTTATGAATAACTGACAGCATGCTTCTAGATGATTGCAAGTACCTTAAAATGCCATAGAGGAGTGGCAATAAACATGACTCTGGCCAGTCCCTGTGCCATAAAGCTAGACTCTCAGAAAGCTAAGGGATAGACTTTAACCAGCCATCAAATCGACAGCTTTAATCCTAGCCATAACACTTAGCAAGTTAAAGACTCATGTGGTTAGAATAAGAGAAATATACAATATAGATAAATTCAGATAAAGAAAACCTCTAAATGGTTCACAGTGTATTTAAAAATATATACAGGCTTGGGAGAGAAAGAGAATAAAGTCCTTAAAAGAAAAAATAAAAAAGAGAGTAGTTGGGTGTTGTGGCATATACCTTTAATCCCAAAACTTGGGAGGCAGAGGCAGGCAGTTCTCTGTGAGTTCAAGGTAAACCTGGTCTTTAGAATGAGTGCCAAGGTAGCCAAAGATACACAGAGAAACCTAATCTAAAAAAACAAAAATAAAAAATAAAAATAAAAAGTAGAGTTTAAAATAAAACCACATAGAGATGGGAAACACACAATCTGGATACTGTATTCTATTGTGTTGTCTTTGAATGGTTTCTTTTTGACTGAGAAAGGAACAACAGCTGATAAAAGATGTTTGATTATAAATACTGCTGGATTGATTCAACATATGTATTTTGAAAATACTTTGATGTTAAAATTTAAGTCAAATGATATTTTACTTTAGAGAAGAGGTTTTGCTTTTGTTTCCACAGGAAATGAGAGGCTGTGGAATCATTCTGGGCTAAGAAAAAATAGGTTTGATCATGGAATACCCCTTGAGAAATCTCTTATAGGAGCAGATGGCCCAGATGATCCAACATTTCAGAGGAACTCTGTTTGAGTTTCCTCTGAATTCTACATCCAGAACAGTTTCAAGACTACTAGCTGAGATGATCAAGCTTCACAGAATTTTCCAGCAAGACATGACCATAATTCTAAATTTTCTTTAGGTCCCTGTAAGATTATCAGTATCCTCAATTAGCAGGAATTATCCTGGAAAACTATGCCCTCATTCTCCCCCAAAATAGATTATGGATGTTTTTCGTTTTTTTAGGGTGCTGGTTACAAGTTGTTATGGATAATTGTCAGGAAGAAAGCTAAACAAGGGAGATTAAGTTCAGAATATTTAGTTTGAAAAAAAAGGTGAAATATTGTGGGACAATGGTCTTGTACTTTGTCAAGATTTGTCACTTATATTTTAATAAAATGCTGATGGCCAATAGCCTGGCAGGAGGTTAAGTGTAGTTAGCAGGCAGGAAATAGAGGAATGGCAATGAGAACAGGAGAATTCTGGGAAAAGGAAAGTTCAGTCTGTAGATGTCACCCAAACGTAGAAGATGGAGGTGAGAATGACTCGTTGATGAAAGATACCAAGCTACATGGATAACATACATAAGTATTTTGGATTAAGATGTAACAATTAATTAGTAAGAAGCCAGAGCTAATAGGCCACCTAGTTTATGATTATTGTAGATCTCTGTGCATTTCTTTGGGACTGAACAACTGCAGCACTGGGTGGGACAGAAACCTTGGTCAACAGTGAAAGTTCTCAACATTTAAAAAATTTTAATGCCATTATCTGTGGTCTCTGTGGCTTCCATGGCCAAAAGAATAAAGATCCTTGGCAGGCAAGAAGGTACTTTGGTTCAACACTAGTAAGTAGCCAGTGTTGGTTTAAACTTCCAGAGTCTAACACTGGGTAGTTTACTTTAGGAATATTTAAGCCCATGACAACTTTGTAAAACCTTTTCTGGAGAGAATTGGCTCAACCCCATGTCACAATGAAGGTTAAGACATGACTATGTTATGTCCTATAATGATAGGTTCTATAGATTGACTACATAGGACTCATTCCATAAAGAAAGGTTCTGTAGTTTAACAAGTTCACAATAAGGGGCTGTCGGAGGATCAGGAGTAGTCTTGGTTACACAGATAGGACAAAGGTCAAAAGGCTATTAATAGAGTCCACTCCACTCCCAGCCTTCTGGGTGGATAACAGGTTATATGTCCTTCCTTCAAAGAAACAACATTGTGTCTTAAATGTTTCTTAGTGATTATCTGCTATCAGAGAATTCCAAGTGCCTCCTACAATTAGTGAACTGGGACATGAAGAATAAAACTGATTTAGATTCCATCTCCCCCCCCCCCACCAACTGTAACACTCAAAAGAGCAGGCCCTCCACGTTGCCTGGCAGTAAAATAGAGCCAACCTTGTTGGTATGGATAAGGCAGCTCTATCTGTTGCTTTCATTGGTTAATTAATAAAGAAAACTGCTTGTCCTAATAGGTCATAACATAGGTAGGCAGGGAAGACAGAACAGAATTGTGGGAGGAAGAAAGCAGAGATAGGATGATGCCATGAATCTCCTGCCCAAGACCGTAGGTTAGGATCTTCCCTGGTAGGCCACAGCATCTTGGTGATACACAGATTTAATGGAAATGGAAATGGGTTAATCAAGATGTGAGAGTTAGCCAATATGAAACTAGAAATAATGGACCAGGCAGTGTTTAAATGAATACATTTTGTGTGTTGTTATTTGGGGTGTAAAACTAGCCAGGGAGCCAGTTCCCACCTCTCCTTCAACAGTAATATTATCAGTAATCATATAACTTTCAAATTTTACAATTTATGTACCTGCTTTAGGTAATTTCAAGTCAATTGGAGTAGGTGTAATAATCTTTATTGGTCAGCAGGTGTCACAGTTGCAGCCATGTGCCACGGGGACATGGAGGAAAGAAGTGAGCAGCTGGGGCTTCCACTCTTTACCAGACTGGTTCCACATATTCTGTCACCTACTTAGTTGCTAACAAATATGCTTTGTTTAACAAAATAAGAGCAGCTATTGAGTACAGTTAAAGCTATTTTGTACATAAAGTTGCTGTCCAGAAAAAGAAGGATACCCAAAACTTCCGCTCAGTTGCTAGTCCCTCAACATCAGACTATGACAGGAAATGTCAGGTTCCTAAGCAGTGGCAGGAGGGCTGTGGACAAGGCAGGAAACATGGTGACTGGTGAACCAGAAATGTGGTGGGGATAAGGATTCCTGGTTAGCATGGACTCGACCCCACTTTGGGCACCCAGATGAAGCAGAGTGCACCAGATAGGGGGAATGCAAATCAAATAATCCCACACTATCTCCAAGTAGGGAATACTAACCTTTTTCTTTATTCAAAGGGAAATTCATGAATCACAATGAGGATGAGAACTTGTGGATTGCTTCTAGACTGGTGTGGTATGATGGAATAAGGCCCCCTGAAAGGTCACTGTGAATACCCTCAAAAATTACTAGAACATGTAACTGAGATGAAACTAGTACATAGAATATACCATGGAAGACCTAATTAACAGCACCCCTCAAACAGCAAGAAGCAATATGAACAGATATATGCATGTATTCCCAAATATTGTCCTTAAATGTCTGTTTACATTTAAAGGGGAATATGCTATGGAGACCTGCATTGGTTTAGATGTTAGTTTATTGATACAAATTTAAGGTCAATTTTGTTATATGTATATGTATTTCTGATCTTGATTAAGGTATTGTGATTCTGTAATTTATTTTAAAATGTAATATATAATTAATAAATATAAGTTAATAGATAATCATTTATAATAGTCAAGTTTGTAGTTATGTTAGTTAGATTTTGTAGATGTATGAAAATATATTTCAGTTAGATAGGTATTCTTCAAATCTTTCAGATACCTTCAGAGTATACATTTAAATGTTTTAAAATTTTAGCACTTTTCATGACAGTGAGACACACCTACTCTTGGCAGAACCAGTTACTTCAAGAGGAAGATGGGCATGGAAGAGACTCCTTAGCCATTTGGAGAAGAAACTACTCTTGCCTGAACTGCTTCACTGGACATGCAGTATCCATAAAGAGATTACTGCTAAACTTCCCAAAAGGTGAAATGATCTTTCAGGGTTCCTGCTTCATGAAAAATCTGCCAGACATTCTGCAGAACACAGAAGAAAGTGACTGAACTGTCTTTGAAATTTTCTGTTTCATGGAAAAGTCTGCTGGATACTATGGGCTGAAGATGGAAGCTCCAACAGTACAGAAGAACTTTGGGTGACTGTCTAGGCAGTGAAATGTCTCTGTCAATTCCAGAGTATTGGAAGTTGTTTATTATGCATATCTTGTTTACTTAGGTAATATTATATCCTTCTGGAGTCTTTGATGTTCCTTGGGCAGCTGAGGAGAGGGAACCTGAAATGACCCTATCCTATAGCCATACTGATGAATATCTTGCATATCACCATAGAACCTTCATCTGGCAATGGATGGAGATATAGACAGAGACCTACATTGGAGCACCGGACTGAGCTCCCAAGGTCCAAATCAGGAGCAGAAAGAGGGAGAACATGAGCAAGGAAGTCAGGACTGAGAGGGGTGCACCCACCCACTGAGACAGTGGATTTGATCTATTGGGAACTCACCAAGGCCAGCTGGACTGTGACTGAAAAAGCATGGGATATACCAGACTCTCTGAACATGGCAGACATTGAGGGCTGATGAGAAGCCAAGGACAATGGCACTAGGTTTTGATCCTACTGCACATAATGGCTTTGTGGGAGCCTAGCCTGTTTGGATGCTTACCTTCCTAGACCTGGATGGAGGGGGGAGGACCTTGGACTTCCCACAGGGCAGGAAACTCTGACTGCTCTTCAGACTGGAGAGGGAAGGGAAAAGGAGTGGGGGGAGAGGGAGAGGAATGGGGGGAGAGGGAGGAGGCAGAAATTTTTCAATAATAAAAAAAAGATCCAGTTCCCTTAAGGATTCCAGGGAGTGGTTTGCCTACAGAATGTTTTGGTCTAGGGTATGTATAAGCATGTCTTGTTTTGTTATAGCAACAGAATGTCTAATTATGAATGACCTGTGACCTTCAAAAAAAGAATTTATAGTTATAGTTGTTGTTTTCCTTAGTTATGATAAAATATAAAGTAGATAAATATTGTAGCTGCAATTCTTGCTTGATAACTGTTTTGTTATATGTACTTTTACTATGTTAAAGTTAAAGCCTTCTTCTTTGTTTAACAGAAAAGGGAAAATGGTGTAGGATGTCCCCTCTGTGCATTTCTTGTATTAGTTAATGAATAAAGAAACTGACTTGGACGTGGCAGTGAAGGTGCACGCCTTTAATCTTAGTACTTGGAAGTCAGAGACTGTAAGTTCAAGGCCAGCTTGGTCTACAAGAGTTAGTTCCAGGACTAGATCCAAAACTACAAAGAAACACTGTCTCCAAAAAACAAACAAACAAACAAACAAAAAAAAAAAAAAAGAAAGGAAGAATCTGCCTTGGCCTGATAGGACAGAATTTAGGTAGGCAGAGAATAAAAAATTGAATTCTGGGAGGGAAAAAGCATAGTTGGAGAGACATCAGAGAGATGCCATTGTTCTGTGGACAGAGATAGATGTGCTGAAACTTTTCTGGTAGTCCACGAACTCATGGTGATATACAGACTAAGAGAAATGGGTTAAATCAATCTGTGATAGTTAGCCAATAAGAGGCTAAAACTAATGGGCCAAGCAATGATTTAATGAATACAATTTCTGTGTGGTTATTTCAGAGCTAAGCTAGCCAGGCAGCCAGGATGAACAAGCAGGTCCTCCTTTCAACATCACCGAGGTATTGCATCACCCAGAGTAGGCTAGACCCTTCCATATCAATTATCAAACAAATAGTGATACCATAATCTTACAGGCCAAACTATAAGAGAAAAGAAGCATTTTCTCAATTGAAGCTTCTTCTTTTCAAATGACTCTAATTTATGTCAAACTGACCCCCCAAAAAAATTTCTAATCATGATAAATAGGCCTTGTCCTGTTGTTTCAATGTACTCAGAATATTTTTGATTTCCCCATGTTCTTTTATCTTACTCTTATTATTTTTATTTTGTTATTAGTATTTATTAAAATTTCATTGCAGAGGTCTTTTACTTTGATGGTTCAATTTATTCCTAGGTTTTTTTTTTTTTTTTTTGTGTGTGTGTGTGTATGTGTGCATTTAAGTTATTTTATTTCTGTTTTGGCCTTTCTTTTCTTTTCTTTTCCTTTCTTTCTTTCTTTCTTTTTTTTTTTTTTGATAGGGTTTCAGGCTGGCCTCAAACTAACAGAGATCCTCCTGCTTCCTGCCTCCAATTCCTGAGTGTTGGAATTAAAATTGTGTGCTGCCACCACCCGGCTATGTTTTGGTTTTACTATATTCGGCTGTTATAAATGAAATTGTTGTCCAAATTCTGTATTCCATTTACTTTTCTCAAAGTGTTGACAAGAACCAACAGTCTACTCTTAAAATATATTATTCAGGGTATTTATTTGTAGGGCCCAGGTCTACCCTTGTTCTTGGGGTTCATCTTGAGGACAGTTTCTGGTCAGCCAGCTAAAACATTCTGTTTGTTCCTGTGCTCCCTTTGCCCCACCTGGTGATTAGCTGTAGGGCATTGTTGACTCTATCTTTTGTGTGGTAATTTCCCACCTGCCTGGGTGGAAATCCTTGTGCAGCAGCAAGGTATATAAGGATTTCCCTAAGGTTAAATAAATGGCATTTGGCTGATCTCCTCTCGAATGACCCAGGTCTCTTTGTGTGTTCTTTCAATCTCCAGGTCCTTGCCCAACTCACATATGGTACAGTGGTGTGTGAACTGTACCGAGGGGGTAACACAGAATTGGGTGTTATATTTATTGATATGATGAAATACTGATAAAAATAAATCTTGGATAGGAAAGAATTTATTTGACTTATACTCTATATCCTATTTTGTCATTGAAAAAAGTCAGGGTAGAAACTTAAAGCCAAAACCTGAAAGCAGGAACTGAAGCAGGAGCCACAGAGAAACACTGCTTACTGTCTTGTTATGTAGGGATTATTCAGTAATTGTTTTAAAAAAACAGTTTAAGACCACTGCTTGAGTCTGATACCCCCTGACACACACACACACACACACACACACACACACATCATGAACTTTCTCCAATTACATCAATCAATAATCAAGAAAATGCCCTACAGTCTTGCCTACAAGCAATATAATGAAGAAATTTCCACACATGAAGTCTAGCTTGTGTCAAGTTGGAAAAAAAGAGTCAAAATCTGTAGCATCTTTTACATTCAATCATATTGTTTACAAACAAAAAATATTTAGGTTTCTTCATTTTATATTTATCCTTTATATTATTGTTGAAGATTTTATTAATTTAGTGAAAATGAAGTAAAGATTATGTTTTACTAATTCCTGGTTTTAAAATTTAAATGTTTGATTTTCTCTCATTTGATAAAGTGTTAGATCTTTATTTATATAGAAGTTATTTTAAATGTGTTTCTGCTCTTCCTACTTTTGTAAAAATTTTATTGTGAAGGAAGTGTTATTCTTTTGGTCTCTGGTCCCTTTAAAGGGCAAGCCACACCTACTCCCAGCTACCTCTGACCCCTGCCCTGCCATTTTGAATCTCTTTCTATGGCTGTCCCCTCTTGGCGTGCACGCACGTGTCTCTCTGTCTTTCTCTCTCTCTCTCTCTCTCTCTCTCTCTCTCTCTCTCTCTCTCTCCTCTAAGTAATAAAGGTTCATTTCTGATTCATACTATGTGTCTGTCACATGTCCCTACCCACGCGCCCGCTGGCTGTTCAGACCCGGGACCTGCCATGAGCTGCTCCAGGGCCAGGCATCCTCCCTGCTGCTCTGTGAGCCTGCTGGGGACTCTCTAGCATTTCCCGCCACTAGCTGCAGGGAGAACTGCCCGGGGATCTTGAAACATTAGGAAGGCTGAACTGGATCAATGCTCTTATCTACACCTATTAAAATGATCATATAATTTCTATTTTTTTATTCAGGTATTGTATTATATTCTTATTTATGCATGTGTTTGCATGTCTGAAATTAAAGTAATTTGATCATAGGTGGTTCTTTTGTGTTTATTTAATTTGGTATCTAGATATCTTATTGAGAATTACTGTGGGCATGTTCATCAGGAATAATGATCTATATTTTCTGTTTCCTTATTAGGTTTGAGTATAGAGTCAATTACTGTTTCATGAAATCTTAAAACTGAACTACACAGTTTCAAAGATTTTGATGACTGATAATCCATTTTTATTTTTTCCATTTTCTTATATTTTCTCTGGTTTCTTCAATGACCCACTGATCAATTTAATTTTTTTTTGATTTTTATATGTTACTAGAATATCTATAATGAATTAATTTGCTTAATAGTTTATAGGTTTTAGTTTTACTGCACTATGATGTGACAAAATACAAAAAAAAAATGTGTTTGTTTTTGTTTTTTAAGAAAAGGTTTTCTTTTGTAACAACCCTAGATATCCTGGAACTCACTTTGTAGATCTGACTGGCCTGAATTTTACAAAATTTTGTCAGCCTCTTCCTCCTGAGTGCTGGGATCAAAGGTATGTGCTACCTTGCCTGGGTTTTTATTTGTTAATACTTGCTGTATGGCAAAATGTCATATATTTTAGAGTAACTTCAAAGGAATTCTATGAAGACATTTATATCACAGCTTTGTTGAGTGGAATATTTCCAGAATTGTGGTAAGTCATTTGATCCGAGATGACGTTCACCTCTCAGCTTATTTGTAGGTTATTTCTGTCTTGATTACCAACTGTTTTAGACACTGGTCTATTGTTCTGAGGAGACATAATGGCCAAGGTAATTCTTGCAAGACAAAACATTTAATTGGAAGCTTGATTACAATCTCAGATGTTTAGTTCCTTATGATGATGGTAGGGAGCATGATGACAGATAGGTAGGCATGATAGCACTTCAGTAGCTTAAAACTTTAAATATTAATTCACAATCTGCTTCTGGGGAGGGAGAGAGAGATTGGGGCTGGTGGTAGGCTTTTGAAACCTCAAAGTCCACACACATGGACATACTTCCTCAAAGAAGGCCACAGCTCTTAATTTCTTCCCTAACAATTCATTATTTATACATACAAATAAGTGAACTTATGGAGGCCAATCTCATTCAGACTGCTACATCTATCTATTGATGTGAATGAAATACTAAATTTAACAACTATTATGTGGTGATTTTTATATACCTTTATTTCCAGTATCTCTCAAAATAATTTTTCTTTTAAATAATACTGTATTTGCTAATCTCCAGTAAAATGTATTTATAAACATTACATTATCTTAAATTAATGTGTAATAGCCACACATATCTCTAAAAACTAATTATGGTTTGAGTTCCACTGTATTGAATAAAAACACAGAAAGATCTGGATAAATTCAGACCCCTCTAGCCGAAAGAGTAGAGCCAAAATAATCTAGCAGGGAGAGAAGAACCAAAAATCTAGGTTAGCTGGTTCAGTGACTCTGTTCCAGGAACTAGCTGACCATAAAGTTAGATTATAATCTTGAGAATAATCTTGAGAAACAGGGAGTTACCCCCTTGTGATTATCAATGGTATTTTTGGAATTTTCCAATGATAGATCCTCCCTACCCTTTTGGGGTTTGGGGGTTATGGTTTCTTCTCTTAAATACTCCTTCACCCAGCTACTAGGGGTCAAATTTTCTACCCCTGTGTGGGAAATGAGTTTCATCCCCGGTGCACTGGTTCCTGTCTTGTCAATAAACTTCGTGTGATTGCAGCAAGGACAGTCTCTCATGAGTTCCTGTGGGGTCTTGTGATCCCGAGATTTGAGTGAGAGTCTCCCCACTCCGAGGATCTTTCAGTCCTTGTGCTTTCCCTGGTATCTATTCTCAATCAACTTGTCTTTATTTTTTTTTTTAATTTATGAACTGTACTTCTTAAAAACAAAATTTACTGGAGAATAGTTATTGGATTATTGCTTAATTTTTGTCTTCTGTTTATGTCTTTCATGTATACTTACTGAATTGATTTTTGTCCTTTGGTTATATCATTTGTTTTCCTTCTGAAGCCATTGGTTTTATAGACATAGACATTGTTATTGTTTTTTTTGTCTCGAATTTTACTAATAGGGACTATTTATAAACGGGAATAATATCAGTCAGCAGAAACAGGATGAAATGGGAGAAAGAAATTTGAGGATTAAATAAGATCAAATATACATTTAGAAAATACATCTTGTACAATTACTATAAACTTATAAATAAGCAAACAAAAATTACTACTTTGCCCTATAGCCACTTTTGTAGAATTGCAACTTATTTATCAAGTTATCTAGTTAGCTGATGATTCCATCATTTACAAAATGTTTGAAGGTTATATTAATTTTCAATTTCTACAATAAAAATGACCAAAAATTTTTCAAATCTAAAACAGCATTGGCTTATTATTTCACAATTCCTAGAGGTCATAAATTGGTATGCAATGTGAATCACTTGGCAGAAAAAGACTGAAATTCATTATTGATATAAGCTCCTGTCTGAAAACTATAGAAAGAAATTTGCTTTTAAACTTTTTAAAATTTTAGTAAAATTCAGGTCTGTAAAAGTGTAGGACATTGCTTTCCATACCTATGCGATATTCGTCACTTTTCTGTTGCTATGACTTAAAAAAGCTGGCAAAAATTAAGTCAAGGAAGAAAAAGATCACATTGTTTTACACTTCCAGAGGGGATGAAGCTCATGGTAGGGCAGGTATGACAGCAGTGGAATGATGTTGCCAGATAATATTTCATCTGCATACAAGAAGCAGATAGAGAAACAGAGAGAGAGAGAGAACAGGAAGTAGGCTTAAGGCATAAATCCTAAAAGCCCACCACTAGTGATATATTTCCTCTAGAAAAACTCTAACCACTATACATTTCTATGTACTCTCCAACAGAACCACCACCAGATTCAAACTGGAGATGTTCCATCTTAAAGCTACAGTATTCTGTCCCTGGCCTCCACAGGCACCTGGTCATTCCATGATGCATAATTCATTTAGTGCAACTTCAAAATTCTTCTTATTTTTTAACAAAACACTTACCAAAAGTTCAAAATCTGAAACCTCATCTGAGTTTGAAGATTCTCACTTAGTGTGATACCATATTAAAAATTTTTGAACTTCCAAACTTCAATGGAAAATAGTATACTTTCCTATTCCTAATGAGAAGAATGGGGACCCAGAGAGGACAAGACTGAAACCCAGAAGGACAAACACCAAATTCTGAGTACTATGTCTGGTATCTGTTGTCTCTGCTCCTTCAGCTTAGGTATTTCTGCTTCTCTGGTTTTGCTGGTCCAACATACTCCTTTTCTTGGGCTAGTACTACTTCCTGTATGCAGCCCCCCTTGACAGATGTCTCATGGCTCTAAAATCTCTAACATCTTTGCATCTCATTGGAAAGCAAGACTTTATGCTCACAGTTTCATATAATAGCATCTCAGTCTCTTCTATTAGGAACTCTAAAACTGACACAAGCTGCATAGCCTCAGCCCTTTATAAATCTAAAACCACACCAATGTGGATACCTGTGCCACATCTTGCTACCAGCTCTGCTTGTAGCCTGGCCTCCTTGGAACACAGCTGGAGGAGTTCCATATGCTGAAACTGGTGAAACCATCCATCGATATTTGCTCTCCAGGAGCAAGAACTTCCGTAAGCTCTCTCTTTCTAGAAGTTGAAGCCCTCACAATGCATTTCCTGTTGTGTAGAGAAAAAGGCTTCTTAACAGCACCATTTTTTTAACAATTATAGCAGCTTTAATTTCAGTACCTGTCTCAGATGCAATTTTAGAGTTTATAGTAATATTTTTCCTTTCCAATCTGTATTTTTAACTTATTTCTTACCCACTTGTTCCTGTGACTGATGTGGACTTGGTGAAGATCTTTTCCCATTTTGTATGCTGCTGTTTTGTCTTGATTACTGCATCCTTTGCTCTACAGAAGCTACTCAGTTTCAGGAGGTTTCATTTATTAATTGTTTCAGTGTCTGGGCTACTGGGGTTATATTTAGAAAGTGGTCTTCTGTGCCAATACTCTCAAGTGTACTTCCTACTTTCTCTTCTATGATTTTCAGAGTGGGTTACTATATTTGGGGTATGTAACCCATTTGAACTTGAGTTTTGTGCATGGTGATAGACATGAGTCTATTTTCATTCTTCTACATGTTGATATCTAGTTATGCCAGCACCATTTGTTAAATATGCCTTCTTTTTTCCATTTTATATTTTTGACTTCTTTGTCAAAAATCAGGTGTTTTTAGGTGTGTAAATTAATGTCTGGGTTTTCTATTTAATTCCATTGGTCCTCCTGTCTGTTTTTATGCCAGTACCAGGCTGTTTTCAGTACTGTAGCTTTATACTAGAGTTTGAAGTCAGGAATTGTGGTGCCTCTAAAAGTTCCTTTATTGTACAGAATTGTTTTGGCTACCCTAAGTATTTTGCTTTTCCATATGAAGTTGAGTACTGATATTTAAAAATCTGTGAAGAATTTTGATGGGATTTTGATGGGCATTGCCGTGAATCTGTAGGTTGCTTTTGGTAAGATCAAAGGTTTCACTATGTTAATTCTACCTACCCAAGAGCAAGGAAAATCTTTCCATTTTCTGGTGTCTTGTTCAATTTATTTCTTCAAAGATATAATGCCCTTTTCAAACAGGTATTCCACTTAGTTGGTATGAGTTACTCTGAGATATATTTGTGGCCATTGTGAAGGGTGATGTTTCTCTGATTTCTCTCCTAGTCCATTTATCATCTATGTACAGGAGGGCTACTAAATTTTTTTTTAGTTAATCTTGTATCCTGCTATATTACTAAAAGTGTTTATGAGTTGTAGAAGTTCCCTGGTAGAAATTTTGGAGTCGCATATGTAAACTACTATATTATGAGCAAATAGTGGGAGTTCGATTTCTTTTCTGATTTGTATCCCCTTGAGAGTGGACAACCTTGTCTTTTTCCTGATTTCAGTGGGATCACTGTGAGTTTCTCTCCATTTAGTTTGATGTTGGCTGTTGTCTTGCTGTATATTGCCTTTATTATGTTTAAGTTTGTTCCTTATATCCCTGCTCTCTTCAAGATATTTATCAAGATGGGATGCTGGATTTTGTTGAAGGCTTTTTCACCATATAATGAGATGATCATGTAGTTTTTATTTTTTAATATCTGGTGGATTACATTGACAGATTTTCATATGTTGAACCATCCCTGCATCTCTGGGATGAGGGCAACATCATTATAGTGGATGATTTTTCAGATGTATTTTTGGATTCATTTTGTTAGTATTTTAGTGAAAACTTGGTTTTGAAATAAGACCTAATAATTCTCTGTATTTGCTCAATGCCTGTTGTTATATCGCCCTTTCCATTTCTGAATTTGTTAATTTGGATATTCTGTCCCTGACTTTTGGTTGGATAAATGCTTATCTATTTTGTTGATTTTCTTGAAGAACCAACTCTTTGTATGACTGATTCTTTGTATTATTTTCTTTGTTTCTATTTTGTTGATTTCAGCTACCAATTTGATTATTTCCTGCCATCTAGTTTTTCTTTGGTAAGTTTGCTTCTTTTTGTTCTAATGTTTTCAAATTTTCTGTTAATTCACCTTTTTGGGATTTTTTTCCAGCTTCTTTTTGTGGGCAGTTAGTGCTATGAATTTTCCGCTTAACATGGCTTTCATTATGCCCTATAAATTTTAGTATGTTGGCTAGTCATTTTCATTGATATTTAGGAAGTCTTGAATTTCTCTCTTTATTCCTTCCTTGACCCATTGATAATTCAGCTGAGCATTGTTTAATTTCCATGTGTTTGTGGGCTTTCTTTAATTAGTGTTATTGTTGAATTCTAATTTTAAGTCATGTTGATCCAATAAGATACAAGGTGTTATTCCAATTTATTGATTCTTTTGAGTGTTGTAAAGAGAGAGAGAGAGAGAGAGAGAGAGAGAGAGAGGGCTGCTTTTTGGTTCCCTGTTGCATAGCCCCAAAATAATCACACAAGAACTGTATTAATTAAAACACTGCTTGGTCCATTAGCTCTAGCTTCTTATTGGCTAACTCTTGCATATTTTTAACCAATTTCATTAGTCTGTGCATTTTGCTTTGCTTTCCCTACCTAGCTGTGTTCCACTATAGCTCTGATATATGCTCAAAGCAGTTTCTTTATTCATTAACCAAAAAAAGCAACACATAGACAGACAGACCTCCCACACCATTTCTGCTTTTCTGTTTAAACAAAAAGGAAGGCTTTGGTTTTAACATAGTAAGATTACATATAAAAAACAGGTATCAAGCAAGAATAACAGTTACAATATTTCTATCTACTTTATCTTTTATCATTACTAAGGAAAAGTATAATAATAACTATTTTTATTCTTCAACTCCATCAAAGACTCCAGAAAGATATAATAGTACCTAAGTAAACAGGAAATGCATTGTAAGCTATTTCCAAAACTCTAAAGATGACAGAGACATCTTGCTGCCTGGACAGTCATCAAAAGTTCTTCTGTAATGTTGGAGGATTCATCTTCAGCCTACAGGCCCATAGTATCCAGCAGACTTGTCTATGAAGTAGGAAATTTCAAACACAGGTTCGCCTATATTGGCACTTTCTTCTGTGTCCTGCAAAATGTCTGGCAGACTCTTTCATGAAGCAGGAACACCTAGCGATCGTCTCACCATTAGGCAAGTTCAGCAATCATTTCTTTGTGGGTCCTTCATGAAGTAGTCCATGTAAGGGCAGTTTCTTGCCTAAATGGCTATTAGACTCTATAAGGAGCCTCTTTGATGCCCATCTTCCACTTGAAGTAATTGATGATGCCAGGAACAGATGCATCTCATTCATAAAAAATCTTAAGCTCTTTAAACATTTTAAATGCTATATTTTGTAGCCTTTTGAAGGTTTGAAGAATATCTATCTAATTGACATATGTCTCTATGTATCTAGAAAACCTAACTAATATGACTACAAGCTTGACTATTATAGACGATTATCTATTAACCTATATTTCTTAATTACACATTACATTTTTTAAATGAGCTGGATAAACACAATACCTTAACCAAGGGCAGAAATATACATATAATAAAATTGACCTTAAATTTTCATCAATAAACCAAGATCCATAACAAATGCAAATCTTTATAGGATATACCCCTCTGAAAATAAATAAGCATTTATAAACAATATTTGAGAATATGAGCATAGTTCTGTCCAAACTTGTTCCTTTTCTTTATTGGGCAAAGTAATTTTTTGAAGGGTGTTCAAGGTGACTTTTCAGGGGGTCTTTGTCCATCAAACCATATTAGTATATAAACAATCTACAGGTTCTCAAACCTCTGTTAAAATAAAAGAAGAACATCTTTTCTAAAGCAATATATCCTTAGACCCAAATTCTGTAGTCAAGATATTTTTGTTTAGCTTAGCAGCACATATAATAAAATATCTCCTTGTACTTAACTCTTTTGAAATCAAAAAATTCAAAGAAAACACAGTAATACACATAAATCAGACTCTGGGTGAATTTTCTATCTACGTGGCTTATTCTTTGCTTACTCCTTTTAATCTATGACTGTATTTTGTTTCTATAAAGACTACCCTTTTAAAACCACTTACTTCTTTTTATAACTGTCAATATTCTTTTTCTTCTCTTTACCAAACCTACGTACATTTATCCAGCACTGTAACCCATTTATAGATCTTTTTATTTGGATTTGTCTTTATTGCATATCTGTAATTATTTTCTGACCAGAAGCACTTCTTAAACTGCTAAGTGGTTAAGAATCTAAGCTACAACATTACTAGGGTACCTATAGTACTATCTGTTTGCAGTGCTCATTTCAACATGGCAGAGCTGCTCACTGCTTCAGTGAGCCACAATCACTGCCCCACTTCAGTGAGCCACAATCACAGGCACCACTTCCAGGCACTTTGACATCAAGAAAACTGCACCATGTTTCTCACAAACTCCATTAATATTAATATAAAAATGAGACTGCATTTCTTATTCTGAGTATGTTAGATTGCTTATGTAGGAATATATGGGAACTTTCTAGTTTTTGTAAGTTGTTATGCTACTTTGTAATTAATAATAAAATATATCACTACTTTGTATTTTAACAGAATTTAATCATCAGCTATATTGACTATAAAATGTTATCCCATATTATTGATACTTAAAATCTGGAGAAAATATTGTGTTCTTTATTCTATAGAGAGTAACTAATTGATTTTGAGAAAAGCTCTGAAGTAATTATTTTAAACTTTGGGAATATTTGTATTCATTGCAACCACTCACTTATGTTATTGTAACATGAAAACAGAGAAAGAGTGTAGATATACATGTATAAAAGAAACTTCAGATATGAAAATAAGTGGCATTCCAAATTTGGCTCATGAGTGGAAGAGGTCATTTGAGTGAGTCAAATCCCTATAAGAAA
Organism: Microtus oregoni; assembly: GCF_018167655.1. Taxonomy (NCBI): domain Eukaryota; kingdom Metazoa; phylum Chordata; class Mammalia; order Rodentia; family Cricetidae; genus Microtus; species Microtus oregoni. The sequence goes on along the minus strand of NW_024543073.1, from coordinate 34,463,764 downwards.
ATTCCAAATTTGTACCTCTGTGCCATGTCAAACGCACTTTCTTTGTATATACAGGATGATGTCCATCATTGTACATTTTGTGGCATAGTCTTGACTTCAGTTAAGATTTGATTTAACAAGTATAAGATCATAATTTTTGAAAGTGCAGTTTCTTTAAAGCTTTGACAGTCAGGACCAGTGACATGCCTAAGTGGGTAGAGGTACTTGTATTTAGGCCTGGTAACCTGAGTACAGTCCTAGATCCCAGCCAATAGCAGGGAGATACAATATTAGAGAGCTGTCCTCTGACCTATACATGTGCCCTGTGGCATGCATACATTAATCACCCAGAGGAAATTTTAAAAAATGTTGAAGTCACTACGATACTAACAATGACCACATGAGACTATCCACATGAGAATTTCCTTTAAAATGAAGTATTTAAAATATATAAGTGAAAATATGTGAATAATGAGTATGCATGATTCATCAGATGGCAATGAATGCATGAATTATTATGTTTTACTTGTCTTATAAGAAATATAAACTCAAGATAGATTATTCCTTAATTGTTACATTTCTGAACCTTGGGACATATTTATTTCTGTAGTTCCTTTAAAGTTTTTCTCACAGGAAATGTGATTTTAGAGATCTTTTAGAATCATAACAAATAAATTACAAAGAAATACATAATGGTAGAATTATATTTAAATTCATATTTATTGTTGGTCTTTGTGAAATTATAATATTTCTGCTCATATCTTATTATTTCAATATATTTATTTCCTATATTTTCTAAGATTTATTAATTTTCTACATACCTATAAATTGAAAGTTCTTTTATGTATTTAACACAAATATAGGTTATCTGTATGGAATTGTATGTCTTTATTTTAATAGATTTGTGGTAACATCTATGACATGCATCAAAGTTTCTCAGCAGTGAATTCCTGACATTTTGAACTGGGAATTCTGCAGAGGGGTACAGCCTCCTGTTCTGTGACACACTTAGCAGCATCCCTAGCTTCTGCCCACTAGATGCCAGTATCACATTCATGAAATTTAGAGAAACAAAATGTCTCTATTAGATTATAGATGTCCTCTAGGGGTGTGGGTAGAGTTGCTTAGACTTAGTGATTTAGTCAGACAAGTCACATGTTTTTATTAGCAACATTGATGACTTCTCAAAATATGAGTACACTAAGGTAAAGACTGGCAGACAAAAAGCATGTGACTACTAATATATCACACATGACCCACCTTCTGATTTTTTTATTGTTACTACCAAACACCAATGGTAAACATTGAATTAACATTGTAGATTGGTATTATGTTTTTATATGTGTGTAAAATGAGTTAACACAGAATTTACTTTTGCAAATTTTACTCAATATTACTCTTATAAGGGTTTTTTTAATGTTGGCATTGTGATTTTTTTTTTCATTTAAATTACCATATGGCATAATTCACTCATTTAATATGGAGGAAAATCTGGACTTTTTATTTGCATTTGAAAGCAGGTTTTTATCAAATTATTTATCTTATTATGTCTTACTACTATTTGTGTTATTTTTCTGATATTGATTTTTTTTTTAAGAATTTGTAAAGTTTCTTTTTTTTCTGAAGTGTATTCATGGAATAGTTTTTTCAAAATGCAATATATTGAAGTTTTAGTTACACTAAAGTTTGGAACTATATCTCCTTTTCCATTTGTGATATCAGCAAATTATATTTTATAAGACCATTTGAACATAATTTTAGTATTTAAAAATATTTGAAACTTCAATTTTCCTAAAATAATACAGTGCTTGAATATATTTTGAATTGTGATGAGATTTCTTTTACTATCATACATTTTGTGAATTTGGGGAAACTTTGGATGTAATAATTTTTAAATACATGTTCTGTTATTAACTGCATTGTTCCAACAGCACCAACCAGAACATATTGACAAATGTCTCTTCTTTTTATCTTGATTACTGATGTTTATCTTCTATCAGAAATGTAAGAAGCCAGAAAGTCTTCTACCTTGATTATTAATTTTTCTGCAACTATATTAATTTTTGCATTGTTTGCAGAAAATCATTCTTTGATGCCTTAGTGAGTACTAAAGCATTTAGAATGTTTTTATGAATTATTCATTTATTAAATGCTATGAATTTATCAACTTTAAATCTGGCATGATTTGTTAAGTCTAATTTGTTCAGACATTATTTATTCAACAAGAGTTTGGTCATATCTTTTCTATTTAATATATTAGTTAGGATGTTTCTTCATCTCTGTATTTAGAATAGAACTCTTAAACATTATGTAATTATACTTTTTATTTTAGTTAATTCTTGACATTTTAAAATCCATGTATTAAGTTTATTTATGATGTAAATGTTCATCTTCTTTTCCTTTATAGCCATAATTCAGTATTTTCATAATTCCCTCTAATTAAAACATTTTCTTTTTCATCCTTTGCTAATTCTGACACTCCTCCCAGTATCTCTCTGCAACGCTCCCTGAGCCTTGAGAGGGCTTGTAATATGTATCTTCATGTTAGAACTGAATATTTAATGTCTGTTATTCTCTTCACCTTCATTAGTTTTGAGGCACTGTGTCACCATCTACAACAAACAGAAACTTCTTTATTTAAGCTGATTTTTAAAGAGTTATACATTTTTCTCTGTTCCCCTTCCTTCCGGTCCCCTTTAACCCTCTCCTGTGGTCCCCATGTTCCCAATTTACTCAAGAAGTCTTGTCTTTTTCTACTTCCCACATAGATTAGATCCATGCATGTGTCTCTTAGTGTCCTCATTGTTGTCTGGCTTCTCTGGGATTGTGATTTGTAAGCTGGTTATCTTTGCTTTATGTTTAAAAAGCTCTATGGGTAAGTACATATGATAATTGTCTTTCTGGGTCTGTGTTCTATATATGATGTTTTCTAGATCCATCTATTTTTCTGCAAATTTCAAGATGTCATTTTTTTTTCTGCTATGTAGTACTCAATTTTGTAAATGTATCACATTTTCCTTATTCACTTTTTGGTCAAGGATCATTTAGGTGTTTCCTGGTTCTGGCTATGACAACAATGCTGCTACAAACATAGTTGAGCACATGTCCTTGTGATACATTTGAACATCCTTTCGGTATATTCCTAAAGGTGGTATTACTGGATCTTGAGGTAAGTTGTTTCCTAATTTTCTGAGAAGTTGTCATACTAATATTCAAAGGGACTGTACCAGCTTGCACTCCCACCAGCAATGCAGAAGTGTTTCCTTTACTCCACATCTGTTGTGATGAAGAGCGGTGGGCTACGTTCTGCCGCCCAGCTAGCTTTACCCGAAATAATTACACGGCCCGAAATAATTACATGGAAAATGTATTCTTTTAAACATTGCTTGGCCCACTAGCTCTAGCCTCTTAGTGGATAACTCTCACATCTTGATTAACCAAATTTCAATTAATGTATGTAGCACCATGATGTGGTGGCTTACCAGGAGGATTCTAGCCTATGTCCATCTCGGAGAGGAGGAGCTATGGTGTCTGCTTGACTCAGCTTTCTTTCTCCTAGAATTCTGTTCTGTCTTTTCTGCCTACCAATGTTCTGACCTATCAGGCCAAGCAGTTTTCTTTATTAATTAACCAACAAAACACATCCTCTCCAGTATAAGTTGTTATCAGTGTTTTTGATCTTGGCAATTCTTACAAGTGTAAGATAGAATCTAGAAGCTGTTTTGATTTGCATTTCTCTGAAGGCTAAGAATGTTGAGTATTTTTTAAGTGTCTTTCAGATATTTTACATTCCTCTGTTGAGAGTTCTCTTTTAAGTCTGTACTTCATTTTTTATTGAATTTTTTTTGATGTCAAATTTCTTTGTTTATTTTCAGAATCACACCTCTGTCTGACATAGAGTGGATGAAGATATTTTCCCATTCTGCAGGCTGTTGTTTTGTGTTATTGACCATGTCCTTTGCTTTACAGAAGCTACTCAGTTTCTGAAGGTCCCATTTATTAATTGTTTTCTCAGTGTCTTTGCTAATGGGGTTATATTTAGGAAATGGCCTCCTGTGCCAATGTATTCAAAAGTAATTCCCAATTCTCTTCTATGAGGTTCAGTGTGGGTGGCTTTATGTTGATATATTTGATCCATTTGGACTTGAGTTTTGTGCATGGTGATAGATGTGGATCTAGTTTTTTCTTCTACATGTTGATATCTAGTTATGCCAGCAGTATTTGTTAAATATGCTTTCCTTTTTCCATTTTATATTTTTTGCTTCTTTGTCAAAAAACAGGTGTTCATAGGTGTGTGGATTAATATCTGGGTCTTTGATTTGGTTCTATTGCTCCGCCTGTCTGTTTTTGTGCCAATACCAGGCTGTTTTCAGTACTGTGGCTCTGTAGTAGAGTTTGAAGACAAGGATTGTGATGCCTCCAGAAGTTTGTTTATTGTACAGGATTGTTTTGGCTATCCTGGTTTTCTTTTTTTTTCCATATGAAGTTGAGTAATGTTCTCTTCATTTATGTGAAGAATTTTGCTGGAATTTTGATAGGCAGTATGATGAATCTGTAGATTGCTTTTGGTAAGACTGCCTTTTTTACCATGTAATTCTGCTTATCAAAGAGCACGGGAGATCTCTCTGCTTTCTGGAGTCTTTTTCAATTTCTTTCTTCAAGGATTTAAAGTTCTTCTCATATAAGTCATTCATTTGTTTGGTTTGAGTAACTCAAAGATATTTTATGTTATTTGTGGCTACTGTGAAGGGTGATGTTTCTTTGGTTTCTTTCTCAGCTCATTTATTATCTGTTTAAAGGTAGGCTACTAATTTTTTTTAATTAATCTTGCTTCCTGCTACATTACTGAAAGTGTTTATGAGTTGTAGAAGTTCCCTGGTAGAATTTTTGGAATTGTTTATGTAAACTATCATATCTTCAGCAAATAATGAGAGTTTGACTTCTTCTTCTTTGATTCATATCCCCTTGATCTACTTCTTTTGTCTTACAGCTCTAGCTAGGACCTTAAGAACTATGTAGAACAGATATGGAGAGAGTGGACAAACTTGTTCCTGATTTCAGCAGGATCACTGTGAGTTTCTCTTCATTTAGTTTGATGTTGGCTGTTGGCTTGGTTTATATTGCCTTTATTATATTTATGTATGATCCTTGTATACCTGTTCTGTCCAAGACCTTTATCATGAAGGTATATTGTATTTTGTCGAAAGCTTTTTTGGCATCTAATGAGATGATCATATTCTTTTTATTTTTCAGTTTGTTTATATGGTGGATTATGCTGACAGATTTTTGTATGTTGAACCACCCCCATATCTCTGGGATGAAGCCAACTTGGTCATAGTGAATGATGTCTCTGATGTGCTTGTGGATTTGATTTGCCAATATTTTATTGAATATTCTTGCATCAAAGTTCATGAGTGAGATTGGTCTGTAATTCTCTTTCTTAGTCATGTCTTTCTGTGGTTTAGGTATTAGGGTAATTATATGCTCATAAAAAGAGTTTGGCAATGTTTCTTCTGTTTCTATTGTGTGGAATAATTTGAGGAGTATTGGCATTGATTCTTTGAAAATTTTGTAGAATTCTGAACTGAAACCATTGGTCTTGGGCAGTTTTTGGTTGGGAGACTTTTGATTACTGTTTCCATTTCCTCAGCAGTTATAGGTCTATTTAATTTACTTATCTGGTTTTGACTTAATTTTGCGAAGTGATATTTATCCAGACAGTTGTCCATTTCCTTTAGGTTTTCCAATTTTGTGTAGGACATAATTTTGAAATATTACCTGATGAATCTCTGTATTTCCCCTGTTTCTGTTGTTATGTCCCCCCTTTTATTTTTTGATTTTATTAATTTAGATATTCTCTCTCTGCCTTTTAGTTAGTTTGGATAAAAGTTTGCCTATTTTGATATTTTATCGAAGAAGCAACTTTGTCTCATTGATTCTTTGTATTTTTTCTTTGTTTCTATTTTGTTAATTTCAGATCTCAATTTGATTATTTCCTGCCATCTAATTCACTTGGTTGTTTGCTTCTTTTTGTTCTAAAGTTTTCAACTGTTCTGTTAATTCACTAGTATGGGATTTTTTTTTTCCAGCTTCTTTATATAGGCATTTAGTGCTATGAACTTGCCTTTTAACACTGCTTTCATTGTGTATTATATATTTGGCTATGTTGTGTGGCCATTTTCATTGAATTTTAGGAAATCTTTAAATTCTCTTTTTATTTCTTCCTTGACACATATATGATTCAGGTGAGCATTGTTTTATTTCCATTTGTTTGTGGGCTTTCTGGAATTAGTATTGTTGACTTCTAGTTTTAATCCATGATGATCTGATAAGGTACATTAGGTTATTCCGGTTTTTTTTTTCTTGTTTTGTTTTTTTTTTTTTTATTTGTTGAGGTTTGGTTTGTTAATGAGTGTGTAGCCAACTTTTGAAAAGGTTCCATGAGGGGCCAAGACAAAGGTATATTCTTTTCTCTTTGGATGGAATATTCTATAGATGTCTATAAAGTACATTTGAGTCATAACATCTGTTAGTTCTCGTATTTATCTCTTATTTTTTTTTTGTCTCACTGACATGTCCACTGTATTTTCTCATAAACTTTGTCAGCATCTAATGAGATCATCATATGGTTTTTATTTTTCAGGTTGTTTATATGGTGGATATAAATATTGATATATTTTCATATGTTAAACCATCCCTGAATCTCTGAGAAGAACTTAACTTGATCATGGTGGATGATAGCTCTGATGTGTTCTTGGGTTCATTTTGCCAATATTTTATTTAGTATTTTTGCATCACTGTTCATGAGTGAGATTGGTCTGTAATTCTTTTTCCTAATAATGCCTTCATGTGGTTTGGGTATCAGGGTAATTATAGCCTCATAAAAAGAGTTTGGTAATGTCCTTCTGCTACTATTGTGTGGAACTATTTGAGGAGTATTGGTATTCTTCTATGAAAATCTTGTAAATTTCTGAGCTGAAATCATCTCATCCTGGACTTTTTTTTTTTAATTTGGGAGATTTTTGATGACTGTTTCTTCTTCTTCAACAGTTATAGGTATATTTAATTTGCTTATTTGGTCTTGATATAATTTTGGTAAGTGATATTTATCTAGAAAGTTGTCCATTTCCTTTAAGTTTTTGAATTTTGTAAAATTTTTTTTTGAAATATGACTTGATTATTCTCTGTATTTCCTCCATTTCTGTTGTTATGTCCCCCTTTTCATTTCTTATTTTGTTAATTTGGATATTCTTTCTCTGCCTTTTGTGTAGGTTGTACAAAGGTTTGTATATTTTGTTGATTTTCTTGAAGAACCAAGTCTTGGTCTCATTGAGTTTTGGTTTTGTTTTCTTTGTTTCTATTTTGTTGATTGCAGCTCAAATTTGATTATTTCCTGCTTTTTAATTCTTTTGGGCGAGTTTGCTTCTTTTGGTTCTAAAGTTTTCAACTGTTCTGTTAATTCACTAGTGTGGGATTTTTCAGCTTCTTTTTGTAAACATTCAGTGCTATGAACTTTCCTCTTCACACTGCTTTCATTTTTGCCTCATACATTTGGGTATGTTGTGTAGTCATTTTCATTGAGTTTTATGGTCTTGAATTTCTCTCTTTATTTCTTCCATGACCAATTGATAACTCAGCTAAGCATCATTTAGTTTCTAAGTGTTTGTGGGCTTTCTGTAATTAGTGTCGCTGTTGAATTCTAATCTTAACCAATGGTTATCTGATAAGATACATGGGGTTATTCCAATTTTTGTATCTGTTGAGGTTTGTTTTGTTACTTAGTATGTGGTCAATTTTTGAAATGTTCCATAAGTTGCTGAGAAAATCATATATTCTTCTATGTTTTGATGGAATGTTCTATAGATGTCTTATTTTTCTGTTAAGTTTCTGTCTGGCAGAACTGTCCAGTGGTGGGAATAGGGCATTGAGGTCTCCCACTATTACCATGTGGAGTTTAATGTATAATTTAAGCTTCAAAGTGTTTCCTTTACTTATGACAGTGCCCTTATATTCAGGACATAAATGTTCAGTATTGACATTTCCTCTTGGTGGATTCTTCCTGTGACTGATATGAAATGTCTTTGTCTGTTTCTTTTGATTTAATTTTAGTTTGAAGTCTGTTTTGTTACAGATAGCTACACCAGCTTGTTTCTTAGGTCCATGATTGAAAATTTTTCCCAACCCTTTACTCTGAAGTGATGTCTGTCTTTGAGGTTAAGTTGTGTTTCTTGTATGCAGCAGAAGAATGGATTTTGTTTTTGTATCCAATCTGTTAGCCTTTGTCTTTATAGATGAGTTGAGTCCATTTATATAAGGAATGTTAATTACTAGTGACTGCTATCTCCTGTTAATTTACTTTTTATTGTTGGTGATGTTAATTTGGGCATTTTCCCTTTTGGGGGGAATTTGATGCTGTGAGATCATCAATTGTCTGTGTTTTTGTTGATGTAGCCAACTTCCTTATGTTAGAGTTTTCCTTCTAGTATTTTTTGTAATGCTAGATTTGTGGCTAGGTGTTGGTTAAATCTGGTTTTATTATGGAATATCTTGTTTCGTCCTTCTACGGTGATTGAAAGTTTTGCTGGTAATAGTAGTCTGGGCTGGCATCTGTGGTCTCTTAATGTCTGTATAATGCTTGACCAGGATTTTCTGGATTTCCTTGTTGCCATTGAGAAATCAGGTGTAATTCTTATAGGTCTGCCTTTTTATGTTACTTGATCTTTTTCTTTGTAGCTCTTAAAATTCTTTTTTTATTCTTTATGTTTAGTGTTTGGATTATTATATGGTGAGAGGACTTTTTTATCCAGTCTATTTGGTGTTCTGTAAGCTTCTTGTATCTTCATAGGCATATCTTTTTTAGGTTGGGATACTTTTCTTTTATAATTTTGTTAAATATATTTTCTCTGCTTTTGAGTTGAACTTCCTTTCTTTCTTCTATACCTATTATTCTTAGGTTTGGTCTTTTTATAGTGTCCCATATTTTTTGGATATTTTATGTTAAGCTTTTGTTAGATTTAATGTTTTCTTTGACTGATGAGTCTATTTCCTCTATTGTATCTTCAGAGCTTAAAATTCTCTCTTTCATCTCTTGTATTCTATTCTTTATGCTTGCATTTGTGGTTCGTGACTTTTTTCTCATGATTTCTGTTTCTATAATTTCCTTGGCTTGTGTTTTCTTTATTGTCCGTATTTCAGTTTTCAAGTCTTAAATATTTTCTTTCATATGTTTGTTTGTTTTCCTTGGTTTTCTTTAAGGGATTTGTTGATGTTTTTCAATTTTTTGTTTCTTTTTTCTTCCATTTCTTTGAAGGCATTTCTCATTTCCTCTTCAAGGGTCTTAAACATTCCGTCCTAAATTTATTTTTGAGGTCATTTTTCTTCTGCTTCATCTATATTTGGTTGTTCAAGTTTTGCTATTGTAGAGTCACTAGGTTTAACTGTTGTCCTGTTGCTCTTTGTGGTGTTGTGTGTTTTCTTACCTTGTGTACCAATCTTTTTCTCAGGTAGGAGTAGTCGGGGCTATCTGCGACTCTGGTGATCAGTCTTCCAGTTACCAGTGGATACAATGCTCAGAGATTGCTCCTCATGTTGCAGTCAGAGCCACAGTTTCAGTCACCTCACTAGTCACTTCCTGTTCCAGGAGGTTGCTTGGCGCTCCCAGTGTTTGCTCTGAAATATGAGGGGTTGTTTGGACCTGAGCCCAAAGAGATTGCTTGTTTGGGGCTCTTCTTGCTGAAATTGCTGCCTTGGGCCTGCTCTGGCAGAGGTCCTGGCTCAGAAATCAGCAGTTCTGGATTTGCACCCCAGACCGACAGAAGTCTCTGGTTCCTGCCTACTCCCTTTCAATATATATCTTGTATTTAGTTACCCAACTCTTATCTATTATAAAGAAAATAAAAGAAATGAGAAAACAGAAAAAAGCAAATCTCACATGGGAAAAGCTACTCTTACAGGTTGTTTCAGTACTTTCAATATCTTATTTGCTCTATTTGGATTTTGGGTTGTAAAACTTCTTTGTTCTTCAATATCCCTGACTGCTAAATTTTAAAATGCATTATACATTTAAAACTAAGTTTGAATTTTAATTTTAATCTAATTTTTAACGTTGCAATATTTTATAATTTCAGTTATGGATTAGTTTTTGTTTTAACAATGAACTTTAGGACTTCTAGAACATCAATATATGTAGTAACATTTAAGTAAGGCAAGGCTATGAAGTAGTATTAAATGTGCTAAATATTAGCGCTATAATACAACATATATTGTTCTTCTTAATGGGCAAATTCCATTCTACATTGATAGGCAGAAATCCTTAATAAATAAATAAATTAAAAAAAAAATTGGATGCCCTGCGTCTGGGTCATAGATGTCAAGAATTGAAATGTTACAGTGGTTGATTTTTCATTTGAATGTGTCTGGAGTTTCCTTCCCCATCTCTTTTGATTAGTTTTGGTTTGAAGTCTATTTTGTTAGATAATAAAATGACTACACTAGCTTGACAAAAAAAAAAAAAAAAAAAAAGAAAATCCAGGATAACAGTTTTCAAGTAATGAATAGAATTTGGGTCACAAATTAAGCATGTATTCATGGAAATCTCAGGATTTTCAAAACTGTATTGCAATGAGATGAATCTCCCTCTCAACTTCTCTGAGAGTTATTGCTTTTAAAAAGAAGTATGTGCATTATCCCAAACTAACTGGAAGGGAAATTAAAAAGCATAGTACATAGTTGGTGAGTATTAGCATTTGTGCCAAAGGAATCACCTGTCACACATATATAAAGAGTTAGTATTATTAAATATGTTATCTACATAAATCATATGCACAAGAAATATTGAATGAAGGGTATGAACTTTATGATCAGTAAAAATGTCATGGATAATTTTAATGAATTAGATAAAACTATAAATCTTTGTTCCCATTGGTAGAATAGAAAATATCAAACTGAAGAACTTAGGAAAGCCTTTGAACCTTTATTTTCTAGGATGTGTTGATATGATCATGCATCAAATATTCCTCTGTTACATGCTTTTGGGACCATTCCCTCCTACTAGGCTGCATTGTAAATCCCAATAGGAGGGGAGGTGCCTATTCACACCATAATCTGATCTGCCATGGATGATGGGTATACCTGGAAATCTGTCCTTTTCTAGAAAAAAAAAAAGGAGGAGAAATGTATGGGGGAGGGGAAAGAGCAGAAGTTTGGGAAGGGACTGAGAAAAGAGGAGTGATGGAGGGGAAACTGAACAACATGGTAAAATAAATAAATTAATTAATTAAGAAATATTTTAAAAAGTTGGATCCAATATAGTCATAAATATTATAGTTATAAATAAAAATCAGAGTTCAATATCAAGTAACTCTTAGGTAAGTGGTTCATAGATTAGCTGGGTCTTTTGTTTTTGTATTGTATATTTTAGTAAACTAGTAAAAAATTCTCACATTATTGTTGTTCCTGTAGGTAAACATGTGGACAAGAATAGGAATGCACTGTAGTAAAATTCTGAGTGAGGTAACCCAGAACTAGAAATAAATAATGGCTCCTTCATCCAAATCTTTGAAAGTGTGTAGATAACCTGGGGCAAAAACAAAATCCAGGAAATGAAAAGGGGACCATGTGGATAAATCTTAGAGTGAGAGTTATAACAGGAAAGAAGTGATATGAAAGAATAAATAGCAAAAATAAGAGGAGGATGCACTTTGACTGGGAGTGGGGCAGGAGACTAACAAATACAGAAGGAGAAGGATGAAAAGAAGGAAAACAGAAATTCGTGTAAAAGTCAAAGAATTATATTATTTTTATTTACCTGAAATTACATATCATATATACGTGTTACGTATATGTGTGTGAATGTATTTGTATTTAAATGCAATTTTCCTACCCTAGGTGATAGTGTATCGCCCAAGAGCCAAACAATATCTAATAAAATACCTAAGTTGTTGGTCAAGACACTCCAAGAAACTCCTAAGTAATATAGGCTATTGCTATTGCTTCTCATTGCCTCTCAGAACTTGAAGGTACATCTTGCTTAGACAAGGACCTGGAAGATCTGATCTGTTTCTGCCATGAACATCTCCTCTCTGAGGTCTGTCTTTCTAGTACTTGGAGGTGTTAGAAAGGCATCCAAAGATGGGCAGGAATCCTATGAAGTAGTTATGTCTATGAACCCCAGTGACCAACATGTTACTAAAGATGCAATAGTGACACTCCGATCTTGGAAGTAACTAGCAACTTAACAAAAGGCAAATCTTGTTTAGTAATGTAAACCTAAGCAGTGATTCAGGACTAATCAATCACGGATCTTAGAAACTGACCTACAACTACAACTTTACTAAACCAGCATAATTCCAGTTATGTTCAAAATGCTTACCTTTATACCCACAAATCAGTGTAGTTCCCTCCCATCTATTTTTAACATAAGAAGGCCATTAGAGAAAGTCACAAATTCAGAGAAAAACTGATCTTGATTTGCCCAGACCTATTGGATATATATTATAATGTCTGCTCCATGGGGTCAGGGGAAATTATGTCAATTATGATGGAAAGATTGTAAGATTCAGAGGACCAGCAAGTATACTGTGAATCAGTATCTCCTAGAAATGACAGGAAGAATACTTCCATGGTAGTTCAACAATATGGCTGCCTAAATAGGTCTGGAATATTGACTACACCAATAGACATGTTATGTGAAAGTGAGAAAACTTATGCATCTCTACTTCTAGACAAAACAAACAACAGCAATAAAACAACTACAGGCAACTAAGAATTGCTAAGAGAGGGAGGATTAGTCTCAGGAATAAGCCTCCTTATTTACCTGAAATAACATACACACATATGTATTGCATATATGCATGTGAATTTGTTTGTATTCAAATGTAATTTTCCTACATTGGCTGAAAGTATATCTCCCAAAAGTCATACAATAATATCTAACAAAATACCCAAGTTGTTGATCAAGAGACTACAAGAGACTCTAATTTTTTTTTTTTTGCTTTCACTTTTGTTGTTGTTTTTGTTTTGTTTTTTCGAGACATGGTTTTGCTGTAGTTTTTAGAGCCTGTCCTGGAACTAGCTCTCGTAGACCAGGCTGGCCTCAAACTCACAGAGATCTGCCTGTCTGTGACTCCCGAGTGCTAGCATTAAACGCATGTGCCACCAATGCCTGCTTTAGACTCTAATTGTCTACCCAATTCCAAGTGATCATCTATGATATCATATATGTATAAGAAGCCCTAATTGACTTTGCAGGTTGTATTTATATATGTGTGCATATATAAATATGTAACAATAAAAGTTAAAGAAAAGAAGATATGAATTTAAGAGGTAATCATTGGATTATGCAGAATGGAGTGATGGAGGGGAACAAAAATATGATTATATTTTAATTTTTAAAATAATTTTAAATATATTTGAAAACCTAAGAAAACAAGTTATGATTCAAAAAAGAGTTCTTAAGAGCCTTTTGTGTTCTTGCAGAGGACATAGGTTTGGTTCCCAGCACCCATGGTGTTTTACAACCATCTGTTACTCCAGTTCCAGCATGTATAGATAATTCTTCAGCTATCTCCTGATACCAGGCATACATGGTACACATGGACATGTGCAGATAAATTTCCATGCACATAAAATTTTCTTAAAATTGCAAAAAGAGAAAATGTTCTAATGACATGCAAAGTAATCAATGCGATTTTCAAATTTGCAATGTATTACTCTTATGAATTATTTAAAATATTTGAAGAAATGTTCAAATGTTTTTGAACTCCCTTTTTAATGTTATTTTTTACTGAAAATAAATTATTTTCTCATCAATACATCAAGACCACAGTTTTTCATTTTTCTACTCCATTCAGCTGTGCCCAACCTTCCCTCTCTCCAAGATACATTCCACACCCTCTTTTCCTCTTCAGATAAAAGCAGGCCTCCAAGAGTTGGCAGGCAAAGGGGGGATAAAAGATACAATAAAATGAGTGAAGATTCTTCATATCAAGGCTGTATGAGGCAACCCAACAGGAGAAAAAGATACTCAAGAGCAGCCAAAATAGTCAGAGATATACCCAATTTAAATGTTAGGAGTCCCACAAAAGCAGCTCTAACACGCAGGCCCTGTGCATGCTGATTCAGTTTCTATGAGCCCATGTGAACCCTGATTAGTTGATTTAGTGGGCCATGTTCTTCTGGTGTCCTCCATACCATCTGACTCTGACAATCTTTCTGCCCCCTCGTCCATTTTAATTCAATGAAATATGCCAAGTTTCAAAAGTGAGGAATGATATTGTATAATGTCAACAAGTCCTTTAAAAACAAGGGAACCGACAACAATGAATTCAATCACTCACACATTGAAATCCTTCAGTTCTTAATGAACTTCTTGCTTAGTCGATTATTAGGTCTGGTTTATAGCCCGGTTTTGAATTATTTTTGAACATTAACAATAATGTTTCAGGAATCTAATCACCCAACATCATAATTCAATTTTTAAAATAGTACAGTGCTCTTTTCCACTTAGTGCATATTTAGGGAATATTCCTTTGAATTAAAAGAGAAAAAATATTTCCTGTTTATATGGGTGAGATGTTTATCCTTTGCAGTCTGAATATTATTATTTCGATACAATGCAATTATTTGCTTTACATACTAAAGGAATACATATTCTTAGATGAGTGATTTGGTTCATAATTTTCTGGGTCATGTTTAAAGTTTTTCAATGACTGTATATAAAAAGCATATAGGTATATTTTCTGAAATGTTTAAATTGCATAAACCATTTAACTAAAAAATACTCAATTCCATTATCTGACTTTCAATAAGCTAGAAAAACAAAACAACAGTTTAATTCCAATTATCTAGGTGGAGTCAAGGATTATTAGTTTGAATGGAGAAGTTAAAAATCTTCAAAATATTCATTAAAAACTTTGTCTAATTAGTATGTATATGTATGAAAATTTGAACATGCATATAGGAGAAATATATGGGAGAAATGTAGCAATTCAAGCTTTTTGCATAGCAATAATTAAATATTTATTTTTAAAATTTGTGTTTTGATGCCTGTGTGTGTTGCACAAATGTTTTAAACCCCAAATATGTTTATAACCTCTAAAGACAAAAGAGTAAAAAAAAAATCTTGCAAATTAATGAAAGTCTTTTGGGGTCTCATGAGAATCATTGTTAAGCATGAGATTTGTACCATAAAATAAAAGTGGGTGATGAAGGTCATAATAATTGGAAGAGTGTAATAAAATTGAAATAATGTTATTTTAATGCCCCAATTCAAGACATCAGCTTATTCGTTCTCACACAAAATCATAAAACCCGGTTGTCCCAAATATTCCACTATTTATTAATTGTTACTCTGGTCACATTTCTCACCCTTATTCCTACTCTTTGAATCATATTAAAAAAAAATCTGTGGAGCACTAATTATTTAACCTTGCTTCCTACCTGCTTTCCCTCTTTATTCTTAGGTTTCTTAAGGGCTATAATGAGCTATCCCCACACAAACAGTCCAAATTAGTAGATAATTACTGCTGGGCCTGTGAATGTTCTCACTCCCCCTTCTTACAGTTTCACAACATTACCAGAATGGTCTGTCACCTCCCTACCAATTAGGAACAATTACTACTTTATAACATTAGTGGTGGCAGGCTTATTATGTTGGAGGATATGTAAACGCAAAATGTGAGTAGAGGAGAAGGACAAGGCCAAAAGGTCATTGTCATGTCACAGAGGTCTCTGAATTATAGCCTCAAAGATTTATAGTGATTCTCTAAGATGAAAGCGATATTGTATATAGCCCTTGTGTGTAGCCAAAGCTGTGTGTTTCTTCTTTTATATATGCTAATTAATTTTGGTGGCTTCAGTTTTCAAACTAAAGAAAATGGCTCTGAATTGTCCAATTGGAAGAAGTTTTTTTTTTTTTTTTTTTTTTTTTTTTTCACAGAGATGCCACATTACTGAGGATATCTCTGGTACCCAGATTTAGTTCCATAAGATGAACCAGCACTGCCATCAATATGACCCAGAACAATTAAAGACGTTGCTTTCCCATTTATATTATAGGTCAAGATTTATCTTCATAAGTCTTCTAACATATGTAACAAAGAGTGCTAAAGGCATTAAAGATCACTATTTTTGAACCAAAATTCTCAAGCTATGTTTTTTTTTTCTGTGAAACTATTTTAATTTCATAGGTGGAATTTTGTAGATATTAATTATATTTATTTGGGGTGTGCGTGAATACAGTCTACAATACCAGAAAAAGGGCATCGCTTGGTGATGCATGTTGATACATTCTTTTCTATTTGAAAGACTCTAGAAAGTATAATGGAACATAATGACTCAGCTATTATTGTCCCTTTCAGTTCTTGGATCCTGCTGAGGTACCATTGTAAGATCTGAGAACATATTTTTTTTTTTTATTGAGAAAAGAAAAAAAAAAAAAACAGGTTTCTGCCTCCTCCCAGTCTCCCATTTCCCTCCCCCTCCTCCCACCCTTCTCCCCCTCCACCCACCCTTCTCCCCCTCCACCCACACCTCTCCCCCTCCCTGTCCAGTCCAAAGAGCAGTCAGGGTTCCCTGCCCTGTGGTAAGTCCTAGGTCCTCCCCCCTCCGTCCATATCTAGGAAGGTGAACATCCAAACTGGCTAGGCTCCCACAAAGCCAGCACATTAAGTAGGATCAAAACCCCGTGCCATTGTCCTTGGCTTCTCATCAGCCCTCATTGTTCACCAAGTTCAGAGAGTCCGGTTTTATACCATGCTTTTTCAGACACAGTCCAGCTGGCCTTGGTGACCTCCCAATAGATCAGCTCCACTGTCTCAGTGGGTGGGTGCACTCTTCGTGGTCCCGACTTCTTTGCTCATGTTCTCCCTCCTTCTGCTCCTCATTGGGACCTTGGGAGCTCAGTCCAGTGCTCCAGTGTGGGTCTCTGTCTCTATCTCCATCCATTGCCAGATGAAGGTTCTATGGTGATATGCAAGATATTCGTCAGTATTGCTATAGGATAGGGTCATTTCGGGTTCCCTATCCTCAGCTGCCCAAGGAACTTAAACCTATCCCAAATAGCATCTTTGCTATCCTAGCTCATTCATGTTTCAGAGGAAACAGAGTTTTTTGTTTTTTTGTTTTTTTTAATGGAATGGAGAAGAAGCTGCATCTTTAATATTTACTAGAAAAAAATTGGAAAATTTTCTGAAAACCATTGATGAGAAATACATCTTTCTCACATGGGATTGGTAAAAAAAAAAAAAAAAAAAAAAAAAAAAAGCTGGCAATAGTACCAGAAAATAGAGTAGAGACATTACTACCACTACAGAACAGTGGACTATGCTGATCAATATTGCAGTTGTCTTATTTTCTGTGAGCAGATGGTATATAAATTTCATGGAGATAGAAAAATCTAGGTAGATATAGACTGGAATTTGTGACTATAAGTCATGAATATGAAAAGTCTGGTAGTTAAGAAGAAGAGAAAGAGATTCCACAGTTGTAATAAAATTATTTTGCAGAATAAAATTTTTGTATTTTGGAAGACAAAATAAGAAAAGGAGATGCTCAATTAAAGTGGGCCAAAAAAAGTGAAAAAAGTATAAAGTCAAGGGCATATATTATCTTCCAAAGTATGCAGCTTTTTATGTTGAATGAGGAATAATGGAAAATAAGAATGCATATAATACATTGAGGTAGAGGGATGTGCAGAATGTGTCCTCATTCCTTTCAGTCATTTAGAAACCATAGTTATTTCCCATTTCAAAAATTGCCACACAAATTCTATACGGGGAAAAAAAGTTACATAAATGATCTAGTTTTGACTGAAAAATAACAAAATAGACCGAGTAAACTATAATTCTTATCTGGTTATCTAGAACTAATACACAATTTAGCTAGCTGGTCAATGACAACATAAAATAAAATAAAAGTATGCTTTATAAAACATGGCGATGTTTAGTTGGTAGACTGAATTTTCCATTTTTAGACAGTATCAGTTTGTGTTCAAATGCTCATGATCAAAATACTGTCCCAAAAGGAGTGGAATAAGTACAAGACACAGTGTGTGGTAGTCAGTTTAGAAGTTATAAACTTCTTGTCATGTGTAAGGTAAACAATGAACACACAAAAAAAAAATCCAGCAAAATTTAAGGAGAAGCATAGAATTTATTTTATAATTCAACAATCAGACAAAAATAAAAGTAAGCATTTTACATTTTGCTAACTGATACAAATTATTTGATATTCCAAATGTTGAACATATTTTATTACTCAAATTGTGAACAGCTAATTGTAATGTGGATATTTTTGATAAATGCTTTACAGTGTAAGTTAAATAAGGCATAGTTAAGAAAATTAGTAAAATGTGCTTCAAAATAAAAAAGCAATGTATATTTTAATGTATATAAATGTTCTATGTGTCTGTCTTTTAGTTAATTGTTTCCAAAGGGATCCTAAAATTTCCTTTTATGCAATTATATAATATTTTAACTAATTTATTAATTTCAATTATATGTTTAAGTTTGCCCAAATATAATAAAACATTACCCTCATACAAAAATCCTGTATATGGATATTTCTCCAACATTAGTCGTGATAGTTTAAAATGTGAAATTACTGACATATTCTTCAGTGTGTGAAAGATTAAACAAACTATGGTTGTTGCATGATTTCTAATTGGTCTTAATAATAAACATTCTCAGCCAGCTCTCTGAAGTGTTTGAAACCAAGCTGTCTATCTAAATGATATTTGTTTTACTATGAAAACACACCTAATAGGACTGTACATTTAATTGATTACTGAACTGCAGTTACTTTTTATCCTAAACACTTGTCAGTAAAACTTTCAACAACTATAAATTTGCATTACATTGTTTAATGAGCTTTATGGTTACATTTTTAAAACAAGATTAGATACATATGTACAGTATGTTTTAACAAACTTAATCTCAAATTTGTATCCATAAACAAAATTTGTATGCAATACACAAAAATCCAATCCAATGTAAAATATTTAAAACTAGTAGTTGTTTTTTAAAAGATTTAATAGTCTACCTTTTTATCTTATCATATCTATATCTTCCCATTTTTTTTCTTTTCAGAGTAGATTCAATAATCTACCCTTTTTTCCTATCATATTTACATTCACTTTTTATGTCTTCAAAACAAGAAGCCTGAATCTGATATCCTTTGTTTAGCTTTTACCAATAACATTATTAATAACATTGACCATTACCAATTACGACTTGCAAT
This sequence comes from Microtus oregoni, assembly GCF_018167655.1. Taxonomy (NCBI): domain Eukaryota; kingdom Metazoa; phylum Chordata; class Mammalia; order Rodentia; family Cricetidae; genus Microtus; species Microtus oregoni. Next base: position 34,444,549 of record NW_024543073.1, on the reverse strand, counting down.
CAATCCCACTAAACAATGAAAATATCCATAACCCATTGAATGACCAAAACCAACCTACCCAGCCTCTTAGGAATGTGGATGTAATGTTCTTAAATTTATTTCCTGATGTCTAGAGTTGAAGGCATCTTTAGGGGATCCTGAAAAGTAAATTTGGGTTAATTGTCATGTCTGGGGAGAGGTAGCTGTACCAATTATTGTCCAGTCTCTGTGTAATAGGAAGGTATCAGGAAGACTTGTCTCAAGTCCTGGCTAGTCTGTGAGGCTAGATCATTTCAGCTAGCCAACTCGAAACAGTTTTGAGCAGTTTGTATTCCAAAGTTGTTCTTTAGGTGCCTTTTTTTTAGCTTAGTAGTGTTACCATAGTCCCGGAGAAATCATTGTTCTGGTATTCCATCATCTTTTTTTTGGTGGGTGGGGGGGGGACTTCAGAGATAACCTTATAGTTACATTATTCCTTTTCTTTTTAATTTTTTTGGGTAGTTCTCCCTTCTTCTTTGGATGTTTATTTACCTAAAGGTTTTTAAATTCATCAAGATGGTTGTTTTTATTATACTAGAAAGACAAAAACAAGACCCTGCTCCAACCCCAACTGTGGGGAAGTTCCTAATCTAACCTTTATTAATTTTGATTCATTATTTCACCTGAAATTTTTGCATTATCTTCTAAAGGTATTCTGTCATCCAGAGCAGTATGATTTTTTTAACAGTAGGCATTAAGTTTTTTACTTATTCTGGAAAGGAATTTCCTCCATTGCAGAAAGAGCTGCAGGCTGCTTTCCTGCCACCCAGCTCCTGGCTGCCTGGCTAGATTATGCCCCGAAATAACAACACACAAACTGTATTCATTTAAACACTGCCTGGCCCATTAGTTTCAACCTCTTACTGGCTAACTCTCATATCTTGCTTAACCCATTTTTAGTAATATGTATAGCACCACAAGGTGATGTCTTACCAGGAAGATTCTAGTGTAAGTCCATCTTGGGCTGGAGCTTCATCACATCTGGCTCAGAGAGGAGAGGCATGGCAATTACCACACTTCCTCCCAGGATTCTGTTCTGTTTACTCTGCCTACCTAATTTTCTGTCTTATCAAGGGCCAAGGCAGTTTCTTTATTAACCAATGAAATCAACTCAAAACAGAAGACTCCCACATCACTCCATGATGACAGGAAACTACTCAACTAAAATTGACATTTACACACACACACACACACACACACACACACACACACACACACATATATATATATATATATATATATATATATATATATATTCAATTGATTTGGGAGTTGAATAAAGGCTTTATGTCTTTATGTTTTTCTAAATCCAAGCTTGTTGTTAAAAGGTACATTCAGAGTTTCTGTTTCATATCAGGAGGCATCTGGTATAAGACAGAAGGAAGACTTTTGGAAAAAATTTACTTTCTCCATCTCTATTTTATCTCTATCTTATTCTTCATTGAATGTATGTTTATGTGAATGATGTTTAAGTTTTCCATGATGAACAATAGATTTTCCTACAGATCCTTTTTCTGCAGTATTCTTTGATGTTTCAGAAAGAAGATGGAGCCCCAACAGCAACAACTCAACCTATTTGAGAAGACATCATGATGCTGATAGTCCTTCTATGAGACCGGATTTTTGGGTACCAGCTGCTGAAATGGAGCACTTTCTCATGATGTTCTGGCCAGAACTCCAGATAAGAACCTTGGAAAAAACCCTATTGACTGCTCAGAAATTGTTTGCATCTATACTAGACAGTAATTTTAAAACTTAACCATCACTTTACTTTTATAGGATCCCATTAAGAAAACATTGCCCCCATGACAGTGGGAAGCAATCCTAGAGGACAATGCCCCCTATCTCAAAACAGTTTGTCCTTAGGGTTGGGAACACCATTTAGTGGTTGTTGACTATTACTTGTACTATATAGAGGGTTGGGGTGAAAACTGTTCCTTCAAAAAGGGGGATAATAGTGGGTACTAAAGTGAATACTTGTGAGCTATTATTTATGGATAATTACATTGGTATACTGTTACAAGTTCAAATTATATTTGTTATTTTTGTTTACATTATTTGTACACCTATTCAAAGTTATTTTGTAAGATTGTATATATGCATGTTTCTATCTCTGTTTGGGCATTTTGTATATTGAAACAACTTTTAGGCTATATTTTCATATTGCATTATATATTACTCCTACCTCTGATCAAAATACTTATACACTGTTTACATTTTGAGGCCATTGTCCTCATTTGTTGTGCACTCGTTTACAGATTATTTAATACTCTGACGTGAAATTTTAGTTATACAGGTATTAATATTATATGTCAATAGTTGTTCATGTTTGTTGTACATACAATTAGATCAATTAGGTTCTTTAGGTACATAGAGATTGTATTCTCTCTAAACAGGTAATCTTCAACCACTTCAATGATCTGTAGAATATGGCATTTAAATAACTTAGGGTTCTGTTGACATGAGACATTATTGCTCCTGAGAGCACCAATCTATTCCTGAGAGAATGTTGAGCACTGAAGACACTCCACTCAGAGTTTGTTATCTTCTTGGCACCATTGGCCTTTGCGCAAGGAACTGCCCATAATTCAACCATTGACAAAGTACATGGTATCTGGAAATGGATAAGCAGGACACAAGGAAAAAGAATGTCAAATCTTGCTAAGATAGGGTTCTGAAATGTTTTCTGCCTCTGAAAATGGTCTGTCAGTTATGCTAGACCTTAGCCAAAATTGGTTGCTTCAATGTTACAAATGAGACTTTGGGTGATTGTTCAGGTAGCTAATTATTTCCATCATATATTGCTCACATTGGAAGCTGTTCAATTGTACTTCTTGCCTGCTCAATTATTATATCCCTTCTCAAGCCTTCAATGGTGTTGAAGATTAGACAGTTGTGGTTACTGTACTCTTATAATCTAGCCAAGCCATTTCCTATAAAAGATTTAGAGCCCATAAGATAAAATGTTTATTAGCATACATTCCTTGCTTAATATTGTTTATGCTGATTATAAATCTAATTATACTTGATATCTGTTCCAAGTGTATATAGTTTTGTATTGGGTTTGGAATTCTCATATTTAAAAAAAAGGGAGATGTGCTGTGGGAGCACATTCTGCTCCTTCAGCCAATAGCCTTTAATATACCAGCCTGCTTGGGTGTGTTCTCTGATATTGTAAAAGCAGATGTAAAGTGTGCACTCACTCTCTTGCTTCTGGCTCCCACTTCCAGCTGCTAGACTTGGTTCTTGTTTGTGCAGAGGATTGTTTCTAGGACAGTGATCTGTAAGTTTTCCATTAAAAAAAACAATCCTTTTATTGTTCATAATTTTGAACTGGTGTGGAATTATTTTCTGACTTCTGTCATCAACTTAGGCTGTTCCTCTTTAACCTTATAATGCAATGCTGGAATTGGTTCTTCTTTAAATTCCTCTGTCTGATTTGATCTCTATGACCTGTTTTATAAGTTATTCTAAGTCCTGTGTCTTGGCACTCTTATCAACGAACTTTTTTGGAGATAAGCCAAAAATTATCAAGATGATAATATTTCCAAAATCCCATTTAATTCATCTCATTTCAATTTGAAACTATGTATTACCTAATCATACAGAGACCTAACTCTCTCCATTTTGATAGTAATTCCCATTTTTAATATGGAAAAAAAAACTTTCTCTTTTTTTAAAACCAATTCCCCTTTTAAGAATTAACAATTGTCTCAGAAATTCTGTTGATGATGGCAATGAAGATGTGAGGTTGAGTGCTGTTGATTAGAATAGTAGAAGTCTGAGTGGATTTCAAGACAGTTACCAAGTTTGGCATCAGTCTGAGAAAGGGGAACCAAGGAAAGTCTACCAGGAGGGAAAAAAGGAAAATGAATCCAGGTAGGTGGTGACTCTGCCTGTGTGTATCTCTGGCCTATTCTCATAGCTGCAAACTTAAAGGCAAGCACCTATTTTTTAATTTATCCTCAAGTTAGATGCCAGATGTAACTCTAATTCTAACTGATCTCAATAATGAAAAATGAAAGATACAGGGGTAAATGCTGAAAGAGCAGAGAAGCAGAGCAGCCAGTCACTAATTCATATATATTCGTAATTTTGAATATATGCTCTAATTTTTCTCTGCTCCCCTCCATGCTTCTCCCTTCCCCTTCAACCCTCTCTCATGGTCCCCATGCTCCCAATTTACTCAGGGGATCTTGTCTTTTTCTACTTACCATGCATATTAGATTTATGTATGTCTCTCTTAAAGTCCTCATTGTTGTCTAGGTTCTCTGGGATTGTGAATTGTAGGCTGGTTTTATTTGGTTTAAAAACAAGTAATGCATGAGTACATGTGATAATTGTCCTTCTGGGTCTGGATTACCCCACTCAAATGATATTTTCTAGCTTCATCCATTTGCCTGCAAAGTTCAAGATGTCATTTTTTTTTCCTGTTGTGCAGTATTCAATTGTGTAAATATACCACATTTTCCTTATTTAGGCTTATCCATTCTTCAATCGAGGGGCATTTAGGTTGTTTCCAGGTTCTGGTTATGACAAGCAAAACTGCTATGAACATAGTTGAGCACATGTCCTTGTGGCATCACTGAGCATCCTTTAGATACATATCCAAAAGTGGCATTACTGGATCTTGAGGAACGTTGTTTCCTAATTTTCTGAGAAATCACCACACTGACATCCAAAGGGGTTGTACCATCTTGCATTCCCAGCAGCAATACAGAAGTGTTCCCTTTTCCCCACAACCTCTCCGGCACAAGTTGTCATCACTATTTTTAATCTTGGCCATTCTTTCAGGTGTAAGGTGGAATCTCAGAGTTGTTTTGATTTGCATTTCTCTTATGACTAAGGATGTTGAACATGTCTTTCAGCCATTTTAGATTCCTCTATTGAGAGTTCTCTGATTAGGTCTGTACTCCAACTTTTTATTAGATTATGTGATCTTTTGGTGTCCAATTTCTTGAGTTCTTTTTATATTTTGGAGATCAGACCTCTGTCTGATGTGGCATTAGTGAAGATCTTTTGCCCTCCTGTAGGCTGTCATTTTGTCTTGTTGACTGTCTCCTCTGCTTTACAGAAACTTTTCAGTTTCAGGAGGTCCCATTTATTAATTGTTTCTAATTATCCTATTTAAAATAAATAAAGTGGCCATAAAAGGTGAGTTAATTCCTCTCCAATATTTCTTGCAAATGTTTCTAAAGCAGAATTATCTTTAAAAAGATAAAAACATTGAAACTATTCATTTTCAAGGAAGAAGAGGTCAGTGTAGTTAAGTCTAAATAGTAATGGAAGAAGAATTTCTGAAATAGCCTTAGCGATTCAATATGATCTTGGTTGGTGGATATTGCTCAAAAAACACATTAAAAACACCAGGAAAGAGAAGAATATATATATCTGACTGCACCAAAAAGTTGTATTTTAACTATTTATTGAGAATTATTAGATATCATTTACTTTGTTTGGAATAAAAATGTGAAGAAAAACTTTTCCAGAGTTAAAGTTTAAAAAGATTGCCCTTTTCTGACTTTTGAATGTTATGAAAAACAAGAGGGAACACACACACACGAACAGTTTTACAGACTTGCAATCAAGAGAGTAACATTTCAGTTGAAAGAAACTGATCAAAAGTTTGTTTTTAAAAAGTCACTTATGATATTAACTAAGAAATAATATCAGCAGGTGAGATATAGCTCAGATGTAGACCACTTATTTTCTGGCAATCAATCCCTAAGTTTGTTCTACAGGGTCACAAAAATAGTAAATATGATGGGGCTAAATGGTAGGAGTATAGACTTCTGAGACAAATCTATATCAAGAATTATAGTAAAATTAGTAAAATTTGTGTTAAACATCACTTAATAGCTTGTTCCTTGAATAAATTTATTTTTCCTAACAATGGAAAATGGGATATATAGCAAATAGACAAAGGTGATAATTGCTCAGTGTGAAAAGTATTTGTAACGAAAGCTAAGCAGTATAAAATGTTAAAAGAATTGCTAATGGTTCTGATGATGGACCTCAACAAATGAGTAAATTCATTGTAAACAAAAATATTTAAAAAAAAACATTCTCTTCATGTGGTAGTTTGAATAACTTGGCTCCAATAGGCTCATATATTTGTAAGCTTCATTCCGTTTCATGAGTTATCAAGGAAAATTAGGAGGAGATATGGCCTTGTTGGAGTAATTATAGTCTTTTTGGAGTAGATGTCACCTTGGTGGAGGAGTTAGATCACTAGGTGTCTCCTTTAAGGTTTTAAAAGTCAATGCCAGGCCCAGTCTGTCTGTCTGTCTGTCTATCTATCTATCTATCTATCTGTCTGTCTGTCTGTCTGTCTGTCTGTCTATCTATCTATCCATCCATCTATCATATATATATGATATGTATATATATATATGTATATATATATATGTATATATATATATATACATATATATATACATATCATATATATATACATATATATATATATATATATCATGTAGCTAACTAGCTTGGTAGCTCTGTCTCTGCTGGAGATCAGGACATAGCTCTGGGTTACTTTTTTAGCACCATGCCTGTCATGTGTGCCTCCATGTTCCTTGTCATCATTTAAATGGACTAGCTCTCTGAAACTGTAAGCAAGCCTCCAATTAAATTCTTTCTTTTATAAAGTTGTCTTGGTTATGACATTTCACAGCAATAGAACAGCAATTAAAGCAGACATTATTATCAAGGACTGGGATGTTTCTAGGGCAGGCCAGACTATGCTGTTTGTTGGCAGGATGTGGACTTTGGGTCTAGAAAAGCAGTTAAACACTTTATGTGAAATTTACAGAGCCATCCTAGTAAGTGCATGAACTTGGGCTGAGAGCACTGTGGACAGTAGCAACTAACTTGAGAAGTTACAAAAGGGAAGAATATTAGACATTATTGTAGTGATATTTTAGCAAAGAAAGTGTCTGCTTTCTGCCTTTATTCCTAAAATATACCTGAGGTTAAAACAGACATCTTTGGATTAATTGTATTGTCAGAGAATATTTTACAGCCATCTGATATTAACTGTTTCATGTTGTTACTAGTGATCTGTTGTAATAGGAGCGGTGGGCTGCATCCCGGCACCCAGCCGCCCGCACGGCTAGCTTTACCCGAAATAATTACATGGAAACTGTATTCTTTTAAACACTGCCTGACCCATTAGTTTCAGTTTCTATATGTATCGGCATAAACAAATGCAGGCAGATTATGAAGAATATATACAGCTTTAATGAAGAAATAAATTTACAGGACCGAGGTTCCCTCAGAGCACAGGAAGCATTTATAAGAAAACATTCGCCCGAGGCAAGCCCGCCCCCTAAGGGGCTGGCTTAACTCTACAATGATCAAACTCATGCATTCTACAGTGAAAAAGAGGAAGAAAAATGCAAAATGTATAGTTAGAAAAGAAAAGAAGCATCATGAAATGCTTTTGGTCACAAGTCCATTTCTCAAAAAGATAAAAACTTTAAGAAAAACTTATCCCAAATGGAATAAAAGGAGTAGGAAACCTTAGGACAAAATACTACTCATTAAGCAGTGAAGGGAGCCAACAACAAAAGAAAGGTGATGTAAATATAATTGAATGAGGGGACAAAGTTTAGCCTAATCAGTCAGCAGAACTTGGCATCATTGGCCAAATGATTTTTTTTTCTTGAGTCAATAATAAAATAAATAGAAATCTCCCTTCTCTAATAAGGATAGCTTCTAGGGGCAGGCATGAATATGGGGTGTTCCTAGAAGGAAGCCAAGACAGGCCATTGCAAGTAGGTATGAAGCAAAAGTCCAGATTGTATTGGAGACCAGAAGGTGAAAGAGATACTAGGAGAAGTGGACTATCTGCCAATGAAAGCTGCTATTATGTGTGAAACCAGTCCCAGAGATAGAAGTGTCTTGTAGTCAAAAAACTGAAAGGAGCTCAAGATCTGAAGAGTTCTTTGATATCAGACATGGAAGTGCACAATTTGGAGATGCTCTATTGGGTTTTATTTTTGATTTGGTCCAGTATTTCATCACCATACTTCATTTCTTCTATATTGGAATGGTAATGCATATTCTGTGCCATTATATGTTAGAAGTATGTGCTCTGTTCTTTTTTGTTGTTGTTGTTTTAATTTTACTGGAAGTTAAAGTAAAGAGGTAGCCATATTTCTCAGAAAAGACTTTCAATTTTGTTCTTTTAAACAGTGTTGGGACTATTATTTACAATAAAAACTTATAAACTTGAACTTAATGGATTTTTGTATTATGATATGTCTACAAGCCTATGGGGGCAAGAAATGGAATGTGGAGGTTTGGATAAATAATGATCTGGATAGGTTAATATATTTGAATGCTTAGTCACCAGGGAGTGACATTATTTGTAAGTATTAGAACAATTAGAAGGTGTAGCTTTGTTGGAAATAGGATGCCACTGGTGATGAGCTTTGAGGTTTTAAAAGCCCCTGCCAAGCCTATTTTTTCTCTCTGCCATTGGATCAGGATTTAGTTCTCAACAAACATTCCATTGCTTTTGTACATGCTGCCATGTTCCTTTCCAAGATGACAGTGGACTAAAACTCTGATATTGTATTAAAGTCCCCAACCAAATGTTTTGCTTTATAGCAGTTGCCTTTGTTATGGTGTCTTCTCACAGAAGCCAAATACTGTCTAAGATCCTTAATAACAAAAAATGGAAATAATTGTGACCAGCTATCAGAATTTGAATTAAGAATTTATTCCAGACAAAATTAAAGTAAATGTAAAAGTTTACAGTCGAAAATGTGTCATGCATGTTAGAACAGATAATATGTTTTTGAACTTAGCTAACCAGTAGGAGAAGCAGAGACCGATTTTGTTAAAGAAATTTAACCATAGTAAGTTTGATGGTGCTTAGACTTAAAGAGAAATATACTACAGTTAAATTACAAAATCCCATATTTAAGGAGCTGAATATTTAGAGAGATGATTAGAGAAAACAAAAAGAGAAAGACATTTAGCAAACTATAATAGTAAAAAGGACATTAGATTAGGTCACTTTCAGACATATTTGAATAAAGTTTGCTAATTGACTAAATATTCATCTTGAATGTGAAAGCACTCAAATGATTTGCAATTTTTAACTGAAGAACCAAAGTGAAAGTATGTATTTTTCAATAGTATGGGAAAAGATATACAAAGTGCTTCTTCCAAAAATATTTTTACTGGAAATTCAAACATTTAAAACTAGTAAATAGTTTCCTTTTTTTTTCTATTAGAAATTGAATGAGAGTGAGATTAAAGTTTCATATTCGCTGGAACACAAATTACACAACACAAGTCATGATTTGAGGAGATAGTATAGATGAAAATGCAAAAGAAAGTCTCATTTATAAACTGATTAGTAGAGACTGCAAAACAACAGAGAGGGCAAAGGAAGACAACAAAAAGAAAATAAAATGTCAATGAATCAAGCAGAGGAAGGAAAATGGAGAAGGGCAACCTGAAGATATCAAGTAAAACAAGGTAAAAAATTTCTGTATTTGATAACATGTAAGATATTTTAAGCTGGGAGGTGGTGGCGCATGCCTTTAATCCCAGCACTCAGGAGGCAGAGGCAGGCGGATCTCTGTGAGTTCAAGGCCAGCCTGGTCTACAAGAGGTAGTTCCCGGATAGGAACCAAAAGCTATGGAGAAACCCTGTCTCGAAATTCCAAAAAAAAAAAAAAAAAAAAAGATATTTTAACAAAATATTTTAGAGTGATGGAAAAACAGGACAATATAATAAGCACTAAAGGCCAATAGGTTAAGAAGTAGACTATTTCCTTAAAGAGGAGCAGGAGAGTAGAAGATTATGCATGACCATTGTTAGAACTTTTTTAAAAAACAGAAATGTATAATGCCAAAGAAAGAAGATAAAGTAAAAGCAAATAGAAGCTGAAATTCAAAGCATATGAGGAAAAGAACAGTTCCCTGATTTTAGATAATAAAGGATTATATGCTTATGATTAGCAGATTTTTATTAAAGAATTCTGAGTGATATTCGACATTAAAGAGCCTAAATGTCCTAGATATAAAATAGTCACTGTGTGAATGGGATAATTGATAAAGCAATGATGATCAAGGTTATTGTTTATTTGTGTATTAAAATTATAGATGTCAAATTGTGCTTCAACTATGGTCATTGGGAATGTGAACCACAGTGAGTATAGAACGATGATATTAGAAAAAATATAGCTTATTTAGTTCAAAATGTTTGTACTACATAATTGTAGTAATTAATTTTGAAACACAGTTCTATAAAATGGTTTTAGTAATGGATTGATAGAAAATTAGAAAGCTGACAATTTGGGGATTTAATTTGATATAGTTGTTCTGTCTGATAAAATCAGGAAAATTATAAATAATATATGACATAAGCATAAATTCCTGAAGCTTACAAATCTACAGTCTTGGGTTAGACTAAAAGCAGTTCTTTTGATAATATAGGACCAAGACAAATTTTCTTTTCTGATTGTAGTTCTCAAGAGTAATTACAAAATAAGCTGAGAATGTGGCATCCTAAGACAAATGGGTAGTGTTTCAGATTCTTCTCAACCACCCCTTCAAAAAATTTTCCCCAACACCTTGGCCCAGTGTATCACATTATCTGACAGGGTCCATAGTTATGAGTTAATTCCACTTGACAATAGGTCAGAGAGTTGAAGCACTTCTGTTCCTTCATGGTTATTGTCAACAGTTCAAGTAACACATGTGGCTAATGTCTAGACCTGGTATTTCAGGTATTAAGAAGTAGATATGTTTCTACCTCTAAGGATCCAACAAGGTTCCTATTTCCTTAGGGAGATAACTATGGATTCTACCCAGTGAGTGGTTTGCTTACAGAATGTTTTGTTTAGACTGTGAGCATTACTTGTCTTGATCTGGAAACAGAGTGTTTAACTAAGAATATAGCCTGTAATCCTTCAACTGATCTATTCATTTTCTTGTACCACATTAATGCTGTCTTTATCTTGCTCCTATATTTTGTGGTTGAGATATTTGAGCAACTGGAAATTAAATGCAAGCAGATTTCAGTATTCACTGGAACTCCCTCCCAGTTCTATCCTATGTTTCTGTTATATTATTTTCACTGGCATCATTGTTTTCTTACTTATTTTTTTTAATGCACATTACCCTACACTGCTAAGTGGTATCCTTGTTGAAGCTGGTCTCTGACAATGATTCCCAAGTTTTCAACTCAGAGTGTGCATCTTTTTAGAATCCCTCTCTAGGGTACCAATGGGGCATACCCTGAAGCTCCTCATGAACCAAACAACCTTTTACATTTTGGTGCAATAGTTTACACTGAATCTTAGACATCTATTTCCGAGTACTATTCATCAATTAACAAAACATTTTCTGGAATATGCCATATGTCATGTTTCTTTCTAAATGAATTCATATAAATTTACAAGTACTGATATTGAACCTATATTTCAGAGAACATATAAGAAAAGAATACAAGGAAAGATGATCATAAGGTGAGCTACAAAGATGCCAAGGAGTAATCCTTTTAAACCAGTGATTTACATATAAAAGCAATAGCACAGAGTACAATGCAACCATGTAAAATAAATGTTTTGGACTTTATAAGATGCTAAATTTCAGTATCAATCAAAAACTTATCTTGGGATTCAATTAAATTTAATACCTTCTAACATAAACATTGTTGAGGTAAATTTGGAAATGCATGCACATTCATTCCTAACAAACTATCTTCTAAAATCACTATCTTGTACTATAAGCATTCTTTTCTCTTTTCTTTAAACAATTATGAAGGTAGAAGGTTCATCAAGAAGCTGAAAACTCCAAAATAAAGCTATCTATATGATATAAACAAGGCCTACTTGACCCCCATCCTATTAATCATACCTTTTAAGCTACCAGTTCCACCCAGCCCCCAAACCTTCCTATCAGAGAAACTCTGAAATACAGGCTGCAAATACACAGAAAGGACCAAAAAAGGAATTCTGAAGCATAGGCTATGACTGCATAAAATTGAAAAAAAAAAGAGCAGATCAAGAGAGTGGCCCAGGACAGTGGGCCATGAGAGTCTGCAAAGACTCCTTAAGACACAGACATTGACAGTACTGAGCAGGTTAAGAACAGTTCCCAAAGATACAGACAGCCACTGCAAGAATTGGACCAAGAGGCAAAGACACTACTGACAATAATTGGAGGAAGGCTTCAATGTAAGAAATCATAAAACAACCCAAAAAGAAGGGTGGTAACACCAGAAACCCAGTGGTCATAAAACAGGAAGATCTGAACATCCTAACCGAAAAGAAGCAGAAGTAAACAACCTAAAACATAACTTTATGAAGATGAAAGAGACCCTTCAACAGGAAGACAAAAGCTCCCTTATATAAATGAAGGAAAAGAGAGACAAAAAATTGGAAGAAATCACTAAATCTCTCAATGGAACCTAAGAAAACCTAGGGGAAAAAAATAAAAAACTGAGGCAAACGGTTCAAAGTTCAAGATTTAAAGATTGAAATATGGGGCAATAAAGAAAACACAAACTGAGGGAAATATAGATATGGGAAGTCTGTTTAAATAAGCAGGAACTACAGAGACAAGCATAACCAACAGAATAAAAGAGATAGAAGAGAGAAGCTCAGGTGTTGAAGATATTATAGAGGAAACAGATTCATCAGTTACACACAAAAAATTAAGTACAAAAATTCTTTCAGGAAATCTAGGACACCATGAAAAGACAAAACCTCAGAAAAATAGGTGTTGTAATAGGAGCAGCGGGCTACTTTCCTGGCACCCAGCCACCCGCACGGCTAGTTTTATCCGAAATAATTACACAGAAACTTTATTCACTTGAATGCTGTCTGGCCCATAGTTCCAGCCTCTTATTGGCTAGCTCTTACATATTGATCTAACCCATTTCTAATAATCTGTGTAGCCCACGAGGTGGCTTACCAGGGAAGATCTTAACCTGTGTCTGTCTGGAGTGGGAGAATCATGGCGACTCCTTCACTTGGCTTTCTTTCTCCCAGAATTCTGTTCTGTTTACTCCGCCTATCTAAATTCTACCCTATCAGAGGGCCAAGCAGTTTTCTTTATTACTTAACCAATGAAAGCAACAGGTAAGATACAACACCCACCTCCATCATTTCCCCTTTTTCTGTTTAAACAAAAAAGAAGGCTTTCATTTTAACATAGTAAAATTACAAAAGAGTGGCACCCAGCGTGGTAACAAAATCCACTTAAAAACCTGAGAAGGCTTAAAAATAAGGGAGAGAGAGTTTAACACAGATTTTTGCTGTTTGTTGGTGGCGTGCTGTAGAGAGATTTCCTGATTCAGCTACAGCAGCAGAAAAAAAGCTGCATCATTTTAAAGCGCGGCTTCCTGGGCTGTGCTGCCAGTGCAAACTCTGGCTTTAAATCTTTCAACGGATTTTATGGGACTGGATGTTTGTGTTCCCACTTGGGATCGGAAGGAGAGTGCTCTGAGACTGTGCTGATGGCTCAGCGCTCCCCGCCTGCACCTGGGCAGATAGCAGAAACAGGCTTAGGCAGGCAGAAGAGCATGGCAGATTCCTGCCACCATACAGAGACATGTTTTCAGACTGCGCAGTGCTCTGCATGTCAGATTTGGCTGTAACTTGGATGAAAAGAGTTTCTGTGCCACACGCTTAGTCTCAGAGTTAAACTGCTGAGTGGGGCTCCAATGTGGACTTGCTGTGTGCCTGGAACTGTGCGCAGCTCAGGGGCACCAAATGAATCTGAGAGGCAGGAGCGCTGCTCCATGCTGAACTGTTCTGATCTCAGTCAGAAACTACCATAATTACTGTAATAATAGCACAGTTAAGGTTTAGACTGGGCAGGACAAAGGCAGTACCGTATTACCCATACATGGTACAACTTAAGTTTTAAAGAACTGCTTAACATTTAAGAAATGCTCCTGGATAGTAAAAAAATTACAGATTCACAATAAAACAGATTCAGACATAAAAGACCACAGTGTTGGATGAGTGTACGTAGGCTTGAGAGAGAGAAGAAAAAAATATATATAGAGAGAATAAAGTTAATGCCTTTAAAAAAAAAAGGTAAAATCTTTAAAGAAACAGAATAAAGGGATAGAGTAAAATTAAACCACGTAAAAATGGAAAATTCACAGAGAGTCTGGATTCTTTGTATTATTGTGCTTTCTTTAAAATTTTTGACTGTAAAGGAGCTAAGTACAGAGAGACATTTCATTATACGGGCTGCCAAGTGGAACCAGAATGGATATCATGTGGGTATGACTTCAGAATTTGGGTCTAAGGATATGATGCTTTGGAAAGGGTCTTCTTTTGTTTTCACAGAGGATGAGACCCTGTGGATTTCTTCTATTCCAATATGGTATGATAGACCTCACCCTCTTGAAAGGTTGCTGTGAACACCCTCAAAAAATTACTTTGCTCAACTGCTGACTGAGATGAACCTGGCAGACAGGTTATCACATAAAAGACCTGATTAGCAGTGCCCCTATTCAGCAGGAAGCAGTTTGGAGAGAAAAAATTGCGCCCATGTTCCCAAATATGGTTTATAAATGTTCTTTTATATTTAAAGGGGGAGATGATATAGATATGAATAATTTGCATTGGTATGGATTTTAAGGTCAATTTTGTTATATGTATATACATATTTCTGATCTTGATTAAGGTATTGTGATTATGTAGTTCATTTAAAAATGTAATGTATAATTAGGGAATATTGGTTGTTGATGGATAATCATAAATAATAGTCAAGCTTGTAGTCATGGTAGTTAGATTTTCTAGATATATAGAGATATATTTCAATTAGATAGACATTCTTCATATCTTTCAAAGACTGCAGAATATGGCATTCAATGTTTTAATAACTTAAGGCTGTTCAAGAGACACAACTGCTCCTGGCAGCACCAATCTAATTAAAGAGGAAGATGGGCATCAAAGAGGATCCTTATGGAGCTCGATAGCCATTTGGGCAAGAAACTGCTCTTGCCTGGACTATTGCATAAACTGGACACAAAGAACCCACAGAGCAAGGACTGCTGAACTTGCCTAAAGGTGAGATGATTCTTTGGGGTTCCTGAATCATGAAAGAGTCTGTGAGACATTCTGCAGGACACAGTAGAAAGTGACTGAACTGTGTTTAAAATTTCCTGCTTCATGGAAATGTCTGCTGGATACTATGGGCTTGAAGGCCAAAGATGGATGCCTCAGTGGTACAAAAGAACTTTGGGTGGCTGTCCAGGCAGTGAGATGTCTCTGTCATTTCTAGAGTTTTGGACTTCTTGTTTGCTTAGATAATATTATATCCTTCTGGAGTCTTTGATGGAATTGAAGAATGGATAGATAGTTATAGTTTTCCTTAGTTATTATAAAGATAAAATAGATGTAAATATTGAAATTTTTACTTGATTGTTTTGTTATATGTAATTTTGCTATGTTAAAGTTAAAGTTTTTCCTTTTTGTTTAAACAGAAAAAGGGAAAATGATGGAGGAAGGTCATTGGTTAAGTAATAAAGAAACTGCTTGGCCTCATAGGTTAAAACATAGGTGGGAGGAGTAAACAGAACAGAATGCTGTGAGGAAGAGGAAGTGAGCTCAGAGGCCATGCTCCCCTCTCCTAGGCAGATGTGATAAAGCTCCGACCCAGGATGGATGTAGGTTAGAATCTTCCTGGTAAGCGCACCTTGGGGTGCTACACATATTATTAGAAATGGGCTAGTCCAGGTGCGAGAGTTAGCCGAGAAGAGGATAGATATAATGGGCCAAGCAGTGTTTAAAAGAATACAGTTTGTGTGTTGTTATTTCGGGGCATAAGCTAGCCAGGCGACCAGGAGCTGGGGTGGCAGGAACACAGCCCACAGCTCCCACAACAAATAGGGATAGAAGAAGAAAAAGAACTCCAGCTCAAAGGCAAACAGATTATACTAAACAAAATTATAAAAGAAAACTTTTCCAACTGAAAAAAGGTGATTCATAGGAATGTACAAGAAGTTTACAGAACACTAAATAGACTGGACAAAAAAAAGTTTTCTTGCCATATGATAAACAAAATATTAAACATATAGAATAAAGAAAGAATATTGAGAGCTGCAAGGAAAAAGTTAGACCTATCAGAATTATACCTGACTTCTAAATGGAAACCCTGAAAACAAGAATATTCTGGGCAGATTAATTGTACTTCAGATGCCATGGATGCAAGCCCAGACTATTACACTCAGCAAAGCTTTCATCACCATAGACAGAAAAAAATATATATTCCACGAGAAAACTAGATTTAAATAATACCTATCCACAAATTCAGTCCTACTAGACAGAAAACTCCAACCCAAGGAAAATAGCTGCAACCACAAAAGCACAGGCAACACTAAGATACTCCAAAGAAGGGAAACATATAAACACTACCATAAAAATAGGAGAAATTAAAAATAAATGGTTATTAAGACCTTTTAATATCAGTGGACTCAATTCATCTAATAAATGAAATAGGATAACAGAATGGATATAAAAGCAGGATCCAGCCTCTGGCTGCTTACAAGAAACACACCTCAACCTCAAAGACAAATACCACCTCAGAGTAAGGGATTGGGAAAAGGTTTTTCAATTGAATGGGCCTAAGAAACAAGTGGGAGTAGCTATCCTAATATCTAACAAAATAGAATTCAAACTAAAATCAATCAGAAGAGATAGGGACCCTTCATACTCACTACAGGAAAAATTCATCAAGATGGCATCTCAGTTCTGAACACCAATTCTCCAAATATAAGAGCACTCTCACATGTAAAAGAACCATTATTAAATCTTAAATCACACAACAAACTACACACACTAATTTCGGGAGACATCAACATGCCACTCTCCACAATGGACAGGTCAACCAGACAGAAACATAACAGAGAAATAACAGATTTCATGACTCAAATGGACTTTATTGACATCTACAGAACATTCCACTCAAACAGAAAAGAATATGCCTTCTCAGTATCTCTTGGAACCTTCTCTAAAATTAACCACATACTCTGTAACAAAGCAAACCTCAACAGACAAAAAATGGAATAACCCATTGTATCTTATCAGATCACAATGGTTTAAAGGTAAAATTTAACAACACTACTTGCAGAAAGCCTACAAACTCAAAAAAACTGAACAGTGATAAATTGAATCATCACTGGGTCAGTGAAAAAATAAAGAAATTAAAAGACTTCCTAGAATTCAACAAAAATGAAGGCACAATACACCTAAACCTATTGGACACTATGAAAGTAGTGCTAAGAGGAAAGTTCATAGCACTAAGCGCCTACATAAAGTAAGTGGAAAAGTCTCGTGCTAGTGAAGAAGCAGACTCACCCAGGAGGAGTAGATAACAGGAAATAATCAAATTGAGGACTGCAATTAATAAAATAGAAACAAAGAAACCAATATAAAAAAATCAATGAAACAAATCGTTGGTTCTCTGAGAAAAATCAACAAGATAGAAAAACCTTTATCCAAACTAATCGAAAGGCATCCAAATTAACAAAATCAGAAATGAAAAGAAGGACATAATGATAGACACTGAGGAAATCCAAAGAATCATTAAGTCATACTAAAAATTCTGTACTCCACAAAATCGAAAAATGTAAAATAAATGGACAATTTTCTATATAGATACAATATACTAAAATTAAATCAAGTGCAAGTAAACAATATATTCATCAAAGTCTCCCAACCAAAGCAAAGCCCAAGGCCAGATGGTTTCATTGGAGAATTCTATCAGAACTTCAAAGAAGAGCTAGCTATTTTCTATACTCGTCAAATTGTTCCATACAATAGCAACAAAAGGAACATTGCCAAACTCTTTTAATGAGGCTACTATTACCCTGAGGCCAAAACCACACAAAGACTTAGCCAAGAAAGAAAACTACAAACAAATCTCACTCATAAATATGAATGCAGAAACACTCAATAATATACTGGCAAACCAAATCCAAGAACACATAAAAAAAATCATCCACCATGATCAAGCTGGTTTCATTCCAGAGTTGCAGGGGTGATTCTACACTTGAAAATCTATCAATGTAATCTGCCATTTTAAAAAAATGAAAGAAAAAAACATATGATCTCATTAGATGTTGAAAAAGCTTTAGACAAAATTCAACATTTATTCAAGATGAAGGTCTTGGAGAGATCAGGGATACAAGGACTGTATTTAAATATAATAAAAGCAATATATAGCAAGCCAAAAGCCAAAATCAAATTAAATGGAGAGAAACTCAAAACAATTTTACTATAATCAGGAATAAGACAAGACTGTCCCCTCTCTCTCTCTCTCTCCATATCCATTCAACATGGTACTTGAAGTTCTAACTAGAGAAATAAGACAGTAAAAGGAGATCAAGGGAATACAAATTAGCAAGAAAGAAGCCAAACTTTGACATTTGCAGATGATATTACAGTATACATAGTTGACCCCAAATATTATATTATACATAAGTGATCAGGGAATTCCTACAGCTGATAATACCTTCAGTAATATAGCAGGGTTCAAGATCAACTAAAATTATCAGTAGCCCTCATATATACAAATGATGAAGGGAATAAGAAAAAATTTCAGAGAAACCTCACCCTTTACAATAGCCACAAACAACATAAAGTATCTTGGGGTAATACTAACCAAACAAGTGAAAGACTTCTTCAAAAAGAACTTTAAATCTTTGAAGAAAGAAATTGAGGAAAATATCAGAAAATGGAAAGTTCTCCCATGCTCTTGGAGAGGTAGAATCAACATAAAAAAATAACAGTTCTACCAAAAACAATCTACAGATTCAAAGCAATGTCCATCAAAATCTCAACACAATTCTTCATAGACCTCAAAAGAGCAATACTCAACTTTGTATGGAAAACCAAACAAAAACATTCAGGATAACCAAAATAGTTCTGTATAATAAAGGAACTTTTGGAGGCATCACCATCACTGACATTAATCTCTTTTTAGAGCTACCATAGTGAAAACAACTTGTTGTTGGCATAAAAAGAGAAAGGTAAACCAATGGAATTTAATTGAAGACCCTGATATTAATCCACACACCTATGAACACCTGATATTTGACAAAGAAACTAAAATTATACAGAAGAAAAAAGAAGGCATCTTAAACAAATCTTGATGGCATAAGTGGATGTCAACATGTAGAAGAATCTATATCTATCCCAAATGGATCCATATCTATCTAAATGGATCAAAGACCTCAATATGAATCCAACCACACTGAACCTTGTGGAAGAGAAAGTGGAAAGTACCCTGCAACCCATGGACACAGAAGACCACTTCCTAAACATAAAACACCAGTAGCACAAATACTGAAAGCAACAATAAATAAATAGGACCTTCTGTTACTGAGAAGCTTTAGTAAAACAGAGGGCACAGTCAATAAGACAAAACAGCAGCCTACTAAATGGGAAAAGATCTTCACCAACCCCACATCAGACAGATGACTGATCTCCAAATATATAAAAACTCAAGAAACTAGACATCAAAATACCAGGTACCCCAACTGAAATAAAGGAGTGCATAACTAAACAAAGAATTTTCAACAGAAGAATTACAAATGGCCCAAAGACACTTAAGGAAACATTCAATGCCCTTAACCTTCAGGGGACTGCAAATCAAAATGACTCTGAGATTCCATCTTACACCAATGAAAATGACTAAGATCAAAAACACAATAATAGCCATGCTGTAGAGAATGTTGAGTAAGGGGAATACCTCCATTACTAATGGGATAGCAAACTTCTACTGCTACTTTAGAAATCAGTATGACAGTTATTCAGAAAAATAAAAATCAGCCTACATCAAGACTCAGCAATACCATTCTTGGTCATATATGCAAAGGATACTACAAGGATATTTGCTCAAGTATGTTCATAGCAGCATTAATTGTAATGGCTAAAACCTGGAAACAACTAGATTACCCTCAACCAAAGAATGGATAAAGAAAATGTGGTCCATTTACACAGTGAAATACTCCTTAGCAGAAAAAAAAAAGATATCTTGAAATTTGCATGTAAAAGGACTAATCTAGAAAAAACAATGCTGAGAAAGATAACCCAGACACAGAAAGACAAACATTGTATTAATTTCCTCCTAAGTGAATAGTAGATGAAAAGCAAGGGATAACCACCCTTAAAATCCATGGCCCCATAAAAGCTATGTAAAAAAGAAAACCCTAAGAGAAACATACATGGATTCCACTGGGAAAGGAAAATAGGGAATATATTTTGAGAAAATTGGAAGCCAGGGAGTCAGGGGATAAGAGGGGGTCGAAGGAGAGGAGGAGGAGAGAAGGGGAGGAGGAGAATTACATAGCAAACAGAATAATCCAGATGGAGGAAAGACAGAGAACAAAGAAACAGGTTTCATGAATGTGGGAGCTGCTATGTGGTATGGGAGGTCCTTCTGTCTATGTGTTGCTTTTATTGGTTAATGAATAAAGAAACTGCCTTGACCTGTTGATAAAGCAGAACTTATGTAGGCAGGAAAAACTGGAATGAATGATGGGAAAAGGAAGGTGAAGAGAGAATAGTCAATGAGTTGCTGTTTCCAGAAATAGATGTGCTAAAACTCTGCTAGTAGGCCATGGCCTCATGGTGATGCACAGATTAATGTAGATGGGTTAAAGAGAGATGACCACTGAACTTGCCTAAAGGTGAGATGGACCTTCAGTGTTCCCACTTCATGAAAGAGTCTGTGAGACATTCTGCAGGACACAGAAGAAAGTGGCTTTCTGTCTGTGTTTAAAGAAACTGTCTTTAAATTTTCCAGCTTCATGGAAAAGTCAGCTGGATACTATGAACCTGTAGGATGAATATGGGTGCCCCCAACAGTACAGAAAAACTTTGGGTACATGTCCAGGGAGCAAGATGTCTATGTCAAGTTTAGAATTTTGGAAGTTGTTTATAATGTACTTCCTGTTTACTTAGGTAATATTATATTCTTCTAGAGTCTTTCATGGAGTTGAAAAATAAATAAAGTTAAAGAATAGATAGATAGTTATGGTTTCCCTTAGTTATGATAAAAGATAATGTAGCTATAAATATTATAGTTGTAATTCTTGCTTGATAACTATTTGTTATATATAATTTTACTATGTTAAAATTAAAGCCTTCCTTTTTGTTTAAACAGAAAAGGGGAAATGGTGTAGGAGTTTCTCCTGTTTGTGTGTTTTTTTCATTGGTTAATGAATAAAGAAACTGCCTTGGCCTACTTGATAGGGCAGAACTTAGGTTGGTGGAGAATGCTGGGAGAAAGGAGAGTCAGAGCGAAGCCATGGATCCTCCGCCAGAGATGGACACCAGTTAAAATTTCCGAAAGCTACTGCCATGTGGCAGCGATACACTGATTAATGGAGATGGGTTAAACTAATATGTAAGAGTTAGCCAATAAGAAGTTAGAGCAGTGTTTTAATTAACATAGTTTCTGTGTGGTTATTTTAGGTATAAGCTAGCCGGGCAGCCGGGAGAAACAAGGGGCCCACTCCTTGTAACAACATCCCATTTAATATTGTGTTTTCCAAGGTTTTTCACTCTCTTCACCTGGTCTTTTTATAGGTATCTGCATTAGTTTCCATCTATTGCAAGAGGAAACTTCTCTGATGACTGTTGGTTGAAATATTTTTCTATGGTATTTTAATTAGCATTTTATTGCTGTAAAGAGATGCCACAACCAAGACCATTTTCATATTAGAAACAGTTTAATTAGGCACTTGTTTACAATTTTAGAGGATTTGCCTATGATTGGCATGGCTTGAAGCAGTGCTGGAGAAGTATCTGAGAGTTTTACTCTGTAATCTACAAACAGCAGGCTGAGATCAGAAAGACTGTACCTGCTTCATGACTTACAACAAATTTAAATTATGTAACAAAGTTTGTGACAAAAAGCAGTGGAGTAAAGCAAAGTCACACAGAGGAAAGAGATGTTCCTAAATGTCTTTCCTGGCCCCTCACTGGTAGAGCTTACCTCTAAGCTGACTATTGAGAGTTTAGAGTTAGTGGTTTCAATTAGAGAAAAGAAGAAAATTTTGACATATAAAGCTATGAAAATTCAAAGCCCATTCTCTATCAAGCCCACACTTCCAAATCCCCTAAAGACTTACACTTCCTGGTAACTAACCATTCAAATGCATGAGCATTTTGGGGAAGTATACAATCAAACCATCAAATTGCATTCTACTTCCTGTCCCTGTACGCTTGTAACCATATTATAATGCAAAACATACTGAGTACAACTTCAAAATTCCCAATAATCTTTCCCAGTATCAGCATTCTTTAAAAGTCCAAAATCTCTTCCATGACTCAAGGAAATCTCTTAACTATAATCATCCGTAATATCAAAATAAAAAGGTAGATCACATGCTTCTAACATATAGTGACAATTTATGTATAGTACAATTCCAAAAGAGAATGGAGAAGGCATAGTGCATAGAATAGAGAACACAGAGGAATTGGACCATGAAATGAGGAGAACAGAAACCTAGGAAATCTCAGACCTTTTATTTTTATAGGATGCCAAATTATCTGAGTGTCATTCTGCCTTGGGTTTATTGCACCCTTTATTTCATTTTACATCGAGCTTTTTGATTTTTTTAACTTTTAATATCATCTCCTTAAGCACAAAACTTGGCTCTTTTATGTTTTTCCAAGGAAAATCCTTTGTTTAGGGACATTATTCTCAGCACTGTCAGTTTGGAGGCACTGTATTATACCTAATAGTGAAAATATGCTGGAAAAAAGCAAGCCCAAATTAGCATGGTTAGCACATACAGTTAGAACTCCAAATTCTACAACTTCATGTCTGATGTTAAAGGCTTTATTAAACAGCTCTTCCCTTTCCAGTTTTGATTGAGGGCAAAATAGTTTTTTTTTTTTTTATTGGCTGTTATTCTTAAGGACTCTCCTTGCCACATATCCTACTCTTCTGGTATTTCAAACATCTTGAGGTCCATCATCTTCACAGATGGCCTCCATGCAAAGATTTCCATGCCATATTCCTTGCCTCAGTAGCTTTCCCTAACACCAGGGAAAGATTCCTTTCTGTATGCTTCTTGATTCTAATGCCAGAACCATGTGGCTGTAGCTGCCAAGTTCTTCTGCTTCCTGAGACTGGAACCTGGTGTTATCATTCATAAACACAAAGTGACCGGAGACTGGTCCCAAGAGGGGTGACAGATCCCCTCGTGGGTAGTCTGAGACCTGTGCAGAAGAGAGAAAGACATGTTAAGTGGAGAGAGCATGAGTATAGAGTTTATTTAGTGGGTTATGGATGGGAAAGGAAAGAGAATGGGGGAACAAAAGAAGGAAAAAGGAAGAAGGTAAAGACTACCTCTTCAGAAGAAGGGCAGGGGGGATTGAGAGTTGGTAGGGGCTTGTCTCTTAAAGGGACAGGGTATCAGGAGACAGGCTAGGCCAGCAGATTGTAATACCATTTCTTCTGTTCATTACAATGCATACACTTTCTGCTGTTCTTTTTGCCTAGGTAACTACTCATATAGTTTCCATTCAGAAGTTGCAAGATTAGCTAATTTGCCCTGAGGTTACAACTTCCTTTATTAGATTTCACATCGCTCTTTTCTTTATTCCATAAGCACAAAATTTGGTTCCAGCTTTACATTTACACATGCTTTTCTTTCTCTTCAAACTGTACATAGTTTTCTTCACACCATTTTATCCTTCTCATCTACATACATAAGAGTGGACTAATGGAAAGAGAGATCCTCCAAGCCTGCCTCTCAAAAAGCAGAAATATTTAACGCCTTGCCTAAACATTTAATGCTCTGTCTCCTGAGTACATAGTTTCATCTCCAGAAAACAGACATTTAACAGCTTGCATCCTGAATGCAAAGCCTCATTTCCTGAGAGTGGACATGAAGGTCTGTCTCCTGAGAACAGATAAGATACTCTGCCTTTCTGAATGCATACGGAACGACAGAACACTTTGTCATCCCGAGAGCAAAGCTTTGTCTTCTGAGCAGACAGAATACTTTGCTATCTCAAGAGTAGAGAACTAAAAGCCTTGTTTCCCAAGACTCAGTCACCACCCCCCCCCCAAAAAAAAAAACTGACTCCAAAGGCCCTACATTCTGAGATAGACTAGCACCAGGCCACAGACTGCGCAGTCAAGGATTGATCCAGCACCCGATACCAGCCTGGAACAGGACTTTGAAACCTTGTCTCCCTAGTGCAGACTACAGGGTCAAGAGTCGAACCTCATTATCCAGCCGTCATTGTCATCACATGTCCAGCATGAAGAGATCCAAAAGTCCTTTTTAAGCAGAAGAATACCAGGTTGTATGATGCTATTTAATGCATGTATGAGTTGTTAAGAAAAGAGCGTAGACGTGTTAATATATATGTTTAGTGTGTGAAATATTAAGAGATATCTTATGGATAATTGATTAGATTAGGAAATGTTAATGGAAAAGTTGTATTAAGGTTAAGAAGTGTTTTATAGATAAGTGATGAATTAGATTAAGGTTATGAATTGGTTTTATGTATTAGGATTAGTAGGATTAATAATTGTGATATTGAATTGCCTGTGTGTTGCCCATTATCAATCCTCCATGCCTATTAAGATTGTAAACCCTGTTGATGCATTGGATATTGAAGTTGCTAGTAAAGAATCATTATAAAATCAATTCTCTTGCTTGGTTTGGTCACTCATCACTCTCTGGGAAGAAGGGCACAGAGTCCTCATAGGTATTACTCGAAAAGAATCTGGAGCTGAAATACCCCAGCTCATAACAATTAATCAAAGCAAGTTTTAGAGAAAAACAAAACTCTAAACACAGAACACCCAGGAAATCTGGACACCGTGAAAGATCAAACCTAAGAATGACAGGAATAGAAAAATGAGAAGAATCCCAGATCAAAAACACAGAAAATATACCTCACAAAATCTTAAAAGAAAAATTTCCTAACCTAAAGAAGGACATTCCTATAAAGGTACAAGAAGCTTTCATAATACCCATCAGATTGGATCAGAAAAAAAGTCCCTGAGTCACATAATAATCAAAATCCTGAAAACACAGAACAGAAAATTAAAAGTTACAAGGGAAAATTTTTTGTTAATAATATTCAGATTAAAACTATCACTTAACATTATAATTATGAAATTTACAAGTACCATAAGCAAATATGATAGATTTTTTCCTGAAGTCCAGCTTCAATGGGCTCAGGTCCCTAAAATGAGGTATGGAGCCAGGTTGGTTAGCAGCTCTCTCTTTCAACCAGAAAGACTATTTATATAGTATATTGACTACATAAGTTATCTGGAACAAATTAGAAGCCCAGATCTTTGTTTTTATTTCTGCATTAAATATCCAGGGCGAAAAAGCAAATTTCAAAATAGACAGGTTTATTATTGTAAATAACATCTTTTGACAGCATCAGTCAAATCAGGAACCTACAAATTTCTCAGGGTCTGGAAAACATAAGGACCTACTAGTTTAATTACAGACCCGGTCTAGGTTGGACACTCATGGAGTTGTAATATGTTATACAGTCTGAGATTATTTTTATCTTACCCAAGTTGCGTACAGAATCATTTGATATTTTCTAAATACAAGCTTTACAAAATATAGCTTAATAAGCATTTTTCTGTTCCTTAGTTTAACAGTAGGGGGCTGTAGTTTTCAAACTCTGGCCAAAAGGAAGATTCTGGTATCTCATTCTTTTTCCATCATCCCATACCATTCCTATTCCCTCTATATACGTCCCAGTATAGAACTCTATGATCCTTGTCTCTAAAGTCTTCTCTTGGAAGGATGAATATATTTCTCCTCGGACTGTTTAAGCAGGAAACTTCCCACTACACCAACAACTGCTCCTAAAAGTGAAGCAGAAGCCACCATGCTGGCAACCTCATGTCTGGGTGAAGTTTCACTGGAAGTATGTCAAACAGCATCTTCAGCGTCACAACTTGAGCTGTCCATTGTGCCATGGTGTGTGCCAGACTGTTGTGTATTTTTCTTGATGCTTGTAAGATATTTTATTTTCATATTTAATTTAAAATGATAACAGAGCATTGCCTTCATCCTATTATTGCTAATAACCACCACTGTAAATTAATTCACCACCGTGTATTGACAACAGTTAATAATGATGCATCATTTGTGCCAGCAAGAGTAGAATATGGAAAATCCACTATCAAAATGATTGCATCTTCAGAATTTTTACATTGTATATGAGTACTTTTAAAATATGTAATTTGTTGCATGAGGAGGGAGTGGGCCCTTGTTTGTCCCGGTTGCCCAGCTTAGATTACACCCTAAATAACCACACAGAAACTGTATTAATTAAATCATTGGTTGAACCATTAGTTCTAGTTTTTTTTATTGGCTAATTCTTACATCTTAATTTAACCCATTTCTGTTAATCTGTGTATTGCCACATGACTGTGACTTACTGGCAAGATTCTAACCAGCGTCATTGTCTCAGACAAAAGATCTATGGTGTTTCGCTCACTTTCCCCTTCCTCCCAACATTCAGTTCTGTATTCTCCACCTACCTAAGTTCAGGCCCAAAGAAGTTTGTTTACTCATTTAACCAATGAAAGCAGTACATGAACAGAAGAACCTCCTACACCAGTAAATAGATACCATTGTTTTTTTAATTTTTATTTTGCTACATATTTTTCTCTGCTTACTTCTGTTTGCCTCCCCCCCTCCTTTCTAACCTCTTCCATGATCCCCATGCTCCCAATTTACTCAGGAGACTTGTCTTTTTCTACTTCCCATGTAGATTAGAACCATGTTTAGGGTCCTCTTTGTTTTCTAGGTTCTCTGGGACTGTGACCTGTAGTCTGGCTTTTCTTTGCTTTATGTCCAAAAGCCACTTATGAGTGAGTACATATTATGTATGTCTTTCTGGGTCTGGGTTTCTTAACTCAATATGATGTTTTCTAGATCCATTCATTTGCCCACAAATTTCAATATGCCATTGTTTTTTTGACCAAACAGTACTTCATCTAGTAAATGTACCACATTTTCTTTATCCATTCTTTGGTTGATGGGCATTTAGATGGTTTTCAAATTCTGGCTATGACAAATAATGCTGCTACAAACACAGCTGAGCACACATTCTTACGATATGTTGATCCTTTGGATATATACCCAAAAGTGTCATTGCTGGGTCTTCAGGTAGGTTGTTTCCTAATTATCTGAGAAAATGCCATACTGATTTCCAAAGCAGTTGTACCAGTTTTAACTCCCACTATCAATGCAGGAATTTTCCTATTACTCACATCCACTCCAGCATAAGTTGTCATCAGTATTTTTGATCTTGGCCATTCTTATATTCTCAATATAAGATGGAATCCCAGGATTGTTTTGATTTGCACTTCTCTGATAACTAAGGATATTGAGCACTTCCTCAAGTATCTTTCAGCCATTTTAGATACCTCTGTTGAGAGTTCTCTATTTAGGTCAGTACCCCATTTTCTTTTAAGATTAGTTTTTTGTTCAATGTGGGGTTGATAAATATCTGTTCCCATTCAATAGGCTGCCATTTTGTCTCATTGACCATGTCCTTTGCTTTACAGAAGCATCTCAGATTCAAGAGGTCCCATTTATTTTTTCTCTCAGAGTGTGTACCTGAAGTAATAATTAGAAAGTGGTTTCCTGTGCCAATTTATTCAAGTGTATTTCCAACTTTCTTTTCTGTAAGGTTCAGAGTGGTTGGTTTTATGTTGAGGTCCTTGATTTATTTTGACTTGAGTTTTGTGCATGGTGATGAAGATCTATTTTCATTCTTCTACATGTTGAAATCCAGTTATGCCAGCATCATTTGTTAAGTGTGCTTTCTTTGTTCCATTTTATATTTTCTGTTTCTTTGTCAAAAATCACATGTTTGCAGGTGTGTGGATTGATATCTGGATTTTCCATTTAGTTCCATTTGTCCTCCTGTCTGTTTTTATGCTAATACCAGGCTGTTTTTGGTATTGTAGCTCTGTAGTAGAATATAAAGTAAGGGATTGTGATGCCTCCAAATATTCATTTATTGTAAAGGATTGTTTAGGCTATTCTGGGCTTTATGTTTTCTTCCATATGAAGTTGAGTGTTATTCTTTTGAGGTCTGTGAAGAATTTGTCTGGGATTTAGATGAACATTGCATTTAAGCTGTAGATTGCTTTGTGTAAGATTACCATTTTTACTATGCTAATTCTATTTACCCAAAGGCATGGAAGATATTCCCATTTTATGATGTCTTCTTAAATTTCTTTGCCCAAATATTTAAAGTTCTTTTAATACAGGTCTTTCACTTGTTTAGGTAGAACTATGCCAAGGTATTTTAGGTTATTTGTGGCTACTGTAAAGGGTGATATTTCTTTGATTTCTTTCTCAGACCATTTATCATCTGCGTAAAGGAGCAGTATTGTTTATTTTCAAGTTAATCTTATATCCTGATATATTATTGAAGATGATTATGAGTTGTCGAAGTTCCTGGGTAGAATGTTTTGTGTCGCTTATGTACACTGTCATATTATCAGCAAATAGTGGGAGTTTGACTTCTTTTCTGATTCGTATCTCCATGATCTTCTTTTGTTGTCTTATTCCTCTATCTAGAATCTCAAATACTATATTGAATAGATATGAAGAGCACAAACTTGTCTTGTTCCTGATTTCAGTGGGATCACTTTGAGTTTCTCTCCATTTAGTGTGATTTTGGCTGTTGGTTTGCTGTACATTGCTTTTATTATGTTAAAGTATGCTCCTTGTATCTCGGCTCCCTCCAAGACCATGAAGAGATGACATATTTTGTCGAAGCCTTTTTCAGCATCTAATGAGATGATCATTTTTTCTTTCAGTTTATTTCTATGGTAGATTACATTGACAGATTTTTGTATGTTGTACAATCTCTGCATCTCTTGGATGATGTCTACTTGGTCATGGTGGATAATTTTTCTGATGTGTTATTGGATTCAGTTTGCCGATATTTATTGAGTATTTTTTGCATCAATGTTTATGAATAATATTGGTCTGCAATTTTCTTTCTTAGTAAAGCCTTTGTGTGATTTGGGTATCATCATAATTGCAGCCTTGTAAAAAGGTTTTGTCAATGTCCCTCTGTGTCTATTATGTAGAAAAACTTTAAAAGTATTAGTTAGAGTCCTTTGCTGTGCTAAAACCATCTGGTCCTGAGTTCTTTTTGGTTGGGAGACTTTTGAGGACTGTTTCTATTTGTTTAGTAGTTATAGGTCTGTTTAATGTGCTTATCTGCTTTTGATTTAATTTTGGTGATATTTATACAGAAAGTTATCCATTTCCTTTAAGTTTTCCAATTTTGTGAAGTATGAGTTTTTAAAGTATGACCTGATGATTCTTTGAATTTCCTCCATGTCTGTTGTTGTGTCCCTCTTTTCATTTCTGATTTTGTTAATTTGGATATTCTCTCTCTGACTTTTGGTTAGTTTGGATAAAGGTTTATCTATTTTGTTGATTTTCTCCAAGAATCAATTCTTTGTCTCATTGATTTTTTTGTATTCTTTCTTTTGTTTCTATTTTGTTGATATCAGCTCTCAATTTGATTATTTGCTGTCATTTAGTCCTCCTGAGTGAGTTTGCTTCTTTTTCTTCTAGAGTTTTCTGATGTTCTGTTAACTCACTGGTGTGGGATTTTTCCAGCTTCTTTCTGTAGGCCTTTAGTGCTATGAACTTTCATCTTAAATTTTGGTATGTTGTGTAGTCATTTTCATTGAGTTTTAGGAAGTCTTTAATTTCTTCCTTTATTTAATCCCTTGTCCATTGGTAATTCAAGTAAGCATTGTTTAACTTTCCTGTGTTTGTGGGTTCTCTTAAATTAGGGTTGTTGTTGAATTGACACTTTAAGCCATGGTGAACCAATAAGATATGGGGAATTATTCCAACTTTTTTTGTATATGTTGAGGTTTGCTTTTAACATAGTATATGGTCAATTTCTGAGAAGGTTCCATGAGGTACTGAAAATAAGGTATATTCTTTTGTGTTTAGGTGAAAGGTTCTATAGCTATCTCTTAAGTCCATTTGAGTCATAACATCTGTTAGTGCACTTATTTCTCTATAAAGTTTCTGTCTGGCATACTTGTCCAATGGTGAGAGTGTGATGTTTAAGTCTCCCATTGTTAGTATATAGAGTTTATATGTGATTAATTTTTTGAAATGTTTCATTTACATATGACTGTGCCCTTGTATTTGGGGAATAGATGTTCAGTATTGAGATTTCCTTTTAAAGGATTTTTCCTGTTACTAATATGAAATGTTTTTCTTTGTCTCTTTTGATTGATATTAGTTTAAAGTCTATTTTTTCAGATATTAGAATAGCTATACCAGTTTGTATCATAGGTCCATTCCTGACACTTTACTCTGAGGTGATGTCTCTCTTTGAGGCTGAGGTGTGTTTCTTGCATGTAGCAGAAGAATGGATTGTATTTTTGTGTTCAATCTGTTTGCCTATGTTTTTATTGGTAAGTTGAGTCCATTTATATTAAGAGATATAAATGACCACTGATTGCTGGTTTCTGATACTTTAGTTTTTGTTATTGGTTATGTTATTATGTGTGCTTTGCTGCTGTGAGATCATTTATTGTCTGTGTTTTTTGGATGTAGCTAACTTCTTTGGGTTGGAATTTTTGTTATTTGTCTAGGGCTGGGTTTGTGGCTAGGTATTGGATAAATCTTTTTCTGTCGTGGAATATCTTGTTTTGTTTATGTATGGTGATTGAAAGTTTTGTTGATTATAGTAGTCTGGGCTGGCATCCATGGTCTCTTAATGTATACAAAATGCTTGACCAGTATCTTCTGGCTTTCACTTGTTTTCACTGAGAACTCAGGAGTAATTCTGATAGGTCTGCCTTTATGTGTTACTTGGCCTTTTTCCTTTGCTGCTCTTTATATTCTTTCTTTATTCTATATGTTTAGTGTTTTGATTATTATATGGAAAGGGGACTTTTGTTTGGTTCACTTTATTTGGTGTTCTATAATCTACTTGTGTCTTTATATGCATATCTTTCTTTTGGTTGGA
Organism: Microtus oregoni; assembly: GCF_018167655.1. Classification (NCBI taxonomy): domain Eukaryota; kingdom Metazoa; phylum Chordata; class Mammalia; order Rodentia; family Cricetidae; genus Microtus; species Microtus oregoni. Next base: position 34,413,506 of record NW_024543073.1, on the reverse strand, counting down.
TAAGTTTTTGTCTATGATTTTATTGAATATATTTTCGGTGCTTTTGATTGGACTTCACCTTCCCTATTATTGTTTGGTTTGGTCTTTTCATGGTGTCCCATTTTCCTGGATATATTGTGTTAATCTTTTTTTTATATTTACTGTTTCTTTTAGCCATGAGACTATTTCCTCTATTGTATCTTCAGTGCTTGATATTCTCTTTTCCATCTACTTTATTCTGCTGTTTATGTTTGTATTTGTGATTCCTGATCATTTTCCTGTATTTTTTGTTTCCAGAATTCCCCCAGTTTGTGTTTTCTTTATTGTCTCTATTTTGGTTTCAAGTTTTGAATTGTTTCTTTCATCTGTTTGCTTGCTTTTTCTTGGTTTTCTTTAATGGATTTGTTGATATCTTCCAATTTTTTGCTTGTATTTTTTTCATTTCTTGGAGGGAATATTTCATTTTCTCTTTAAGTGTCTCAAACATTTTCCTAAAGTTAATTTTTGGGATGTTTTCATTTGCATCAACTGTATTGGAGTTCAAGTCTTGTTGTGGAGCCACTAGTTTTTGTTGGTGTTATATTATTCTTTGTGCTGTTGAGTGTGTTCTTATCCTATCTACATCTCTCTTACTCTGGTTGGTGTAGTTGGGGTTGTGTCTCTGGTGATCAATCTTCCATGTGCCAGTGGATCCAAGGTTCAGATGGTTGCTTCTCATGGTGCAGTGGGAGCTATGTTTGTAGTCATTCCAGAGGTCACTCAGCATTCCCAGAGGACAATTGGCCCTCTCTCAGGAATCACTCCATAATCCTGGTGATCATTTGGGCCTGCTCCCATGTATATCACTGGTTCATGCCTACTCCCACTGATATCACGGGCTCAGGCATAATCCCACAGATTTGTCTGGGTCAGGCCTGCTGCAGTGGTGGTAACTGACTCAGGCCTGATAGAAGTCACTGGCTTAGGGCTGCTCCTATGAAGGTCACTGGCTCTGCCCTACTCAAGTAGAGATTACTGGCACAGGCCTGCTCCTGCAGAGGTCCTTACCTTGGATCTGGCCCTGAAGTGATCTTTGACTCAGGCTTGCTTCCTTGGTGGTTTCTCCCTTGTAACTGCTCCCTTGGAGGGGCTGGCTCCGGCCTGATGCAGAAGAGGTCAATGTCTCAGACCTGGTCCTGTGGAGGTCACTGACTAAGGCCTATTCCTGGAAAGCTCTGGTGTGAGAGGTTCTTCTGTCTATGTGTTTTTTTTATTGGTCCCTGGCTTTGGTCTGGTCCTGCAGAGGTGCATGCTCTGTCAGCAGTTGCTCCCTTGTACCTGCTCTGGTGGAGTTCTCTGGCTCGGGACTGGTCCTGCAGAGGTGTCTGCCTTGGTCCTGCTCCCTTAGCATTTGTTTTCTTGATGATACCATTGTTTTTATAAACTACATACAAATGCAAAATCAGAAAGCAATATATTAAACATTTTGCTATCATAATTTCTCAAATTACATTCAGATTAGGTTTGGAAGATTCTTAAAACTCAGGTTGTGGCACAAAAGCACCTGGCCATTATTGAAATGATGCCAACATTGCTGACATGCTTCACTTAATTTTAAGTGTAAATTTAATTAGTTGCTCATGGTAAGTAACACCTGTAGACTAAGAATAATATTTAAGATGTAAGTCAGACATTTCTAAGCTATTATTTGCATATATCCATGTTAAAGATCTTAATTTTGTATTAACATCTGATGATATGTACAATAACAGAAATTGTTATGGTATTTTTTTTTATTTTATTTTTGAGACAGGGTTTCTCTGTAGCTTTTTGGTTCCTGTCCTAGAACTAGCTATCCTAGACCAGGCTGGCCTCAAACTCACAGAGATCCGCCTGCCTCTGCCTCCCGAGTGCTGGGATTAAAGGCATGCACCCCCACCGCCTGGCTTTGTTATGGTATTTTTACATGTACATATATTGTATTTTTATTAGACCTTCTCCTATCACCCTTTCCTATTTATCTTACATTTAGCTAGTACCCTTTCTCTTGCACATAGTCATTCTACTTTCATGTCTGTCTTTCTTTTTTCTTTTATTTCTTTGAATCTCTCTTTCTTTGTGTTTGTTTATTTGTTGTTTCTTTCTTGATTCATTCATTCATTCAATTGTTTGTTAATTTTTGGAAATCTTATGAGCCCTTTTAAGGTTTTTCATGGGTTCTTCAGTGAAATTTTATTCATAGGAACATGGACTTTTTTCTCATCAGTGATGATAACACTGAGGAAAACAAGCTCACTTACCAAGTCAGCATTAACCCATAGATATACTTGGGGAGGCATTGTGAGTCCTTCCCATTAACTTCTATTACCTGCTATAAGTCCTAAGATTTGGGATCTCTACCCATCCCACAAAATTCTGATAGACTTGGTCCCTCACAGGTCTTCTGCCAGTGATATCAATTGCTTTGACATCAAGAGCAAAAGGAGGATGCCATGCTCAGAAGAGTGTTGTACCCCCACTTACTGCTTCCTCCATATCTATTTTGTTTCTTACATTTTTTGGGGCAATGATCCCTGAACCTTGAAGTGGGTGATATAGTATTCGACAGCCATTTATCAACACTCTGATTTATAAGCCTCAGAATTTAAAATTGCTCACTTCAAAGGGAAGTTCCTGCGAACAAATCTGACCACATTACAAATTTATCAGAACAAACATAATTATTTAGGTAACATCTAATGCATATTTCATCTTGTCTCTTAAAACTGAGCAATAACCACTGTTTTCACACTAACATGTTGTTTTCACACATCCCTGTTTCCTCATGATTTGCAGTTTTGCATGAGTTTATAGTTACTCCTGTGCATCATGCCTCAAATCTGATCAACAATCAATGGGTTATGTTAATTAATGATTCCCCACTATTGCACTAGCAGGCACGTTTTGACTTGCTAGTCAGTAGTATAGAACATTGGATCTCTAGTTGAGTAAGAATTTTGATGGCAGTTCTCCCATAGCATATACCCTGACTCTATGAAAGCTACCCAGCTGAAAGGAGGCTTCCAGCCCAGTTTCAGCTTTATTTCTTCCAGTCATGTGACTAAGGCATTAAGTATCTTCAGTATTAAATATTTACCATCTTGTGGGCAATTACCAGTTGAAACAAATGTCAATATACTAGGGGCCTAAGAGGCCTCACTGACCAACAACCTAAAAGAAAGTAAGTCCATTCCTAATAACTGGGATTTTGATCTAATAACCTATGGTTTCAGAAAGAAGTTTCATGGATCCACTTACAGTACTTCTGTTTAAACTCTTTAAATCACATCATATACACTGTCATTCCTTTGTTACATTAGTCATCTCTACCTTATAGTAATCTGAAACAGGCTAAATTACTCTTTAAAGGGAAAGTTGTATGAAATTCTAAAATGTCATGGTTTGAGGAAACCTTAAAAAGTCATTGGAGAGCACTGTCAAGTTCTGCAGCTACTGAAAAGGAATGTAGGTTCTTGATAGTTAATTGACTCTACAGACAGTGGCTGGCCTCTTGAAGTATTCTGAGACTAAATCTCAATATTTGTATTCACGATAAAAATACCTGCTCTTGATAGTTTTTTTCTGATGAAATAATACTCCAAGGTTTTACCCTTTAAGGTTATCCCAAAGGCTCACAGAAGAAAGATACATCTTTCAAAACAATGGAGCTGTGGCCATCCAGATAAACGCGAAAAGATTCAAATTCTGAGTACTATATCCTGTAGAATTCTGCTAAATCATGACACTTGGTACAGCCTAGACTCTAGACTAGGCTTTGTAAACCACTCTTTTATGCTGCTATCCATTTGTTCAAGAAGTTTCCACTACTTATTTTCCAATTTTTTAGGCCAAAAATGTCTAAAATGTTTTGTTTAGGGGAAAAAGTGAACACATATTAATTAATATCTATACTTATCTCTAAATTAAATACTCAAGACAACTGGAAATATGTAGCATGATGTGGGTTATATTTGTTATTTAATTGTTATTATTGAGAAAGTAAAAATTTAAATTTTTATTACTTTTTTCTCAGTAGTTCATTATCTGAACATAAGATAAATTCATTTAGATTTTAGAAATGTCTACCTAGAAAATGAAGTTGAAACCATGTATTCTTCATGATAGCATTTTCTTCTATTATCAGTCTCAGTGCTATTTAGTGTTTTTTTTAATGTTTGGTGCTTACATTGAATTTATTTTGGGTAATTTTTTTTCCATTTTATTGTTAATAGTTTTATAAAAAATTTAATATACAAGATATTGGATATTTTCAGAAAATGAATCATGTTGCTTCTCGATAAATCTTTGACTTAGTATTTGAAGCTATTTTAAATATCTTCTCACTGGAGAATTTTGTGTTTTGAATTTAAAAAACATTATCAATATTTAGTCCTTATGTTTTCTATTTTTTTTTTTTTTTTTTTGGTTTTTCGAGACAGGGTTTCTCTGTGGCTTTGGAGTCTGTCCTGGAACTAGCTCTGTAGACCAGGCTGGTCTCGAACTCACAGAGATCCGCCTGTCTCTGCCTCCCAAGTGCTGGGATTAAAGGCGTGCGCCACCATCGCCCGGCTTGTTTTCTATTTTTTAATTCTTTTCTGAGTTCTTAATTCAAATGTATCAATACCCACTTGCTTAAATTTAAAAGTACCTTAGCAGTTTATAATAAACCTATAACAAGTGAGATGTCAATTATATTAATGTATTATATTCTCACATATAAAAAATCTCCCAAATTATAAAATGGCAACTAAAATTAATATGTTATATATAATTGTTAGTATTGTCACCTAAACAAATTTTAGTAACATCTGTGCAATGTGCTTCTGCAGGATTATCTTGACTGTATTAATTGCTGTATAAAAACCAGGTGGATCTGTATCCTGGCTGGCATCCTAAACAATGTAATTGGAGAGAGGAAGAAAGCAGTGACATTCATTGACTGCTTTCTACCCTGTGGCCAGTTGTGTAAAGCCCCTACAGCTTTGCTTGCCTGCCATGGAGCACTGGGCTCACAATGAGCTAGAATAAAGTCTGGTACCTTTAAGGTGCTTTTTCAGAGTGCTTTTTCATGGAAGAAGGAAAGCTAAGATGGTAATTTTTCAGAGAATTATGATGAAAACACTGTATTGTAAGTTAACTATTTATTAAATAATAGTCACATAAAATAAAAGAAATACTAGCAGGGATGAAATGTTTTAATGATGCAAAAAACACCTTAAAATATAATTCTACTAAATAGAAAAATTCAACAGATCTTCAAAAAAGGAAATGTTGAAATATTTGTGCACAATGCCATTCTGATATACTGAATGTATTCAAGAGCATCAGAAGTGACAAATAAGGACCAGTATGTGGCTTAATGGGTGACAGCTCCTGCTGCCAAGCCTAACAGCTAGAGTTCAACCCCTATGCCTACATTGTACAAGGAGGAACTTCTGTGCTGAGGTGTGTGTATGAAGGCAAGTACATGCACGCTCATTCACACACACACACACACACACACACACACACACACACACACCTTAAAAAGTGTTTGAATATGAGACATTTGTATATTAATTGTAAAATGTAAGTGGTTTAGCTGTTATATTTCCATATGTGCACATATACAGTCCATGTACTACCATTTCCTCTCTTACGCCTTCCTTTCCATGTAAGCTTACACATTCCTTAATTAGGAATTATGACCTTCCTTCCCTTTCCCCTTAAAATCCACAAAAGAGAAATCATATACTTTTTTTTATGAGACTGGCTTGTTTCACTTAACAGTATTCTACAATTCTATCAATTTTCTTGTAATGTAGTTTGTTTATGGCTGAGAAAAAATTCCATTATGTTTTTATACTACACTTTGTTGATTTAACAGTTAATTGGCACATAAGCTGACTCCATGATTTGGCTACTGTGAATACTAATGTGATGAATACAGACATTCATATATTTTGATAGTAAGTTGGCACTTTGGCTTTTTTTGGATATATATATATATATATATATCCCAAATTAAATACACACACACACACACACACACACACACACACACACACACACATATATATATATATATATATATATATATGCAGAAGTTTTATTATTTTGGGGACATATGGAAGCTGAATTGTAAGAGTGTGTGTGGTATACACACTTGTGTATACATGTACTTGTACATGCACAGTAGTCAACAGACAGTGTCAGCAATGAGCCTATTCCCTTAATACACAGTTTCATAAACCTGAGCCAGGCTGGCAACCATCAAATTCTCAGCTATCCTCTTATCTTTGCTTCCCATAATGCTGGGTTTGTTTGCACAATTGACTTTCCATTTCTTATTTTGTATGTTAGTTCCAGGGATATGAACTCAAGTCATCACAGTTCAATCACAGATGCTCTTATCCATTTAGTCAATTCCCACATCAAAAAGTTTTTACTTTGTAAAATATGTTTTAATGATTTTTAATATTCACATTAGGTGAATAATGTATAATAATTTGATACGTGTAATTTCTGCGGACTTGTTGCTGCTCCCTTTTGTGCAATCCCTCTTTCCAGGGTGGGAAGGGATATGAAGATCCAAAGGCTCAGAGAGATTACAATGCCAAAGCTGTTTTTCTATATATATATAAAAAAAGCATGGTTTTCTTTTTTTTTGGGGGGGGGGGGTGTTTAGGAAATTTACCTGCCATAGGAATGTTTCCAGTTAATGTTTCTGAAACTGATGGTCACTGCTGGTGTGCTGTGCTTGGTTAGAAGTGTACATCTGTGCTTTTGGTCCACTGACAGGTTGTCTTGGCCAATTTTGCTTACTCTTTGTGAGTTTGCATGTGCTTGCTTGTGCTTTTGCTATTGTGCAGTCTCAGATATGTTAGACTTGAAGCTCTATTTCCTTATTTTCTGTTCAGTAACCACTCACTCAGCAAATATGAATTCTATTCTCTGTTATTTTGAAGAATAAAAATTATTGAAGATGGAAATGTAAAGGGAAGGAAATTGGCAAAGAGTCATACCACTAAGTTAACAGCTGCCCAAAATGAGAAAACCTATTTTCTTTAATAGATTGATATTAGGTGTATTGACCAAATGCTAGGCCAGGATCTATGTTCAGCAGGAGTCAGACATTATTTATTTCTAGTCTTAAATAAATAAATAAATAAATAGGTATCATGGGAGAGGTAGGTTGGAAGGCAGGAGAGGATCTAGGAGTAGTTGGAAGAGGAAAAATAATATGATAAAAATATACTACATGAGATACTCATAAATAAAAATTTTACTGAAAAAATTAGGATGACCCACAGTTAGTTGAAGCTGATTCTTCAAGTCTAAACTCTACCCATTCCCAAATTAAAGATGCTAAATAAATTAGTTTGATTTAGATTTAAATTAAAATTATAATTAATGAATGGAACTTGTTTTGAATAAACCTGATGAGATCTAATTTTCTTGCTTATTTTTATTATGACTTTTTTTATTTTTTTTCTAGTTTTTGTTTGTTTGTTTGTTTGTTTGTTTTTTGGAGACACAGTTTCTATGTGTTGCCCTGGCTCTCTGGGAACTTGTTCTGTAGACCAGTCTGGCCTAAACCTCAGAAATTTAGAGATCAGGCTGAATCTCTTTCTCCAGAGTGCTGGAATTAAAGGAATGACAACTACTTAAGTCAATAATTTTCAAAGTATGTTCTTATAACTTTAAAGGATAAATTTCTCCATTAATGAAATTTCAATATTTCTAGATATGTTTGAGAAAAGATTGGCTTTTGAGACATTGGTTAATTTAACATAGTTGCAATTTATAAAGTAATCATCATAAAAAGAGGGTAATAGCCTTAGTATGAAACAGAAGAAAATATGGAATTATGGAAAACAGCAGAAATATGGAGTGTGTGGTCAATAGGAAATAGCTGTTTGGCCAACAAGCAAAGGGAAGCACAATGATAAAAAAGAACAACATGCAATTGAAAATTGACATTGTGATTATAATGGCAGATCTTTTAGACAAATAATGAATCTTGAATATTTTAAATCATCTGTGTTCCTAGAAACAGCTCTAATTTACTTCTAAACACATAAGTGAACTTCCAATGAGTGGACAATGACATTAAAATCCCATGTCAAGTTTGTTTGCAGAATATTAGCTCAATTTTATGAGACTAGTTTAATTTAGTTTTTCTATACTTTACTTAAGAAGTAGTTTTAATTAATATACTAAAATAGTACAACAAAGAGCTATAGGCAATGGAGTAAAGTTGGAAGAGGGAGAGGTGGTTTCTAGGGAAAACACACAATTTATCATCTAGTGCAAAACTGTTGGAGGAGTCTGCTTATTGGTTTCCAGCTGTCAGGCTAGCTTAGACCCGAAATAATCACACAGACACTATACTAATTAAATCATTGCTTGGCCCATTACCTCTAGCTTCTTATTGGCTCTTATATTAATTTAACCCATTTCTAGTAATCTGTGTGTCACCATGTGATAGTGGTTTACGGGCTAAAGTTCCAAGCATCTGTCTCTGATGGCTCCATGGCTTCTCTCTGACTCCACTCTTCTTTCTTCCAGCATTCAGCCTACCTTTCCCTGCCTACCTAAGTTCTGCCTTGTTATCAGTTCAAAGCAGTTTCTTTATGCATTAATGATAACCACAGCATACAGAAAAAACATCACAAAACAGTCAGATCTGAAAAATACATACAGGTAACATTACATTGACTTAACAGATTATATTTAGGAATACACAAGCATATACTAACATATATAGGCATGCAGTAACAATTGATGCAAAAAAAAAAGGCCATGCGTTGAAGGTGAGTATGGAGGGTAATGATTTGGAAGGAGGAAAGAGAAAAGATAAATATCATGATTAAAATACAATCAGAAACATAAAAAATGAAAATGTACTTTTACTTTCTTGTCTCATCTTCACGTGTAAAATGTAAGATTCATGTAATATGATATTATGTGTGTATGTGTTTTGAATGGGGGAGATATTTTACCTAACAGGATACTCTGTCTGAACAACTTTTAGGTCAAATATAAGTGAAACTGTTATGTAAAATATTTTAAATTTTATTTAAACATACTGAAATATGATTTAAGTATTTTGTTTTAAAATAAAATGAAAGTAATTAATAGAAAGCAATAACTGAAAAAATAAGTGGAGAAGTAAAACATATTTGAATTTTCCCAGTCTCCATAAAGTCAAATGAAATGATTTGATCTAATATGGGTGAATTATGAAATAGAACAGGATGATTCTTGCAATTGTGGTAAACCCAACAAAGGAGAACAGAGCTAGAATTTAGGAGACAAATCTTCAGTCTCAACTACTCTGTTCATTGGCAATCAAATGCTATCTCCCCTCCAATCTGATAACATATTTACATTTGAAATTATTAAACCATTGAGAATTCTTATATACCCAAGGAGATACATGCACACAGAATTATTCAAATTGAATTATATAAGTCCTTATATTTATTGATGAAAATAACATGCTAAACCACCCAGGTTTAGTTAAATTTAGGAAAGTTGATACCGAGCTACTTCTACCCATAAATACACAGTATTAAGTAAAAAGAAGCACACAGGATTCTGTAAGGATGACACAAGATAAGACTTTAAGCAACAGTGGAGAAGATGTCTAAACTGGCTTTCTCCTGTAATCAGATTTATGACTACCTAATTGCTACTATAGACCATCAACTGACTGAAGCAGATGCAGAGATCTACAGTGAAGCACTGGTCTGAGCTTCTGGAGACCAGTTTAAGAGAGGGAGGAGTGATAATATGAGCAGAGGGGTCAATATCATGATGGTGATACCAACAGAAACAGCTGAACTGAGCTAGTGAGAGCTCACTAATTCTGGACTGAAAGTGGGAAACCTTCATAGGATCAAATTAGGCCCACTGAATGTGGTGGAAAGTTGTGAGGTTGGGCAATCTGTGGGGTCACTGGCAGTGGGACCAGGATGTATCCCTAGTGCTTGAACTTGTATCTGAGAGCCCAGTTTCTTTGGAGGGATACCTTGTTCAGTCTAAATATAGGGGAGAGGGCCTTAGTCTTGCCTCAAAATGAAGTGTCAGACTGTTAAGTCCCCATGGAAGCCTTATCCTTTCTGAGGAGTGGATGAGGGGTGGGGTAGAAGGAAGGAGTGGGAATTGAAATAGCTATGTAAAATGAGAAATAATTGTGTTTTAAAATTCTTAATAAAAAAACTAGACGAGAAAAAGAAAGTTTTCTCAGAGACTATATTAGCACAATTTGTCCCCAAATATATGTTTATAATTATTATCTACAGTACTTTTCAAGATGGTGGTTTTAAATATAGATCCCTATTCTCATCAAACCAAATTGAAATAAAATTATTGAACTGGTTTCTGATTTTCTTTTCTTCTTTCACCTGCTCTGATCCTCTAGTCTGGATGCACTCATTATTCTGTTTCTACTACATATCCAGGGGTAATTTAAAAATTAACTATCATATGTAAAAAAGTTGGACTAATGAAAGTTCATGGACACATGAATACATTACATAGAATTCTAAGTACATTAAGTCAATTAACTTGTTTCTTTCAAATTCCTAATAGCAGTCTTATTAAAATTTAATGCAGGCCTCAACAGTTCTTCTAAATAATAAATATTCCAGTTTTGAACACAGCAATCTGAGGAATTTGGTGTCTGAACAGGAGTCTTTCTACTGCCAGCTTCATGTCCTGCTGTTGTCATTCTACCTCCATCAACAAGTTGTTTTAGACAGTCCCTGGACCATTGACAGGAGCACTCATGGTGAATGATATGCTCTTGTTTCACACAATAAAATTTTGCCTGCCAGACAGTGCCATGGGGAAATGGTATTATTGATAGGGGCTTATTTCCTTGGTGCTTCAGTACCTATTTCTCTTGAAGGTGCTTTATCCTGTTTCACAAGTTCGTCTCCTTTGCAAAAATCTGCTTTCCTGAGTCTTTCTTCAGTCTCATGGTCCAGAGTTCAATCCTGTCAGTTCTCAGGTTGAGAGCCTATCACAGAGCAATGTTCAAACATAATTAATTGTGATAATTAAACTTCTTTTTCTCCCGTTGCACAGAAGAACTAATTGTAAAAATTGGCAGTCAGCCTGCCATTTCAAAGTAAAGAAAACATCTTGTTTTAACATCTGAATATTTTTTTGTAATCTATAAACAATTGGACCATATGTAGTGTGATAGGAAACATTAAGGCTGCAACAGAACACCACAGAAGAAACGCCATTTTTAATCACTACTGTTTGATTCAATGAAACAGGAATTGCCTTTAAATTTCTGGGTTTTACCATTATTTTAAGCAGACAAATTTTTATTTTTGAAATCAGATAACCCTGACAATTTGCCAAGAGGCAAATAATTCCACTTTTTTTTAAGAAGGAAAAAAGGTTTTAAAGTTATTTAAACTGATAACAGATATCATCATGGACATTACAGTCTTTGTTTTGGCCTGAAATACACTTCAGCCATACAGAGTCTCCACACAATATGATTTGTCACTTAGAAGGTTAATTTTTTCCTGGACAAGTTCTCTTAATTCCGCTGAAGTCAAGCACAATCATTACCTACCCTGGTTAAATGAAAACCTTTTAGAACAGTGAAGTCATCATTTCTTGAATTTTTTTGGTATTCCAATATTTATGCATATCCTTAGAAAAATAAATATATTATTTTTAAAAGATTCATATAATTGTTGAATGTTTTATGTGTTATAACAGGTCCTGTGATGGTCGCATAGGCGGTAGTCTGTAACATGGGGCAAAGAGAAATTTGGGGATGGGGTAATATGGACTTCTCTGATTTGTCTGTATCTCACATTTTCTGTCATTAATTCTATTTTCTTGTATCTTGGAGGTCACTTTCTTAAAATTAGCTTGTTTTATAGGATTAGAGAGAATAAGCAATAAATCAGAACTTTGTTTTTTTTTTGTTTTTTTATTCATTTTTACTTAAAAATTTCCACCTCCTCCCCTCCTCCTATTTCCCTCCCCCTCCCTCTTCCTCTCCAGTCCAAAAAGCAGTCAGGGTCCCCTGCCCTGTGGGAAGTCCAAGGTACTCCCTACTCCATCCAGGTCTAGGAAGATGAACATCCAAACAGACTAAGCTCCCACAAAGCCAGTACATGCAGTAGGATCAAAACCCAGTGCCATTGTCTGTTGCGGGAGGTCCTCCCGTTCCTCCAGCCTATAGCTGCTGAGATGCCAGCCCATTGGGGCGTGGTCTCTCTCTCTTTAAAAAAGCGGCCACTTCCCTCTCCTCTCTCTCTTTACTTCCTGCTCCACCAGCGACTAGACTCCCTTCCTGGTTGCGCAGAGGGCAGACGGTGATCTGTAAGTTTTTTCCCCTTTAAATAAATACCACCCTATTAATCATAATTCCAAACTGGTGTGGCATTGTTTATGACTTACGCCTTCAGTTGGGACCCAACATTTGGTGTTAGGACCTCTCCTTCCCCCGCTCGGCTGCCAGCCATGAGTTTGCTTGGTGCGAGCCTCCCTTCCTCAGCTGCCGCGGCTGGCAGGCGGCCTTGTGGCCTGTGTCTTGTGCGTGGAGCCAGCAGCTTAATATAAATCATCACGCACTGGCTTTTATTGCTGCAGTTCTTTATATTTTCTCTTTAGACACCTCAGATTGACTTCCAGTCCCCATGCACCCTATCGTCTGCCTCCCCATGTGAATTTAAACTCCACAGGCCTGCGTAGCATCCGCCCGCGTAGTTTGCTCTTTTCTGAGTCATTTTTAAATCTCCCTTGCAAGCACAGCTCTTAAGTGGCGCGAACCAGAGCTCGCGGTTGCTGAAAGCTGCAACCCCTCAGGGTGACTCTGTCACGTGGAGGCATAAGCGGCTTCCAGGTTGCTCTTCTCTACCCCTGGATTCTGGGTTTCTGGTTCCGTCTCTGGAATTGATTTAATTACATTTACTTTGTTGAGCAACTTACATTTTCCAGTTTTTAACAAATACTAGTCCGACTCTGACACAGGACCCTGTTTTCGTCGCGACTTGGCAACTGCGCCACCTGCTGGATAATAGGTAATATGGCAGTTTTCGTTTCCAATGCGAATTTTACTGTTCTGGTTACCAATACAATGGGTTATATCATGCAAGATTTATATGACTATGGGGATAACTTAATTTACTGGTTAATAGGTTTCAGTATTCTTTTGCATATTCTATCATTTAGGAAGAATATGGCACTCCTAAGAACCATACAATCTTTACTAGAAACTCATGCAGGTCAGGAGATTCAGGATTCAAAAGAGACAATAATAAAGACAATAATAAAAAGACTTGAAATGATTGAAGAAATGATTGGAGCTGGTGAACAGAGTAATAAGGCACAAGGACAGGATACAATGCCAACACCAGCTACTAGAACTGGCTTACCCAAGGTTTTAGAGGCATACCCTATACTTAATTCTGACAAAGCGTCAACTCCTAAAGGCTCAAAGGGAGTCAGAGAAGCTAGATGGACGCCAATAGCAATGAATGATCTAAAAGAAATTAAGAAAGCTATTGTTAATTTTGGCTTGCACTCTGCATATGATAAGGACTTGGGCTTCTAATGCTAGAGCTACCCCCCATGATTTCAATCAGTTAGTGTCTGCAGTTCTAGATAATGGACCTTCCTTGATGTTTGGAATTTATTTCAGAGAAGAATCCAAACATATGGAACAGCAAGGAAGAGCAAAAGGTGTTGAGGTTTCCCAAGATCAAATTCTTAGTGCAGGAGAATATGCTGATCCACAGTTCCAAGCTCTTTATGACGATGAAGCACTGTGTCTATGTCACCAAGCAGCTTTAAATGCTTGGAATAGGATATAAGATCCAGCAAAAAGGGTTGAATCATATACCAGAATTAGGCAGGGACAGAGAGAACCCTTTATTGACTTTTTGCAAAGATTAATTAAGGCTCTGGACATAGGGGTATCAGACCCAGAAGCTAGACGAATACTTCTTGAATTTCTAGCTTTTAAGAATGCAAACATAGAATGCAAAAAGATAATTGGGCCTTTAGAGTCTAGATCAGCACCTACGGATGAATGGATTTAGCATATGATGAATGTTGAGACATTTAGCTATAATGATGAATCTTGGGTAGGAGAAGCGATTTCCACAGCAATGAGGAGAAATCAAACTGCCAGGTGTTTTAATTGTGGTAAATTAGGACATCTGAAAAGGGATTGCAGGCACAGAATTTCTAGGAATAATATCTCCTCTGGGAATGACAAAAATAGGAGACGTAGGCCTTCAGGTATATGTAGGAGATGCGGTAAAGGCCGACATTGGTCCAACGAATGCAGGTCAACAACAGACAAACAAGGCAACCCGATACCATCGGGAAACTACTTGAGGGGCCTCTCACAGGCCCCCAAGCCAACAGTGGCCCAGTCATTCCCAGTCACAGTGGAGAACGTGCCTCACCAAGAAAAGTAAAAGCTCCAATTTCTGCTGAAAAAAGTAATACTGGTCTAAATGATTAATTACATGTGGAGAATGAGTCAAAAACCCAGTAGGACAGAGTTAACGTATATTTTGGCAGACTTCTATTAACGATCAAAGTCCAAAGCAAAGAGTCTGTATAAATGGCACTTTGATTGAAGGCTTATTAGACACAGGTGCGGATGTAAGTATCATTACCCCAGAATCTTGGCATCCAAATTGGCCTCTTCAAGAGGTAGATGTTCAGTTCCTGGGAATTGGAACTCTATCTCGTGTAAAACAAAGCACAAGATGGGTTGAATGCATAGGGCCCGAAGGACAAATAGGAAGACTAAGGCCATATAGAGCCAATATTGCCATGAATTTATGGGGCCGTGACCTGCTACAGCAATGGAATACCCAGATTAACATTCCTGTAGTTCCAGGAACTCATAATTCTGGGAAGGATATGATGAGGTATTATGGAAAAAGGTCACCAGACATTCAGGCTGTACAAGAACATACAGCAAATACCAAACCTTTAGAGGTACCAACAGCCCTACCTTTAAAATGGCTAACTGAGAAGCCAATATGGATCAAACAGTGGCCTCTAGCTGAAGATAAACTACAGGCATTGGAACAGCTGGTGCAAGAGCAACTAGATGCTCACCATATTGAAGAATCAACCAGCCCTTGGAATTCTCCTGTGTTTGTTGTAAAAAAGAAATCTGGTAAATGAAGAATGGTGACAGATCTAAGAGCTGTCAACAAAGTAATTCAACCTATGGGCCCACTACAATCTGGAATTCCTTTGCCTTCTCTGTTACCAAAAGTATAGCCTCTTATAGTTATTTATTTGAAAGATTGGTTTTTCACTATACCGTTACAAGAAAAGGATAGAGAAAAATTTGCCTTCACAGTGCCTACTTATAATAATTCTCAGCCTAATAGGAGATATCAATGGAATATCCTCCCACAGGATATGCTCAATAGTCCTACATCGTGCCAATATTTTGTAAGTAAGCCATTGGAAATAATTCGTAAACAATTCCCCAAGTCCATAATTTATCATTACATGGATGATAACTTGTTATCTTATTCAAATAAAGATACTTTAGATAGGATGTTTGAAGAAGCAAAGAAAGTCTTGCCTAGGTGGGGATTACAAATTTCCCCTGAAAAGATTCAAAGAGGAAATTCTATTAATAACTTAGGTTACAGAATAGGGTTAGAGAAAATTAAAACGCAAAAGGCACAAATTAGGAGAGACCAGTTAAAGACTCTTAATGACTTCCAAAGATTGTTAGGAGACATTTCCATTCTACGACCAGCTGTTGGGATAACACCTGATCTAATAGTTCATTTAAACAAAACCTTAGATGGTGATAAAGATTTGAATAGTCCAAGAAAACTGACAGCTGAAGCAGAAAAGGAACTGACAATTACTGAAGTAAAATTACAGGAGGCACATGTGGATAGGGTGAACCCAAATCTTAGCTGTATCCTAGTCATATTGCCTTCCAGAATTTCTCCTACAGGGATTCTAATGCAGAGGGCAGATATTATTTTAGAGTGGATATTTATACCTAATAAACTAAGTAAAAAATTAAAAACTTATGTGGAAAAAGTCTCTGAATTAATTATAAAAGGTAAGCTGAGACTTCGTCAACTAGCAGGTATAGACCCAGCAGAAATGATAGTGCCTTTTACTACTAAAGAAATAAAAAAGTAATGGGAAGACAATGAACTGTGGCAAAGAGCTTGTGCTAATTTTTTGGGAGAAATTAATAGCAACTATCCCAAAAGTGGTAGACTTAACCTTATAAAAAGAACTTCTTGGATTTTTCCTAGAATTGTACGTGATGCTCCAATAACTGGAGGCCATAAGCTCTATACCGATGCAAATAAATCAGGGAAAGCAGGTTACAAGTCAGATGAATTGAGTAAGGTGGAACAAAGTCCTTATAATTCTGTCCAGAAGGCAGAATTATTTGCCATTCTTATGGTGCTAAGGGATTTTAAAGAGCCTCTTAATATAGTTACAGATTCACAATATGCAGAAAGAGTTATCTTGCATATTGAAACCACTGAATTTATACCAGATGACACAGAGTTGACTTCATTGTTTATCCAGGTACAAGACATAATCAGGAACAGGCTTTGTCCGATGTACATAACACACATCCGGTCCCATACAGGTCTGCCTGGTCCTCTAGCCCAAGGCAATGCTGAGATTGATCAATTATTGATTGGAAGTGTGTTGCAGGCCTCAGAATTTCATAAGAAGCATCATGTCAATAGTAAAGGCCCTAAAGAAAGAATTTTCCATTACTTGGCAACAAGCTAGGAACATTATAAAGAGATGTCCTACTTGTTCTTTCTATAATCAAACACCGTTGCCTGCAGGGAGTAACACAAAGGGCACTAAGAGAAATGAAATCTGGCAGATGGATGTGTTCCACTTTATGGAATTTGGTAAATTAAAATATGTACACCACACCATAGACACGTATTCAGGTTTTCAATGGGCTACTGCCCTGAGCTCAGAAAAGGCTGATTCAGTAATCACACATTTATTGGAAGTTATGGCCATCATGGGTATACCTGCACAAATAAAGACAGATAATGGTCCAGCATATGTATCTAAGAAAATGAAACGCTTTTTTGATTATTATAATATAAAACACATTACAGGTATACAAAATAATCCTACAGGTCAGGCAGTAATAGAAAGATCAAATCGTACTATAAATGATATGCTAAACAAACAGAAAGGGACCAAAAATACCCCCAGAAATAGATTACATAATGCTTTATTAACCTTGAATTTTCTTTACGCTAATGAGAAAGGAATGACAGCAGCAGAAAGACATTGGATAATGGAAAAGTCTGCTGAACTAAATCAACGGATTTATTTCAAAGATGTGCTGACCTCTCAGTGGAAGCCAGGAGATGTGCTACGTTGGGGAAGGGGTTTTGCTCTTGTTTCCACAGGAGAAGAAAAATTGTGGATACCATCAAAATTAATAAAGTTTCGATTTGAAGAGGAGAAACTTCTTGGAAAGGAGAAATGACAACTCATCCACAATGATGATATTCATACAGGGGTAAGAAAAACATATAGAATGGGGGCAGGGATCTGTTATTATCTCCACAGGAAAACACTCATCTTTGAAAAATTCAAGGGACCCTGGATGTTTGGATACTGACAGATGGAAAAATACCTGCCCAATAGGAAATATCAAGAAAACTGAATGAGTTGTGTAAGTAAAATATATTAAACCATATTTCTAAATTTATAAAGCTGGTTTTGAAGTTGGACTCTGGCTCAGTCCCTCTCCAATTCCAAGCCTGTTATTAAGAGAAAAACCCAGAGTTTCTGGAGTTTCTGTCTCATATCAAGAGCCATGATATGGGACAGAAAGAAATATGAGTTTAGAAAACATCTTTGCTTTTCTTCATATCTATCATACTTTTCATTGAATACATCTATCATGCCTTTCAGTGAATATATATATATATATATATATATATATATATATATATATGATTAATGTTTAAGTTTTTTACAATGAACAATGAGTTTTTCCTGAAGTGACATTT
This sequence comes from Microtus oregoni, assembly GCF_018167655.1. Classification (NCBI taxonomy): domain Eukaryota; kingdom Metazoa; phylum Chordata; class Mammalia; order Rodentia; family Cricetidae; genus Microtus; species Microtus oregoni. The sequence goes on along the minus strand of NW_024543073.1, from coordinate 34,395,474 downwards.
GAAGTTTCCAGGAAGAAGATGGGTCCCCATAACAACAACTCCACCTGGTTGATATGATGTCATGATACTGATAGCGCTACTACAAGACCTGCTTTGGGTACCAGCTGTACAAGACAGTTCCAACTTGGTTAGCTGAAATGGTACACATCTTATACAACATTTTGGCCAGACATGCACAAAATACTCAGAGACTATTTGCAATTTTAAAAGACATTGATCTTGAAATTTAACCATCATTTTACTTTCACAGGATCCCGCAGAAAGAACGTCGCCCCCATGACAGCTGGAAGTAATTCTAGAGGACGACATCCCCTCTCCCAGTAAAGTTTATCCCTGGGTTTAGGGACATCATTTAGGGGTTGATTATAATTAGTATACAATTGAGGGTTGGGGGAGGAATTTTATAAGCTCAGGGATCATTTTGAAAAATAAAAGAGGGATGATGGGATAATAGATTTGTAATTGTGAGTTACTGTTTTTAGACAAATATATTGGTATAGATTCTTGTATACTGATACAAAATTAAATTATTGACTATTGTATGCATGCATGTTTCTAATTCTGTTTAAAACATTTTTATGTATTGACATATATTGTATTGATATATATAGTATATATTTACCATATTGCAGTGTACATTTCTATCTCTGATTAAGATACTTATATAATGTTTGTGTATTGATATATATTTACCTACTGCAATGTATATTTGTACATTGTTTATATTTGGAGGTCATTGTCCTCATTTGTTTCACAGTCGTTTATTGTCTTTGTCTTTAAGTTAGATAGATATTGAGAATTATACAGACTAATAGTCATCTAAGTTTGTCATTTATAATTAGACTAATCAGGTTCTTTAGATATATAGCGCTTATACTCAGTATAGTTAGATAATCTTCAATTTCTTCAAAGAGCTGTAGAAAATGGCCTTTAATCTAACTCAGAGTTTTGTGGTAGTGAGACACAATTGCTCCTGGCAACACCACTCTATTCCCGAGAGGATGTTGAGCACCAAAGACACTCTACCTGGGGCCTTTCTTTTTGGCAGAACTGGCCTTGGGGCAAAAAAATGCCTATACCTCAACCACTGACAAAGATACAGAGCGTGCATCAATGGTTAAATCAGGACTGTCATATCCTGCCAAGACAGGGTAAGATGGTTTTGAAAAGTTGCTTGCCTTTGAAAATGGTATGTCAGTTATGTTAGGCCTTAGCTAATGTTGGTTGCTTCAACGCTGCTAACGTGACTTTGGGTGATTGCCCAGGTAGCTAGTTGTCTCTGTGATTTGTTGCATGTTTTGGAAGTTGTTTTACTGAACTTCCTAATTACCCAGGTAACATTATTTTCCTTCTCAGATCTTTAATGGGGTTGAAGACTATATAAATGTAGTTACTTTCTCTCATGACTTGGCCAAGTTATTTATTATATAAGACCTAAGCTAGTTAGAATAGGATATTTGTACTTATTGTATATAATTTCATAGTAGGTTTAGAACTCCCTTATTTAAACAAAAGGGGGAGGTATTGCGGGAGGTCCGCCCATTCCTCCAGCCTATAGCTGCTGAGATACCAGGGTATTGGGGCGTGGTCTCTCTTTAAAAAAGCGTCCACTTCCCTCTCCTCTCTCTCTTTACTTCCTGCTCCACCGGCAACTAGACTCCCTTCCTGGTTGCGCAGAGCGCTGACGGTGATCTGTAAGTTTTTTCCCCTTTAAATAAATACCACCCTATTAATCATAATTCCAAACTGGTGTGGCATTGTTTATGACTTATGCCTTCAATTTTCCTTGGCTTTCAGCAGCCCTCATTGTCCACCTCGTTCAGAGAGTCCGGTTTGTTCACATGCTCCATCAGTCCCAGTCCAGTTTGCTTTGGTGAGCTTCCATTGGATCAGGTCCACTGTCTCCACACCCCTCGCGGTTCTGACTTCCTCGCTCATGTTCTCCCTCCTTCTGTTCCTTATTTGGACCTTGGGAGCTCAGTCCAGTGCTCCAATGTTCGTCTCTGTCTCTAGCTTTATCCATCACCAGATGAAGGTTCTATGGTGATATGCAAGATATTCATCAGTATGGCTATAGGATAGGGCCATTTCAGGCTCCCTTTCCTCAGCTGCCCAAGGATCTCGCTGGGCACATCTCCATGGACACCTGGGGACACCTCTAGAGTCAAGTCCCTTGCCAACCCTAAAATGGCTCCTTTAATTAAGACATATATATATATATATATATATATATATATATATATATATATATTTCCCTGCTCCCATATCCACACTTCCTTCATCTCAACCGTCCCATTTCCCCAAGCTCTCCCATCCCCCGCTTCTCACTTTTTTTCTCCCCATCTCCCCTTACACCCACCCCACTCCCACCCTAAAGTTTCCAATTTTTGCTGGGCAAGCTTGTCTCCTCCAATATCCAGGAGGATAACTATATGTTTTTCTTTGAGTTCACCTTCTTATTTAGCTTCTCGAGGATCACAAATTACAGGCTCAATGTCCTTTATTTATGGCTAGATTCCACTTATGAGTGAGTACATACCATATTCATCTTTTGGGGTCTGAGTTACCTCACTCAGGATAGTGTTTTCTATTTCCATCCATTTGCATGCAATTCAAGATGTCATTGATTTTTTACAACTGAGTAAAACTCTAATGCATACATATTCCACACTTTATCCATTTTTCCATTGAGGGGCATCTAGGTTGTTTCCAGGTTCTGGCTATTACAAATAATGCTGCTATGAACATAGTTGAACAAATGCTTTTGTAGTATGATAGAGCATCTCTTGGGTATATTCCCAAGCATGATATTGCTGGATCCTGGACTTTGGGAAGAGCTTTGCAAAATCTTAAGGCTTTCTATTTTTTCTCCTGTTCTTTATTTCCATGTATTTCCCCCACCGAAGGAGAAAAAACTACTACAAGGGATCCAGTGTCATAAATTAAAAGTAAATTCAGTGAGAGAATCTCTGGCCCAGGCAATCATTTCATAATAGCATTTTTGGCAATACTGAAAGTTTAAAAGAAGCTTATTTCTGGGTGGTGGTGGCACATGCCTTTAAACCTAGAACTTGGGAGACAGAGGCAGGCAGATCTCTGTGAGTTCAAGACTACCCTTGTTGACAAAGAGAGTTCCAAAACAGGGTCCAAAGCTAGAGCGGAGAATCCCCATCTCAAAAAACAAACAAACAAACAAACAAAAAAGATGTGTTAGCTATTATAGGACTGAGCAGGTTATTGCTTGATGAAAGTTTGGTTTCTTTCAATTTTATGTTTTAATCTTGTATTTGAGCTCCACAATAAAATTAAGTCTGATTACACATTATACATGTACTGGAGTTGTGCTGTAAGCAGCTTATGCCTCAACAGTCTCCCAACTTCATTCTACTCTAGAAAGTTGCACTTAAGTCTCAGCCAATAAGCAAACATGACAAAGGAGCATTTCACTTCTTCGCTGTAAAAGTTGTGTTCACTTTGTTTCTGTAAAACTAACCTTGTTTCCAAGGAAACAAAAACAAAAAGGAAGTGGGCAGCTAGCATTTGGAACTTAGAACTCTCACAAGTCAATTTCACCTGCTGGCTGCTAGCTCAAACCTGAAAACATTGGGTATTAAAATCACCTTCCAATTTTAACATACAAAAGAATATTAAGTTCTTAATATATAAATAATTTAGCATACTTGAAAACCATTCAAAATACACTTGAAATGGAATGACAAAGTTAATGTATTTCAATTATTAGAAATAATGTATAGTACATTTTCATTTGAAAACATTAGACAGACATATTGAAAGTATTTTTAATTTATTTTATTTGTTTCTGTCACTTTTCTAAAATTTTACTGACTCTTTTCTTATTATTTACTTTGCGTTTAGCTTCTAACTTCTTTTTTCCTTCTTTATTTCCTTTTCTTCTTTGTTTCTTTCTTTGATTCATGTGAAAAATATAGAGTTTTGTTTTGTTTTGGGCAGAAAGTTTGAAGTAATTTATTAGAATTTTAATAAAGTGTTTGATGATGAAACATGAAAACAGATGAATAATTTCTCTTAAGAATATATTTAGTGGGCTAGAATTATGGTTCAGTATCTAACTACCAAAGTTCCAGTCAAAGAACCTAAATAAGGGAAAGCGAAATTTTGGTAAGTTAACCTCTAACATCCATAAACATTTTTGTGATACAGATGTGTCACCAATACTAAATAAATGGAAACAATCACACCACACACACACACACACACACACACACACACACACACCACTAGCATAATTGACTTTTCTGAATAGTGATGATTGCTTTGCAAGATTGTGGATGACTATGTAAGCAGATTTTCTGTGACACATTTTATTCCATAAAATCTACAGGTTTACTTCATGATGCTAAGGAATACTTGAATACTTGATATACTATTTACAAATAAACTTGTTTTAATTTGGAAGATGAAGAAGAAAGATAGTAAGAGTCAGAGTCACTGGAGACTCAGACATAAACAGTGTTTTCTAGACACAATATAGCTCACATGAACTTATGGAGGGTGTCATTTGTGTGCACAAAACATGCCCAGGATCAATCTAGACATATTCCAAGCAAGTAAGAAGCTGGTTAAGAATCTCTCCTTCCTGTCAAGTGGGGAGTTATTGGCAATGGATAATGCTTTGGAGAAGAACTTTCAGTTTTTCCCAAGAGGCAGTCCCTTAGAAACTCCCCAGGCTCCAGTAGATGAGCCTACATGCATGAAGATATTGGCAGCACTATCAGTATTCAGTGTCTTTTTTTAAAGAACATACAGAACAGAGAAAGCATAGGAACAAGGTAGAGAGCAGAGGAATTAGAGGAAAGAATATAGGAAACAGACTATACCAAAACTTATTACATGTTTACATGAAATTATTAAACAATGGATGAGTATTGCTTAAAAGTAAGACAAAATTAAATTAAAAGAAATGAATTCCTTTGAAATACAGGGTTTGTTTGAAAAAGGGTGAGAAATAAAATAGAAAATAGTCAGGCTGAATAGGAATGAACTTCATAGACTCATATGTTTGAATGTTTGGTCATAGGGAGTCACTATTAGAAAGTGTGGCCTTGTTGGAGTAGGTGTGGTCTTGTTGGAGGAAGTATGTCTGTCATTTTGGGGGTGGGCTCTGAGGTGTCAGATTCTCAAAGCAGGTCTAGGATGACTTTCTCTCTCTGCTGCTGTAGGCAGATGTAGAATTCTCAGCTCCCCATACTTCCAGACATGATGAAAATGGACTAAACCTTTGAACTGTAAGCTAGCCTCAACTAAATGTTTTCCTTCATAAGAGTTGCCATTGTCATGGTGTTTCTTCATATCAACACAGATAGAAAGATTGATATGTAACTAGGAAGACAGAGAGTCAAATTTATGCAGAATCTCTGCTTTTGGTTATATTATTTCAAGTTACTCTTTGGGATTATCAATTTTAGCTTAAAATATCAATCCTTTAGGCTTTTTGTAATAATTATGGAACATTTTATACACTAGTGTCCTTGCACTCCATGGCACCTATGAAGAAAAATCTTGGAAGGTATATATTGAGTAATCAATTGAATTTTTAATGTGCACACATTACATCACTGATCTTGGTAACAGAATATGAGATATGTTTTAATAATTTTGGAAATTGTTTACATGTAAGATTTAGAGGTAAACTTTATGTGGGCTTTCCCTCTGTATGCTGTGATTACTATTAATAAATAAAAGAACAGCTTTGGGCCTATAGCAGAGCTACATGGGAACAGAGCTACATAGGGAGAACTAAGCTGAATGCTGGGAGAGAGAAGGCAGAGTCAGAGAGAAGTCATGTAGCCCTGCTGGAGACAAACACCAAAACTCTAGCTGTTAAACTACAGTCATGTGGCAATACACAGATTAATAGAAATGGTTTAAATTAATATGTAAGAGGTAACCAATAAGAAGCTAGATCTAATGGGACAAACAGTGATTTAATTATTACAGTTTCTGTGTGATTATTATAGTTCTGGGCAGTGGGACAAACAAGCAGAGAGCAGCCAGGAACCAACAAATGGCCTCCCCCCACCAGATTTGTGCCCATATGTTCAACTAAAAATCACTTAAAACCTTAGAGGGTTTGATAAAAAAAATCTAGACACAAAAATACAGAGTTTTAACACAACTTCTTGCTGTTTTCTGGCAGCATGCCACACCACTTTAAAGAGAAGTTTTCCTGATTCAGCAGTAGCAAAAAAAAAAAAAAAGCCACACCACTTTGAAATGCCGGCTTTCTGGGCTGTGCACAAGCTTGAACTCTGGCTCTTTCAGGAGTTCAAGCATTTAAATGGGATTTGTGAGCAACACACTACAAGTTGCTTAATGGCAACATAGACCTGCTGTGTGCTTTTAACTGGGGCAATGTGTACAGCTTGCAGACGTAGTGAATGAACTTCTACCATGTTGAACAGTGCTGTACAAGCAGAAAGCATGGTATATACACAGCTTGAGTTTTTAAGAAGCACTTAACATTTTAAGAAGCACTCCTAGACAATAAAAATTACAGATACAAAATGATGACATATTCGGATGGAAAAAAACCTTTAAATGGGTCACACAATGTTGGGTAAATGTACACTGGCTTGGCAAAGAGAAGAAAAAGAATACAGACAGTTATAAAAAAAGAAAAAGTCTTTAAAGAGATAGAGTATAGTCAGTCATAAATTAAAAGGAGTAAAGAAAAATAAGCCACATAAAGATGGAAAATTCACAGAGCATTTCATTGTATGGGCTGCTAATCTAAATCAGCATGTATATTTTAAAGGTATCTTGACTTCAGAATTTTGGTCTAAGGATATGTTGTTTTAGAAAAAAAGGTTCTTTTATTTTCACAGAGGATGAGAACCTGTGGATTGCTTACAGACTGTTATGGTTTGGTGGACCAAGATCCCCTGAAAGGTTGCTGTAAAGACCCACAAAAATTACTTAGCCCATCTGCTGAGTGGAATGAATCTAGCACACAGGATACACCATGAAAGACCTGATTAAAAGCTCCCCCCAATTATCAGAAAGTAGTCTAGAGAACTATACCCACATTCTCAAATATTGTTCATAAATGTTTGTTTAATTTAAAGAGGGATATGATATAGAGGTTTGTATTGGTATGGGTCTTGTTTAATGAATACAAATTTAAAGTCAATTATGATACACTGTGTATATGTATTTCTGTTCTTGATTTAAAATATGATGTATAATTAAGAAATATAGGCTAATAGATAATCATTTATAATAGTAAAGCTTATAGTCATGATAGTTATATTTTCTAGATATGCAGAGATGTATTCCAGATGTATAAGCATTCTTCAAGTCTTTCAAAGACCAAAGAAATATGGCAATTAAAATGGTTTAAGAACTTAGGACTTTTCATGACAGTGAAACAGCACCAAACTACTTCAAGAAGATGATGGGCATCAAAGAGTCTGTTTACAGAGTTTCTTAGCCATTTGGGAAAGAAACTGCTCTTGCCTAGACTGCTTGATTACATAATGTATAAACTGTACATGCAGGACCCACAGAGAAATGACTGCTAAACTTGCCTAAAAGTGAAACAATCCTTTGGGGTTACTACTTCATGAAAATGTCCACTAAACAATCTGCAGGATATAGAAGAAAGTGACTGACAACTGCCAATATAGGCAGACGTGTCTTAGAAATTTCTTGCTTCATAGAAAAGTCTGCTGGATACTATGGGTCTATAGGCTGAAGATAGATACACCAATGGTGCAGAAGAACTTTGGGTGATGGTCCAGGCAGTGAGATGCCTCTGTCAATTTTAGAGTTTTGGAAGTTGTTTACAATGCACTTCCTGTTTACTTAGGTTATATCCTTCTGGAGTCATTGATGAAGTTGAAGAATAGATAGTAATAATATAGTTTTCCTTAGTTATGAGAAAAGATAAAATTGATATAATTATAATTCTTGCTTGATAACTGTTTTATGTAATCTATACTATAGAGCTGCAATACTGAAAACAGCCTGGTATTCGTATAAAAACAGACAGGAGGACCAATGGAATCTAATCAAAGACCCAGATATCAATCCACACACTTATGGACACCTGATTTAAGACAAAGAAGCAAAAAATATAAAATGGAAAAAAAGCATATTCAACAAATGATACTGACATAACTGGATGTCAACATGTAGAAGAATGAAAATAGATCTATATCTATCACCATGCACAAAACTCAAGTCCAAATGAATCATAGACCTCAAGATAAAGCAAACCACACTGAACATCATAGTAAAGAGAGTATGAAGCACACTTGATGCATAAGCACAGGTTACCACTTCCTAAATATAACCCCAATATAGCACTGACACTGAGAGCAACAATTAATGAATGGGATCTCCTGAAACTGAGAAGCTTCTGTAAAGCAAAGAATTTGGTAAATAAGACAAAATGGCAGCTTACAGAATGACGAAAATCTTTACCAACCCCAAATTGGACAGAGGACTGATCTCCAAAACATACAAAGAACTCAAGAAACTTGACATCATAAGAACAAATAATCCAAAAAAAAATAGAGTACAGACCAAACAGAGACCACTTCAGCCATTTGAACAAATCTCAAATGGCTGAAAGACACCTAAGGAAAAGCTTAACATCTTTAGTCATCAAATAAATGCAAACAAAACCAACCCAGATTCCATCTTATACCTGTAATTATGGCCAACAGTTTATGTTGGAGAGGATGTGGGGTAAGGGTAAAACTCCTGCAGTGCTTGTGGGAATTAAAACTGGTACAACTGCTTTGGAAATCAGGATTATTTCTCAAAAATTTAGAAAACAATCTACTTCAAGACTCACAATATCACTTTTGGGGAAATACCAAAAGGATGCTCAATTGCTCCACAAGGACATGCGTGCAATTATGTTCATCGCAGCATTATTTGTAATAACCATAGCCTGAAAATAACCTAGTTGCTCCTCAACCAAAGAATGGATGAAGAAAATGTAAAACATTTACACAATGGAATACTACTCAATGGAAAAAAATGACATCTTAAAAATTGCAGGCAAATGGATGGATCTAGAAAAAAAACAGATAGTGTGAGGCAACCCAGACCCCAGAAAGACAATGTGTACTTATTTATAAGTGACTTTTAGACATAAAGAAGAAGCACCATACAATCCACACTCCCCAGAGAACCTAGACAAAAAAAAAAAGAGAGACATACAAGGATCTTAATAGGAAGGAGAAAGAGACAAGATCTCCTGAGTAAACTGGGAGTTTGGGGAAGATGAAAGAGAGTAGGAGGGGAGGGGAAGGCATGAGGGAAGTGAAGAAAAGTATATAAAGCAATAAAAACAGTAAAACAAAAAGAAAAAAATAACTACTTTTATGACACTATGAGCAACTTTGTGTGAACATATACTGTCTATATATATATATATATATATATATATATATATATATATATATATATACCTACACATGTGCTTGGTCATATTTTAATTCCAAAATAATAATTTTTCATTTTATTAAAAATAGATAATATATCCTGATTGTTGATTCCTCTACCTCTATTCTTCACAGTTTCTCCCCATTCCCTTTACCAATCATATTTACTTCCTTTTTGTCTCTCACTAGAAATTAGCAGGATTCTAAGAGCTAATGTTAAAATATAGCAAAATGAATCAATGATATTTTTATTAAAATAATAAAAAATGTTATATTTTTTTCAGTTGGATAGATTTTTTTAAACAAATTTTCCAGAAAATCAATCTTTTGAAAATTTTTAACAATAAATAAAAATGAGAAAATATAGTAAGTCAAATTCAACCGTTGTTACTGTAACAGTTTCTGGATGTGTTTTTCTAAGATTCCTAGTAGAAGAGCATTGCGTGTGACACACAAAGATATCAATTTTGTTAATTCCACATAAAATCCCACAAACATATAGAAATATAGACTAAAAATTTCTAGTCAAATTAAAGTTAACACAATAGTCAATACTATGCTATATAATTAGGTTAACTTGAAACAGGACTGAATCTTCTAAGAGGAGGGAATCCCACCTTTGAAAATTCTTCTAGGTTGTTGGGCTCTAGGCAAGCTGGTAGAGCATCCTCTTTATTAGTGATTGATGGAGGAAGGCCCAGCTCATTGTAGATAGTATCATTCTATCTATTATGCTTCTGGATTCTCTAAGAAAGCACACTGAGCATGCCAGGGGGAGCAAAACAGAAAACATCCTCTCTCTATGGCCTCTGTACCAGCTCCTGCCTCCAGTTTGAATTTCTGTCACAACTTTCTTCATTGATAGGCTGTGCTCTGGAAGTGTAAGCCAAATAAACCCTTTTCTCCCCCAACTTGCTTTGGTAATGGTGTTTTATTACAAAAATAGTAACCATAATTGAAACAAATGTGTAGTCTCTAACTTATAATGGTTTAGCTGATGACTGTTTTTCTGAGTAGCGGCTAGGAAATACTTTATACTCAATAAAAGCTTTACTTTGAAATTTAAATCTTTATCTTTCATCATATATTATTTCTACCCTTACATCAGATGATGAGCACTGGCTGTGAACTACAGTATTTAGATCTATCCCATCAGTGCTCAACTATTATTCTTGTGCAATGTTTTGTTACTAAGCTGAAGCATTTAGTAACACAGTCAGCTAAGGTGCATTTTATTCTTCTGATATTTTAAATGATGAGCTTATATAGTAAGATTAAATTGTGCATGTTTTTATGCATGAAGTCAAAGTTTCAATACAGAAATGAAAATGTTCATTTCATAGAAAACACTGAGTATGAAAAGTCTCCAGACAGAAAATGTTCAAATTTGATGTTCTACACATCATGACATATTCATTTTACCCTAACATTCCTCACATCTCCTCTAAGTTTTTGAAAGAATTTAATTTACTTCTTACTCTCTATATTTTTGTAGTAATGTGAATATAATTTCTTTGTGTGTATATCTATCTATTTTAGAGACTTATTTATTTACTTATTGTATTCTCATCTGACACAACTGAAAAATAGCTACCCCTTCTCCTCTCCTCTCAATCACCCCCTGTTGGAAGAAGGAACCTTTTGTTGGTTCTCAGTCACCTTGATTGCTTAGATTGAAATAATCACACAGAAACTGTATTAATTAAATCGCTGCTTGGCTCATTAGCTCAAGCTTCTTATTGGCTAACGCTTACATATTAATTTAACTCATTTCTATTAACCTGTATATCATGACGAGGTTTTGGCCTACCAGCAAAGTTTTACCATGTCTATCTCCAGTAGAGGCTCCATGGCTTTTCCCTAAATCCACCTTCTCCCTCCCATGCTATAGGCCAAGCCATTTATCTTTATTTATTAACCAATAAAATCAACACATAGATAGAAGGACCTCCTATACCAATCTCCAACTTTCCCTCTCCCCCGGATCCACTGTTCCTCTTTCCTTTTAGAAAAGAGAAGATCTCCCAGTGATAGCAACTGAACTGGAATAACAGGATGCAATGAAACTAGGCACAAACCATCATATGAAGACTGAAATAGGCAATGTAGTAGGAGGAAATATGTCTCAGGCATAGGCAAAAGAGTTAGAGCATCCATACTATCATTTTTAGGAGTACAGTAAAAGCTCTAAGCTAAAGAACTGCATCATGTATTTAGTGGGCCTGGTGTTGATTGATGCAGGCTCTATGGTTGTTACATCAATCTCTGTGAGCCTCCATGAGCCATATTTATTTGATTTTGTAGACCGTGTTCTCCTGGTGTCCATTCCTGCTCCTATAATTCTTCCTACTCCTTTCTGCAGAATTGGTATGCCTCAAGATCCAGCTATAACATGTTTGTGCATGTACCCAAAAGATGACCAATCCTATTTCAAAAGCACTTGCTCAACCATGTTCATAGCAGCTTTATTTAAAATAGCCAGAAATTAGAAGCAACTTAGATGTCCTCCAACCAAAGAATGAATAAAGAAATTGTAGTATATTAAAAGCATATTAATACAAAGGAATATTGCTTAGCTGTTAGGAAAAATGGCATCATGAAAGTTTCATCAAGTGAGTGGACCTAGAAAAAAAAATCATTCTGTGTGAGGCAACCCAGACCCAGAAAGACAAATGTATTATGTACTCATTTATAACTGGATATTAGCTGTTAAGTAAAGGATAACCACAGAGAAGCTAGATAGATGAGGGATCTGGGGGGAATTCATGAATTTCCCTGGGAAATAGGAATAGAATAGATTCTGTGGGTGTTAGTGTGATGGGAACAGGAGGGGTCAGATTGTAGGGGAAAGGAATCATTAAAAGAGAGAGTACAGGGAGAGAAAACTGAAATAGGATGGCATTTGGGGAGAGATATGGAAACCAAGAACAGTGGAAAGTTCCTGGATCCTATAAGCTTGACCCTGGTGGGGACTCCTAGTAACAAAGAATACAGAGCCTGAGTAAACCATCCTCTAATCAGTCTAGGCTCCTAGTGGTGAGGCCAGATTATCAACCCAGCCATAAATTCTATGAGTCACAACCTGCAAGACACTCAGACAGTGGTGGCTTAGAGCTTCTGGGAATGTCCAACTAAAGACTGGTTTACCCTGAGTTCCACACAAGAGGAAGCCTATGCCTGAAACTAACTAAATGGCCAGGGTCTCTAAGCTGAATGGATCAGAAACCTAGGATAGAACCAAATATAACTGTAAAGAAAACAAAGAAATGATTCTTAATGTTATTCTGTTATACTCATGAGATTAGTGTCTAGTCTAATAATCCTTAAAAAGGCTTCTTCCAGTAGCTGAAGAGTTGATACAGAGACCCACAACTAATTTTTTTATTTTCTATCAAACACTGACCAAACAAACTAATTACCACTTTTTATTAGTTTCTAACCAATCAAAAAATTTATACTTGCATAGGCACATGTAAAGAATTATATCTATATATGACTATATACAAATATCCATATATTAGTAATATACAGAAACCATATTTCAAGTGCTATCAATAAAGTAAATTGTAAACAGAAAGAAATAACTTGTTTAAAAATTTTATGTTTGTACATAGTAGTTTGTATTTAATGCCATTTATAAAACAAGTTATTTACAGTAGATGAATATGCCTTAAATATAATGGTCATCCTTGAAAATGACTTTGATATGAGAAATTTTTTGATAAGAATTTTGATGTAGGAAGGTCATCTGCCTATATGTTATTTTCATTGGTTAATAAAGAAACTGCCTTGGCCTTTTGATAGGCCAGCCCTTTGGTGGGTGAAGTAGACAGAACAGAATGCTGGAAAGAAGGCAGTGAGGCAAACGCAATGAAGCTCCAACCCAAGATGGACATAGGCTAGAATCTTCCCAGTAAGCCATCACCTCATGGTGCTACACACATTAATAGAAATGGGTTAATCAAGATGTGAGAATTAGCCAATAAGAGGCTGAAACTAATGGGCCAGGGAGTGTTTAAAATAAAACAGTTTCCATGTAATTATTCTGGGGCTAAGCTAGCCATGCAGGAGTCGAGCAGAAAGCAGCCCACCACTCATTCTACAGAATTTGAGAAAGAACAGTATTTGATATTGCTCTTTCCCTTATACAGAGAGAATTAATGTAAGTAGACAACATAAATAATATACATCAAATCATAATAGTTATGCATTGATTGCTTTTAAGAACAAAGAAAACTAAATTCAGCTCTAAACCTTTCCTGGAAGATAGTCTAAAATTTATTATAGTATTTTAATTGACATTATGCTAGTCAACCATGCATTATCATTTTCCAAATATGTAAACACCAATAACATTTTGAGAAAATGTATCCTATGTCTGTTCAATGTGTTCAAATCTTACCATGAATCCTTAGAGTGAGTCCTAGGCATGTAAAACAGAAACATGTTTTTTTTAGACATTCATATTATATACAACAACTTTTATGTTCCATTTCTAACAGCAGAAAAATGGAATTGTATATGTCTGAAAAATAAATTTGTTTATTTTATCTATGACTAGTAGCCTTTTAGGAATACCTTTACAGAATATTACAGACAATGTGACTTAAATCACAGAAGTTTGAGATCTAGGCCTTGGTAGGCTTTGACTTCCTAAGGACTTGTATTTGGTGCCTTGAAAGATACATTTTATTGGGTTCTCACAAGGTAGTCAGCCATACATGAGCTTTCTTAGTATCTAGCTCTTTTTACATCAATGATATTAAATTAAGGACTATTCATAAGCTCCATAAATTCTTAAATTCTTCCTTAATAGCCACATTGTTATCTTCCTATGAATAGAGAATACGATTACGCATATGAGTCTGAAAGGGAAGAACACAAAATTTGTTCTTAACATTCAATGTAACACTGTCAGTAATGTAGAATAAATAATATTTTTAAAAATATCTCAACTTAAAGTATTTTTTTCATACAGCATATTCAATTCATATCAAGGTTTTTCCATACTCATCTCCTATCAGATATTTTCTGTCACCCAACCCTTCCAACACTATGCCTTCAGACTTCATTGTCTCTCCCTTTTGAAAAGAAGCAGGCAACCAAAAGAAACAAACCAAAATAAAACAAAGCAAACAAAAATACAAAGAAAAATATGAGTAATTATACACATTTAAACACATACAGAGAAATAAAACCTATAAAAACACATAAAACATAATATACAAGCAAAAGACATGAAAGATAAAAAAATATTTTATCCAAACAAAGTAACATGGAGCTGAAACGTCTCCACCATTGAGCTGATGCTGTGTTGGTCATCTACTGCTGGGTGTGGGGCTTCCCTGACCATGTAGGATTTATGCCAAGTATAATGCCATTGGTGAAAGCTAATTTTTCTTTGCTAGCCTTTGTTAATAGGCGATAACCTCTTGGTTAGGAATGGGAACACATGTTAACACCCACTTTGGCTCTTACATTTTTTTTTTTTTTGCCTCCAGTGCCCCATAGTTTCATAAGCCTTGTGGAGGGGGATATAATGAAAACATTTCCTTCAGCACTGAGTGCTCTAAGTCCTCTCACTCTCTGCACACTGTCAATCTGTGGGTCTCTCTATTTGTTCTAATCTACTTCAGGAGAAAACCACTCTGAGGATGGCTGAGCAAGACACTTATCTATGGTTATGTGGGAGAACCATATTATTGTTACATTTCTTTGGCATAATAATAGCATTTGTCTTTTCCATAAGTTTATAACCTACTGAACTCAGGTTCTTGGACATTCAACAAGTTTTAGGCTTAGGCTCCATCTCATAGAGTGGGCCTTAAATCCATTCATATAGTGGTTGGTTAATCCCATAAAGTTCATGTTATTTTATACCAGCATATCATACAACCAGGTCGCCATTGTTATTCAAAGGATTTATATCAGGGTTGGTGTTTACCTTTCTCTTCTGGTAGCATTTGGAGAATCTTCTAGTACCATAAATACTAGTCAGTAGGTGTAAAGGCTCTAGGTAGACACCTGCTCTTATTCTCTGTGTTTGATAGGATTATTTTAACCACTGTTTTTTAGCAAAAGAGCCTTACCATCAATTTGTAGAGAGCATTTTATACCATTGGCAGGAGCTTGGGTTTTTTCAGGGGTTTACATGGGCTCATTTAAGCTACAATTAAATTAGTTACAACACATTGATGGTAATTGATGTTTACCATCATTTGTGCTTATCATCACTTGGTAGTGAGATGAGTCTCATTGAGCCAATGACGTCCCTGCTATTTGGTAACACCATTTAAATTTCTTCCTCTTTCAGGTGTGTATATATTTTTAAGAAGCTTCTAGTCTAGTCACTCTTCAATGACCTTTAGTATTAGCTGTCTTTCCTGTATTCCCTTGTTTATTCACCTATCCCACCACACTCTCCATTTAATATTCCCTTTGAGTCTCCCCCTTATCTCTGTAAGTATACATTCTATTTTTCCTTTCTTAAGAAATCTTTTATCACCTATAGTTCCTTGATCTACACCCAAACTCAGTGGTGACATGGACTGAGCATGTCTATCAAAGGTTTAAAAGCTAATATCCATATGTAAGACACTTTATGCCATAGTTGCCTTTTGGGGTTCTGATTACTTCAGGATGGATTTTTCTCCTAGACTCATGCATGTATCTGTAAAATTCTTTCCTTTCTTTTTTCTCTTTCTTTATTTTTCTTTCTTTCTTTCTTTCTTATTTATAACAGTTGAATAGCATTCCATTGAGTAAATAGACCACATATTCATTATCCAATCTTAATGTTTTTATAACACAAGTATTTCACTAGCTTGGTTACAGTTACCCCAAGACATATTTAACCAATACACATTTGAGGCTATTGTAAAAGGTATTGTTTCTTTGATTTCTTTTTACATCCCATTTGTTATTTGTGTATAGCAAGGCTACTGATTTTATTGTTTCTGTTTTCTATTCTGTTACTTTGCCAAACATGTTTATCATCCATCAAAATTTAATAGTGGAGTTTTTAGTGTCATTTTGTAAAAATTAATATCATGTAGAAATAAGAATACTTTGATTTCTTAATTTTTGATTTGTGTCTCCTCATCTCTTTCACTTAACTTACTGCTTTAGGTAAGGCCTCAAGTTCTATACTGAATTATTATGGAATGCCAAAGATAGCCTTACTTTTGATTTTACTCAAAATATTCTGAGTTTCTCTCCCTTCAGGTTGATGTTGGTTGGTAGTTGCTATAAATCACCTTTATTAGGTTTTGGCATATCCTGTATATACCCAGTCTCTCCAGAACTTTAAACATTAAGGGATGTCAGATTTTTTTCCAAGGGCCCTTCCTACTTCTAATGAGATAACCATGTAGCTTTTGTCTTTGGTATGTTTATGTAGTAGATTACATTCTTTAATTTTTATTTGCTGCATTATCTCTGCATCTTTGGAATGAAGCCTATGTTGTAATAGTTTTTAAAAGCATTGAGAGAGAGAAAAATGCCATCCATGTGACAGAGTTCACGCGGAGGGGTTTTTATTAGGAAGAGGAAAGAGGCAAGACCAGTCTCTGGGGACGGGCGCAACAGAAGAGAAGAGAAAAACAGGTACGTGCACACACAGAGATAGATAGATAGATAGATAGATAGATAGATAGATAGATAGATAGATAGAACGAGAGAGGTAGATCAAATGTGATACCTATGAAAACAACTGTGTGTAAACTAAAAAAGAGTATGAGAGAATAAAATATGGAAGACAAGTGGGACTGATATGAGAGCATGAAATGGAGGCTACAAACAAAAAGTACAATATACGTGTGTATGAAAGCACCACAGCAAATCCAGTTTGCACTTAGTATGTTTCTGAATTATAGTAAAAATTAAATCCTAACAAAGGGAAATTAAAATTATTGTTAATTAGCCTAAAATTCTATTCATTTACATTAGAGACAATGACTGTGATAATAGTTATGTCATATAACTCCTTGATATATATCTCTGATTTAAAGACTAAGTCCAACTCCAGTAGATAGTTTAAAATGTGTACCTATGAAAGGACCATAAAGAGGACTATGTCTATTGCTATAGATTTTATAGATAAATAGATAGATGATAGATAGATAGATAGATAGATAGATAGATAGATAGATATAGATATAGATAAATAGATAGGTATCTTTGACAGAGAGTTGGCAGATTAATTTGCATGAAACAAAAAATGTTCAGAAAAATTTTCCTGGTGACAAAGTCCATCGCAAACACTCTAATTCCCATCTCTTCTCACTCTGAGTGTCTGCATTTCTTTATTAATGTTATTAGAACCCATATAACAGAAACAATGAAATTCTTTATTTTTGTTACTTAAGATTTATATGCTAATTTTCATGCTACATTATGTTCTATAAAGCATATTTTCTTTTTTGTACTTTTTATAATATTAATTTTTCTTAATAACTTAATAATACAGCTAGTAATGAAATTTGTCTCATTCTTTATCAATGCTTATTGGAGCAGGAAATATATGCAAATTTAATTATACATAAACTTGGTGGTACAATATCACAGATGCATGTCCACATAGAATGGCAGAAAATTTTAGTTCATCAGCTGCTTGAGGCTATCTCCAAAGCCTCTAAGGTAATAAATACAAGTTTGATGTCATCAGTCTACTTTCTGTTGGTTTCTGTGCATTGTCGTTGTCATATAGTTATTGCTTTCTTGTGGAAAGTGTCCCAAAGAATCTGTAGATGATCCTCAATAAAAAGTATTCTTAGCTGATGCATTGTAACACTGGGAATTATTACTGCATTAGATTTTCTTCTTTCCTGTCTTTTATATGGTTATTAGCTGCAATTCCATTGTTATTTATTTAAAATGAATAAAATAGTCTTTAAAGTTCTTAGTGTTGCTAATTCATTTGGAAATGTTGATTTACTTATGAATGATCAAAATATCCCATCTTCAATTAAACATTTTGTCATTGTATTATAATAGCTAGGCTCTAGAGTAGTTATTTAAAATAAATCAAAGTCTTAACCCTGATACTCTGGGGTTTTACATTTACTGCTGCAAATCCACCTTCTGCTACTACTCTTTCAGAGGTCTGAATCAAACAATATGCTATAATACAATCCCTTCGTAATGAGTAAGATATGTAAACTCTGTGTGATTTACCTTTGTGCACATTTAATACATTTCCATGGAATTTTGATTTACTCGACATATCCTTTTGGAGCAGCCAATACTCCAGAGTTGCAATGAGTCAATCATCCACAAAATTAGAAATTGTATATATGTCTTATATCTGAATGATATATATTGAATTTTCTCATTTTTTGGCTGCTTGACTACATATGTATGTATGTATAGTAATTCTCTCTTCTTTGACTATATAGAATATAAAACATTAAATATATTATATATAATATAAACATAAAGCATATATATATATATTAAAGAAAGAATATATTTTTTTCAAGGAAGAAAATAGTGAATGGAATGACAAATGGTTTATTTAGTACTTCTGAAGTTCCTCAGAGGAACAGACTGACATTTCATTTATGAAATATTTTGCCATATTCATTTACCATGGCTCATTTCCTCATTGATTTGTTTGATGTACTTTGTATTTACTCCTGCTTCTTGTATTTAAATAAGCCTTAGCATTGCACTTTTTTATTCAATTATGAATTCATAACTTATGACTTATTCGGATTATTTTTATAATTTTTTATTAAAAATTGACTTTATATTATATCACAAATGAGGTAACCATTCTGTCTTAATTATCCATTTATCTAAACTTATGTAACTAAACACTAACAATGAGTCTTATGCTATGCTATGTGATTTGAAAATCAATTGTCATGTTTTTTTTTAATTTATGTATTTATTAAAGATTTCTGCCTCCCCCCGCCACCGCCTCCCATTTCCCTCCCCCTCCCCCAATCAAGTCCCTCTCCCTCATCAGCTCGAAGAGCAATCAGGGTTCCCTGACCTGTGGGAAGTCCAAGGACCGCCCACCTCCATCCAGGTTTAGTAAGGTGAGCATCCAAACTGCCTAGGCTCCCACAAAGCCAGTACGTGCAGTAGGATCAAAAACCCATTGCCATTGTTCTTGAGTTCTCAGTAGTCCTCATTTTCCGCTATGTTCAGCAAGTCCGGTTTTATCCCTTGCTTTTTCAGACCCAGGCCAGCTGGCCTTGGTGAATTCCCGATAGAACATCCCCATTGTCTCTGTGTGTGGGTGTACCCCTCGCGGTCCTGAGTTCCTTGCTCGTGCTCCCTCTCCTTCTGCTCCTGATTTGGACCTTGAGATTTCTGTCCGGTGCTCCCATGTGTGTCTCTGTCTCTGTCTCCTTTCATCGCCTGATGAAGGCAACCTAGATGCCCTTCAATGGAAGAATGGATGAAGAAAGTATGGAATATATACATATTAGAGTATTACTCAGCAGTAAAAAACAAGGACTTCTTGAATTTTGCGTACAAATGGATGGAAATAGAAAACACTATCCTGAGTGAGGTAAGCCAGACCCAAAAAGAGGAACATGGGATGTACTCACTCATATTTGGTTTCTATCCATAAACAAAGGATATTGAGCTTATAATTCGCGATCCTAGAGAAGCTAAATAAGAAGGTGAATCCAAAGACATATAGGCATCCTCCTGAAAATTGTCATGTTTTAAATAGACCATATATAAAACTATATACTTTGGTGTCTGTGACTGGTATCTGAGATATCAACACAATGTGAAATCACAATTACCAATACTAACTCTATACTTTATAATATATGCTTCATAAACACAATGACATTGTTTTGATTAATGTTTTATCCTAATATCTTGTGTCAGATGTCATTGAGAGAATTAAAGTCCATTGTAGAAACTGCAACTGAATCTAGTAGCCACACAATAACAGAAAGTAGACAAAGGGTGATATAATCAAAGATATTCTGCACAATAACTGGATGATCAGTATGGAGAAGATACAAACCACAGAACAGGAGGAAGTATTTCCACTCATTCGTCTAATAGAATGTGTGTTTGCATAATATACAAAGAACTCAAACATTGAACACAAAACACAAATAATCCAGTCAACAACCAGGGCAATGAATTGGGCAGGAAGTTCTCAATGGAAGTGGTCTAAATTCTGTTGGTCTTCAAGAAAAGTTGAAAACAATACTGAGAGGGTATGGAGAAAAAACTAATGTAAAATACTGCTGATGTTCCAAATTGAAAAGTCTAATCTGCCATTATCCTCAAAAGCACAAAAGGAGAATTAGCATAAGATCGGCTATACCACTCTTTGGTAGATACCTGATTCAGAGACACTTGCACACACATGTTTATAGCATACATGTTAGTTGAGGTCTGGAGCGAGTCTAAATGTTCATCACCATATTAATGAATAAAATAGAACATATGACCGGGTTTTGTCAGTTAAAAGATGAATGAGTTATGTCATTTACAAGAAAATGTAGACTTGTTTTTCATAGACTTAAGCTGAAAAAAGTTATTTAGAAAGATTAGTCACACTTAATCTCACATAAAGATTTTAAGTTATATATGTTTATTAAATTATATGTTTATATACTTGTGTATATATGTATATGCTTGTAAGTATGTATGTCAATGAGCTAACATGTATCTTAATTAGCTCCATTTAGACATTTCACTATATATATAAACCTAACACAGCACATGGTATATTTATAAAATATTTGGCAATTTGAAAAATTAGAATTTTTTTTTCCAATCAGCAAGGGGCCTCATCAGGTAAATGTGTTAGCTTACAGAAGGCCATGATAGTATACAGCAGATATCAACTAGTGTTTAGCAGGCTAACATACCAGATGAATGATTTTGATAGAAAGCCCCACTTGGCCAAGTCATGGAGTTCCCGACTGTAAATTCTGTCTGTAATTTCTCTCATATGCAACTGCAACCCTTCCCTAATAACAGCTATGGGTGCTTTCCCACTGCATGAATGTTTATTTCATGTACATATTCCATATATTAGTACACATATACCTGTGGATGGCCAAGAAAATGATTTCTGCTTAACTGTATAATTTTGAGGAATAGAAATAGTACTAGTATATTTTTACATTACTCAGTTCTGATACAGGAAAGTAATAGAATTCTCACTAACAAAGACAGTAAATTTTACACTTCAGAAAAAAATCAAAGCAAACTACTTGCCCCTGGAGATGAATATCTGGTTGCTTCTAGAGACAAATACATGAGGTGAATTTACCAGGTGTTTATTGCTGATTCAGTGTCAGTCTTGAGGCAACTTTGATAGACAAAAAAACCTCATCTAGTGATGAACTTTCTTCATGTACTCCCGACCATTCAAAGTCCAGCTAACTAATTATTATTGCTAAGTGTTGAATTTCAATGTCATTTTCTGTCAGGGAATCCTCACCCACTTAAAGGTATGTACATGGACAAGCGTTACTCACTGGCCAGTCAATGTGACCTCTGTAAACTGAGAAAAACTGTGTGATTTATCTTGTGTTATGAGAATGGGTCAAGTACTGAAAATGTAATTTCTGGTTGCCCGGAGTTTGGCTGTGAGAGGAGGTGGTGTATAGAAATGGAGAGGCTGGCAATGCTGTGCAGGAGAAGCTGCAAAGCAGAGCAATGATGACCCCGCACAGATCTAGTTAGGAAGCTGTGCAGAGCTATGTACAGAGCTGTTGTGTAAAGGGCTGAGCAGAGGTATGAGAGAAGTCTGTGTATCTTGGATGGAAAATATAGCTGAATGTGCAGAAAGAAAAGTGCAAGGAAGTAGGGGAGATGAGAGGTGTAATTCTGTGAAGAAGTGTGAAGGTATGTAGCTGTGTGGAGAATGTGTATAATATTTAACTATTTGAGGTGTAACTGAGTATAGAGCTGTTAAAAGGATAGATATAGCTGGGGAAAGAGATGTAACTGTATGTAAAGAGATATAACTGTGTAGAGATACTGTGAAGAAAGCTATTTAACCTGAGGTAAAAAGGGAAGTTTACTTCGGGAAAGTGTGTGCCTGTTCCTTTTTCTTAAATTGCCATCCGAATGGCCTTATTTAGCCCTTGCAAAATTTATGGACATTTTGCAAACCCTAGTGCTGAATAGAGGGTGGCCTTCTAGTTAGTGACACCTGTCATGAAGCCTGACAATGGTCCCCTTAATTTTTACTTAAAAATCAAACCATTTATTTATTTGGTGTGTATGTATGTAGATATGTGATTCTGGTACACATGAAGACGTAAGAGGACAGAGTTTGTTACCAATGCAGATTATCAAGTTTGATGACAAGAGAAGTTATTGGGATGTAATAAATAAAATAATACATGCTTTTATGACTGAAATTATATAACGAGATAATTCAGTTTATGCTGTGACTACTTTCTAACTTAAAATTATAATGGAAGAAAAATACTTAGGTTTAGGTATTATAGTACACAAAGTAAGAACTCAGAAAGACTAGGTTGAAGGATCATAAGTTGAAGGCTGACCTGTACTACACAGGATAATCCTAACACAGAAACTAAGTAACTACAGAAAAAGAATAAGCAAGCGAATTAAATCTTGAAAATTATTTGACTCATTAATGACCTTCCGTTATTGAATATGTGATTTTAATAAATCAAGATATTAAAACTTTTCTTGTAGTTTTGAATATTTGCATCATAATCTAGAACTTACCATAATTATTATAATTAGTGTATTATATTCAAATTTTATTCCTTAAGACAAATTTAGGCTTATAAAAAATAAGTGGAAAATGCAGAGTTCCTATCACCTTTGCTAACAGCATGCCTTTCCACAGTAGCAAAGTGGCTATAACTATAATGAACAGTCTCGGGCACATGATTATCAACCTAAGAGCATAGATCACACTAAATTCCACTCTTGGGTATCTTTTATCATTTAGACAACAGTATAGTGGTGTGTTGTCGCATTAGTGAAAATCACCTTATGTACATCACAGAATGCCACATAGTTTATACAGTATTTTTGCATTATCTGGCAGGCCTCTCTTACTTGATAATATGTATTTTAATGTCTTCTGCACTTCATATAGTATATAGCTCATTTCTTTTAAGTGCAGATAAAAATATCCTATAACTGTTTCACAACTTACTTCTTCATTCTCCTTCTCAATGGCACTTGGTTGCTTCCAATTATGGGGACTAATCATAAAACTGCTAAAAATAAACCTGTAAATACTTTCTCCTGTTGTCTTATTCCAATGGTTGGTATATATATATATATATATATATATATATATATATATATGGTGTGTGTGTGTGTGTGAGAGAGAGAGAGACAGAGACAGAGAGAGAGAGACAGAAAGAGAGAGACAGAAAGAGAGAGAGAAATACAAACACAATCTCACAGACATTTTATAAACAGGGAGGGTAAAAAAAAAATTGGACGTAAGTCAGGAACTTGAGCTTTTTTTAAAAAAAGTATGCTTGATCGTTGGCAACTATTTCATTGTTTACATGGTATCAGTCATTTGAATATCCAAACAACAGCATCTCTTAGGATCACAGAACTGTGAGTACATGCTTTCTTACTTCTTATCTGGATTCAACATGAATGTCTAAGTAACTTATTTTGGTATATTAAACATAAAAAGAGAAAAGAAAATCTCTCATTCCATATGACTCAATTAATTTAAAATACACAATAATGGGCTCTGAAATAAATGCTACATTTTAACCAGTAAGTTCATTAAACATTTCCCAAACTCATAACCATTATTTTGCTTAGTCAGATGTTTTCTCAAAGGAGAGTTCATTCATTTTAACTGCTTAAAATACATGATGAATGAAGCAATTTGCTTTTTTATTTACATTTTACCACTGATATTTTATTCAAAAGAGCACATTGTGATTTTAATCAGTTTTTTCACAAAATTCTAGAACAATGTTTTGTTTTACATTTAAAACTTTAGAGTTATATTTGTGAGTAATACAGAACACAATAGCTCCAGAAATTATTGGAATACTTAATCTTACATATTTAATTTTTGTGCAATTGATACAAAATTAAGCTCAAAAACATATTAAAGATCTCCCTTAAAATGTTGTTTGTCGATAGCTAAATTATAAATATGTGGAATACAGAAAAAATATGCCATATTAAAATGACAGAATATAGCAAATAAATTTTTTCTTATTTCAAGTTTGATGAAGATCAGATAAATCAAAACAGACTATTTCAGATTTCCAAAGCACCTCATTGTTCCATATAAAAATAATAAAAATCTTTTCTTCCTTATATTCAGTAATATTTGTCAAATACTATTATTGGACACCGTGTCCTGATCAATTAATTAAATATATAGTATAAGGAAACTCTTCACAACATATTTATAATTAATCACATATATTTATATTATATTTTAAGTTACAAATAATTGAAAATAAGTGAGTAAATTGAAATGAAAATGAAATAGAAAACTAAGATATTTTGAATAGGTTATATATTTCTTTATTTTATTTGTAGGAATGTTAGCATGACCGCACTGAATATTGTTCTACTGGAGTTAAGAACCTGCAATTCGGTCCTGGGAGCTGAAGTCAGGTCCCATGGAAGAGGAGATCTTACTCTTAACCACTGAGCCATCTCTCCAGTCTTAAATAAGATCCCTCTGAACTATCCTTTGTGTCTTGTTTAGTCATTTTCCTGTTGCTTGACAAAATACTATGACTTAAGGGACTGAAGGAAGATTTATTTTAACTATGGTTCAGAAGGCAGAGTCTGTAATGGCAGGGAAGTAATGCCAACAGTAGGCATGATGGCAGGAGCAGGAAGCATGTTAATCTTGTCTACACAGAAAGCAGAGAGAGAACAAGAAGGTAATAAGGGTCCATACCAGTGACATACTTCCTCCACAAAAGCTCTACATCCTAAAGTTTTATACACTTCTCAAACAGCAACAGTAACTGAGGACCAAGTGTTCAAATCCATGAGCTTATCAATGACATTACTCATTTCAATAACCACACTTTTGTTGGTGATTTATATATCAGCCTCAGCTGCTATAGGTTGAATAATATAGATGTCTTTTTCAATTAGTTTCCTTTGTCATCTCAAACAATTAAGAGGCAGATTCCTTCACATGGTAGAATATAGCTCTTTAGTAAAATCTTAAGCAATAGTTGTCAAGTAAGTGTTTATATTATTTTTCTGCATTTATCAGGAATTCTAACAATTAACAATAACTAAAATAACAAATGCTAGAGAGTATTAGTAAGGAGATGATGAGTCTTTTGCTTTTATTTTTAACTTGATAGTAGGTTGTTGTAATATAATAATTTAAGTATGAAAAATTCATACACTACCCTGTGTACCTACTCTCATCAATAGGTCATACTGATCATCATACCAGTTTTCAAGTTTCTCTCATTCATCTCCCGTCTGACCATGGATTGCTCTACAGCTACCACCTCTACCTGGAGAAGTCATCTTCTGTGCAGGTTCAGATCAATCCTTTTACCTAATAACGTAAGCACTTGATATTTTTCAGTTGATTTCTTATTTTCATAAATATTTATTTCCTATAACTACTGTGAAATAAGGCCATCTCACCAAACACAGCAGTCACTGAAAAGAAGATGTCATAAGACTCTATTCTAAAATCTACTTTTTTAGTATTGTTCACAAACATACTATAACATGTAATATTCCCAGAGGAAAATGGAAAGAAATGATATGTTATGAATACAATCATGTAGTAGACATATCATCTTAAGGCTTATATTCTATAAGAAATAACTTGTTACAGAGGACATCAAGATCTGAGGGTGGGTAGAGTCACAGGATCCGGAAGTCAAGTTACCAGAATTGATAGATGAATAAGTCAGAAACCAAACCAGGAAAATTTTTAAAAAGCTATAATTTAGGGAGTTATTAAAATGTTACCTTTGCAAAATGTTTCTATCTGCAGAAAATAGCCCTAAACCTATCAGTAATATAAACAAAATTTTTGTAAGAATATACTTATATTTTGAGCAAAGTAAGAAAATATAAAATTAACATCCAAAAAATTTTTCTGCACACCTAAACTAAACTCACTGAAAAGGATTATAAAAAACTAGAAAGAAATGAAGAAAGAGATTGAATAGGTAGTAGATGTAAAGACCTCCCATGTACATTGATTTTTCTGGTGGACTCTATCTAATTACATGGATCATTAAATAGGCAAACATTCAGGCTGTGGTCAGAGGAAAATGATGCTACAGATGAGCAACTGGGAAAAATGTATTGTTGCTGGCTTGTGGCATAGAAAAAGGGAGTCACAAGCATGAAAATTCAAGCAGCAACGACAAGCCTGGAAACGCAGAGGAATAGACTGTTATCTGGGCATTCAAGAAATCACCACGTTCCAGCCAGACTCTTTGAATTGCATTCAGTAAACCTAAATATTTGATAAATTTATAATATTTTTGGCCCTATCTTTATATTTGCTAAGAGACAATGAAAAACTAAGAAAAACCACAAAAACTATTCTCAGTATTTTTATTATGAGTGTCAGTGTCAAGAAAATGATGAACTTAAGTAATCATCACCACTAAGCTCTTCCAGAAAATATAACTATATATAATATAGTCATTAACTATATTAGTGCTACAAGTATATGCCTTACATAATTCTGCATTTATTTCAGTCAATAGCATAATTTCTGTTTTCATTAAGCATGAATCCGTGTGGTATACACAGAAAACATGGATCTTTAAAGCAATATATCAATTATTAAGTGCTTTAGTGAAATTGAAAGTGTTTCAGAATTTAATACAATATTTTTTCACATTTTATTTTCAAAATTAAAATACCATTGCATCATTTCTTTCCTGCCAAACTTTCCTCCAAATCCCATTTCTCTTGACACCTTTCAAATTCATGGCCCCTTTTCTTTTCTTATTGCCACACATAAGTGTAAACACATTATATATTTGCATATATATGTATCTATTCAACCTACTCAGCCAATTTTAAGTTACCTGTAGGTATATAGTTTCAAGGCTGAGCAACTGATATTGGACAAACATTGGGAGACTTATCCCTGGGAATGACTATTTTTCCTGACCTACATTTTTTTTAATTTATTTATTTATTAAAGATTTCTGTCTCTTCCCCGCCACCGCTTCCCATTTCCCTTCCCCTCCCCCAATCAAGTCCCCGTCCCTCGTCAGCCCAAAGAGCAATCAGGGTTCCCTGCCCTGTGGGAAGTCCAAGGAACCCCCACCTCCATCCAAGTCTAGTAAGGTGAGCATCCAAACTGCCTAGGCTCCCACAAAGCCAGTACGTGCAGTAGCATCAAAAACCCCTTGCCATTGTTCTTGAGTTCTCAGTAGTCCTCATTGTCCACTATGTTCAGCGAGTCCAGTTTTATCCCATGCATTTCCTGCAGTTCTTTGTTTAGGGTTGGGACACTGTGAGATTCCCCACTTCCATGTAACCATGACCACTTTTGTTTTCATTGTTTAGGTCTTGTTTAGGCAGCCATATTGTTGAGGGATGCAGTCTTCCTGTCATTTCAGGAAAATGCAATCTCCTCAGTCAATTTCCTAGACCTCTGGCTCTTACAAAATTTTTACTCTCTCATCCTCTATACTTTATGAGCCTTACATGCTAATTGTTTTGTAAATGTTTTCATTGGAGCTGGGCACACATGATCAACTGGTTTCTATTTTGAACAATTGTGGTTTTCTGCAATGGTCTCTGTCTAATGCAACAAACCGATTCTATCAATAAAGAACAGTGTTTAAAATAAAAACAGAAAGAAGTTTCTTTCATGAAGAATGAGACCTATAGTTAAATGCTGTGGGTATAAAAACATATTTAAAATGCAGTTGGTTCTGACATAGGAGCAACAAGTCAGCTATTTATACCTCAGGTCTCTGAGATTTAACACCAGTTGTGATAGATATTCAAATTTCCAATGTCAACTTGAGGGACCCTCAAGGAAGGAGTTTTGGAACATCCGAGAAGTGCACTTAACAGACAGATGTCAGTAGCCAGCTCTTCTCAGAGATTGTTTCAGTCCCACAGCCAAGCAGAGCCTGAAGTCATTCCCGTCTTGCATCCTTCATTTTATAAGTATGCAAAAAAGATCTGAAATGTGGCCATTTTTTCTCTCCTTTCCCAAGTTTTAAAGGTCAAACCCAAAGAAACTTGAGAGCGTCATTAAGATTTGTTGCTTAAAAAATTATGTCAGAAAATTTTGATCCAGGAGAAGACCCTGAAAATGTGGTAAGCATCTGGACTAGAAATATCAGTAGCATCAAGAAACTTATAAACTGTGAAGTGCTGATTCTGACATCTCACTTACAAAATCAGCAGCCCTGAAAGCAGGTCTGGCATTGATCCTCATACACTTATCAGATGCTCCCAGCGATTGATGCAGATTTGACAAGCACTAGTGCAATATCTTGCATTCTCTACCACCCATTTTTGTAGTTAGCAAACTATATAGAGCATTTAAAAGGTAAAACTAAAACTCTTATTAATTATATCTGAACTTTTGATGAATTAATTCATTTTTGTCCTCAGAAACATGTCTATGTATTCCCAGGTGCACTATTTTTTGAATCACACTGATTAAGGAAAAGTTAGATTTCAGAGTTTCAATACAATGTTGGTACATCTAACAGAGAAAAGTGGGCCAGAATTGGTTCTCATTCACTTGGAGGTACTTCCATATTTTCATACAGTTCCCACCTTTATTTTATATTTTGAAGAGCAAACAATTCTTTTCTCCACTACTACAAGTTAAGTCAAATTTATATGATACTATAAACACTAAAAGTAGTTCAAAAAGGGTAATTAGAAATGTATAATTTAGGGTTAAAACACAAATATCAGGTTCTAATTCCATATTATTGGATAAGCCAATCAAATGTGCCATGTCTCAGGGGAAAGCTTCATTATATATGAAAACTTCTATCTTCTGTTTCACAGGGATTTTATTATAGACTAGAAATGTGCACAGGAGGTAACAAGTACTGTACTATGGGGAGATCTAGTGGTTGAGATTATCAATCAACACATTGAAATAGTCAACCATATCTATTTATCATCTGGAACTTTGTGTTTAGCAAGGCTTCCAAAGAAGTAACTCATAAATCCAAGGTCATTACAGACTATGGCCATAGTTACATTTCTTTGGTGGAATTGAAAATAGGTGCAATGTCTGGCTCAGTGATTCTGGATGAATCAGTGTGTCAACTCTATCTTCCACAACATAGCACATCCTGACTCCTTTTCTTTAGTCTTGAAAAAAAAATGCTACAGTAAACAGTTTCAAATTAAAATGATACATTCTTTTGGTTTTTAGCATAATATTTGTATTGATTATTTGGAAGTTCACATAATGCACCCCTTTCAACCTTACTTCCCAGTGGTCCCAGAACCAGCGCCTACCCCTTGTGGCTTCTCCCCAAAATACAATAAAATAGTCCATACAGTCACCGGATCATTATCCAGCACCTGGTGGCCAGTTCCTTAAAAAAAAGAGAGTCCTTTCCCACTCCCACCCCTGCCAATAGTCAGCTATTATGGAAAGCTACACTTTAGCAGTCCTATCATAATTTTTACGATTTTTTTGATAGTTTCCTGCCTAGGTTGTTACTTTGGGAGGGGGTGTGTCGTAGAAGTCTTCTATGTCTCTCTCAACTGTGAGTCTGCAGTCAGCACTATCACTGCAGAAGAAGCATCCTTGTCCTCTGCAGTCAGCAGGATCATGTCTCTGGGACTTCCACATAGTATCTGACCAGGGACACCCACTTGCCCTCTGGTGTCAGCACATGTCACAGACTTCAGTATGGCCTCCGGTGGCAACACAGGTCAGAGACTTCAGCATGTTCTCCGGGCACAGACATCAACATGGTTGCCAGCAACAGGGCCCCAGGTGGCATAGGCTACTTACATTTATATGACCCCCAGCAACCTCACAGCCCAGGGACATCCATATGGCTCTTGGTGGTAACACAGGCTGCCATAGACTTCAACATGGGCCCCTGCTGTAGCAGAAGCATGATCTAGACATACCTCCCATGACAGCATGAACCACAGACACAAACAAGGCCTTGGACAGCAGTACAGGCCATGCACACAAACATTCCTCCATTACCCGGGACTGGGAAAACGACATAGTTCCACCTCTCTCTACCTCATATGCAGCGCTCTATTCCTCCGTCTTTCTCATTCCTCCATTGAAATTCGTTAGTGGCAGTGGCATTGGAAACTGCAGTGCTTCACCCAGTATATCTACCTGTGAATACTCATTGTCTCAAGTCATTGGTCTGGCTTTGAATTCTGATCGCTGAAGTGCCATAAATACTGAACCATCTCCAAGATTCTCATCTCAGATATTATACCATGGCCCAGAGCCAGGCAGAGCATCCAGGGATAGGATCCTAGAGAGCTCCAGACCCCAGACTACCATACTCCTTCCTGGTTTTGATGCCAGTCACCCTGAGAGACACCAAGAATGATCATTGTGCTTACAGTTCCGGGCAGTTCCCTGGCCCTGTGTTCTTCCGGCATACCTGACAGTTGCAAGGGCTGTATCTGTTCAGCAACACCATCTTCTTTGTCTGCAGTTGCTGTGTTCTCATACCCTCCTTTACATGCGGAGTTTCGCCATTCTCCTTCACACATGGCTATGTGCTGCCACCTTTCCAATTTCACGAGCATCTTTCCATAGGACCGAGCTCTTTTTTTTTTTTTTTTCGTTGTTCCAGGGATACTGCAGGCTCCATAGGGCCTGTGCTGGTCTCTCAGGCTCCCTGGAGCAGTTCCTCCATCCAGTGGTGGGTGTGAGGTGCCGCATCCATATTTGATTACAGCCATCCTCGGTGGTGATGGCATGCTCCCGAATCTGGTTTTGCAGCACCAGCTTCTCTTCACTGTCTAGCAGCTCTTATATGGAGTAGCTGATGAGCCTGCTCTAGGTGCTGGATGTGGTTTCAGATGGCAGCCAAGTTGGTCAGGCGACTTTCCTGGGAAAGAGATGTCTTCTAAAAATATGAAATAGTTCTGATTTGATAAATTTCTACTTTCATTATTTTTATTTTATTTCCTAAGTCTCAGCTTTGATTTATTACTTCATCCTTTTTCCTGTAGATATTACTGTTAATAATTCATGTATAAAAAGAGTGGCAGGCTAATATTTATATTATAGTTAGTAATATGTATTTTATTATATGCTTAAAGACCTACAGATATTTATTTGTTCGTATATTATTTATTTCTGATCAAAAAGTTAAGCTACTGAACTCTCCCAGTGTTGTACTTTTATTAGCAGGATTTCACTCTGGGTTCCCTATAGCTCCACAACCTCTGGGATCTCTTTAGAAAGAATTCAGATAAGACACAAGAGCATAATTCAGAAAAAAAAATGAATTATTTTTGAAAAAATGTATAGTACTATCAAAGAGTAAGTATGGATAGTGACAAAAGGAATATTGTGACAGTCTGCATTTTAGGTAGCTTTATACTTTTCCCACAGTCTAGCTTTCTCTACAAATTGTTATCCTGACCATGTGTTGGCCAGGGTTTCTGTATGAAATACAAATTAAATACAATGAGAGTGAGAAATCATTGTTCTTTACCAGACAGCAATCGGCTGTGTGGTGCTCTTATTACTTACAGATAGATTCTCATATCTCCACTCAGGGGCAGAGACAGACTCAGATCCCATTCCATTTACAATCACCTTGCTTTACAGTTGCTGCCTTTTCACACTCCTGAAAGTGAAGGTGGACTCTACCATCAGTGATTTTCATACGACTGAAAGTGTCAGTGATTTTCAACCTGGACAATGCATACCTAGCTACAAACTTGGTTTTGTGCCAGTTTGACATAGATTTCCCTGAGCAGAGAGACAAGCATAAATGAGAAAACTCATCCATAAGACTGGTCTCTAGGTCAAATAAATTCTTTCAAGGCCAAGTTACTTGGGTCATGGGCTTTACCAGAGCAGTAGAAATCCACCTAGGATACTATCTACCAATCTCTCCCCTACATGTCCAGTGTTAACTAAAAATTAAAAGCAGTTATACTTACAAATTGTTTCTAGTAAAAAATCATGTGTGTTAATATTATTGAGAAGTTTTCTAGGCTAAAATGCGTGTAGCTTCTAAATACTAAGAAAATTTTATTGAAAAGTTCAAATTTGATTTAAATACTATTTTCTTGGGAATTTAAGGTAATGCGGGGTACCATGCACAGAATACAAAGAAAAATATAAAATCATGCAATTTAAGTCAGTGTCTACTTATATTTCTTTTACATGGGATACATTACAATATTTTACCAAGCACAACATAAAAATATCAACATATCTTATAAAAGATTAAATACAGCTATCTATTTCTGGATTCCCACTTCAGCTAATGAACAGTAGGAAACACACACACACATGTACACACACACAGACACACGCACACACACATATGTGCACAAACACACATGAACATACACATACATGTGAATGCACACACACATTACATACAGACACAATTACCAATGCATCCATGTACACATTCATGTGTTACACACACACATACACACACACACACATACCCATGCACATACACATTCACTCAGAATAA
Source organism: Microtus oregoni (assembly GCF_018167655.1). Lineage (NCBI taxonomy): Eukaryota > Metazoa > Chordata > Mammalia > Rodentia > Cricetidae > Microtus > Microtus oregoni. The sequence goes on along the minus strand of NW_024543073.1, from coordinate 34,362,413 downwards.
GAGAAAACGTGCAAAGAGAGGTGAAGAACTGGTTTAGCAACAATATCAATACAAGAAAAAATAAACATGGTGTTGAGGTTTAAATGGTTTTAACACTTCCAAGTTAAATCCACCATTTGTAAAATGAATGAGCATCTTCATTGCAAATGAACAGACTCACTACATGCAAAGATCATGTAAGTAAATTTCTGCATTTTAATGTAAATGCCATGAAAGAAATATGACTGTATGATTGGCAAATTGTTTGCCAGGATGGTGACAGCCAAAGTAAGTTAAAAGTCAAAGGAACTGTTGTCACCAACCCAGTGTGAAAATGTACAATTTCTTGCTATTCTCTTCCTCTTTAAAGGTGTCTGCACTGTCTTTTCCCTAGGCTACGTGTTCACCGTAGCTTATTATCATTACAAAGTATTAAAACAGATTAAGTTCTTCATATTGTAGTCACATTGGGAAGGACATGTTTGAGACAGCTCACTGACAAGGGTTCTAAGAAAAGAAAAGCATTTATTCGTCTACTAAATATTACTAGGCAGCTTGTTTTTGTGAAAAAAAATACTCTAAATTTTATGCTTGCAAATTTCCCTTTCCTGATAATTCATTTAATGCAAAGAAATGAGGGAGAAGTGAACAGTATCTAATTAATATCTTCAAATGCCCAACTAATGTCAAGCTTGACTCGAATTTATACCTAAACTATATTTTTACATTGAAAAATTCAATTACATTTACTGACAGACTTTGAAATGTCACATTATTTATATTGGCAAACTTTACAGGCTCCCAGTATATTTATTAACGTTCTTTTCACAGAATAAAGCATATATACAATACAGATCACTGCATTCTTCATTTTTTAATCTTTCAAAGTGATATGTATATCTAGCAGAGCAGTAAGAAGCCGCATCAGACTAAGAGAGCCAAAAGACCAAATAGAGGCATCCTTAATGTGCAATTCCTTTTAATTCCCCAGGCGAAGTGAGGTAACCTTGACATTTCACTATCCTCTCTGACTCTAGCTTCCCTTTCTAATCCTTTTCCTCAGTTGCTCCCGCTCAGCCCCTTCCAAGCCCCATCCCTGTTCTTACTTGCATGCAGTACAATTACAGGGCTGCCGTGAGCACATCAACAATTTTGAGCTGTGAAGAGGTTCAATTGCCACATTGGTGACTCAGTTGCAATGCACAAATCATTTACTGGAATAGCTTGAGGACATGACAATGACAGAGAGACATCTGTTGGGTAGGTGGGAGGGGAAAGGGGGTTATTCACAGCTGGTGCACTTGTCCTGCTAGCCACTAGGTTACCACAGTGTCCTTGTCCTCCGACTTCCTTCCCCCTCCTTCTACATGCACCCTGCTGTCAGCTGCCAAAAGATATCTGTTCACACCCTTTGCTGTGTGAGAAGGTGCTAATGCATGACTTCAGGGTATGTCAGAACATGCAGCAGTCACTAGTGTTTGGAGATGCAGCCAACCTGACCATGATAAAAAGAAGAGAGTCACTAAAGAGTGATTTTCTTGCAAAGTGACAATGAAAAACAGTCAAGGGACATTCTTTTTCTTTTAGAAATCAAAGGGCTGGATGGGGATAAATTGGCTGGGTGGGGATCTTTCCTTACCTAGAATGCGCTCTTCCATCACTCTGTACAAGGTAAAGGTACACCCTTCTTTTGCACATCTTTTATGTTCAAAGCAAAAAGTATTTTCTGCAAAGTGGTTTTGAATTCTATTTTTGGAATATACACTTAACAAAAATAACAATTAAAGTAAAAGGCAAGTAATTCAAAAATAGTTATGAAAATTCTCTGTGAAGACTAGCTTACACTTTTCATTTACAATCTGAGGTGGAAAGGCATAATTAGAAAGAAATTGAAGAAATCATTTATTCTGTTTCTCATATTACTATCATGATGAGGTGACCAGCTGTTGTGTTTTACATAGATCTCCGTAATTATCACACAGTACCTACTGTACGGAACCCTTCACTCACCTGGGTGAATAGGGAAATCCTGGAATCGGAAACAACTGTGCTCATGTTTTCACATCCAGCCTCCACATGCAGAGCCTTAGGTTGGTCCTGTAAACCTGATAATCCAGATAAGGATGATGGTTTCTCAAAGGAATCTCAGTTACAAAGCCGAACTGCACTACAATGAGAAAGATCCTGCTAGAAATTTTTCACACAAAAAGTCACAGATCTAAAATGCAAAACACAGTTTTAAAAACCATATGTAGTGCAAAGTGGAATGTTTTTTTTTTTATTGGGAAACAACAACTGCCAAATATAGCATCAGAAAAGAAGTATCCTGGAAAGCCTCAGCACTAAGCTTTTTACAAACAATTCTGAAAAAGGATTTCATGTCACTGATTTTTAAGACAGTTGCTGTAATACTCTAGTGGCTCAGGTAAGAGAGGGAAAGCCCAGATCTGAAGGGCTTAAATGATAAGCCAAAACAATAAGACACACAGTTCTTTCTCCTTGGATTAAATGGACATCTGCATACCTTGAATTTTTGCCGAAAGATGTCCTTCAGAAAGTAGAGCCCTGCTAGAAATCAACAAAGAGTTTCCTTAAAATGGTTCATCTGCTACATTAGAATCATAAAAAAATATAATTTTTATATATAGTACTTTGTTTTATTCTCTACTATATTTGTATTTTTAATCTATTAAATGTTTTATATTCTGCTTATCTTGTAACAGAAAATTCTGACATTGATATAAACATTAGTATGCATCTTTATATTATGAGGAAATAAAATTAAACAATGAATTTAAATGTTTATTAATAGATCCAGATGAAGTAGTAAAGTAGCTCCTTTAATAACTTAGATGTAATAAGAAATAACCAACTTGTAGTTGCTATGATTGCTGCTATGGAACCCTAAGGGGTTCGGTTTTTGAGCATCTTATAGTCTAATATTCCATTTGCCTTATGTTTTAATTGTTTGCCCTAAAATGATACAAAACGATAAATCAGTTTCAATACATGTACATTGTGTTCAAATATTTCCTTTTTGTCTTTGAACTTCAGTCTTCATTGTTGCTTTCTCGTCATACAACTGACAGTTTGATCTTTTCTAAAAGAGCTTCTTTTCCATGGATCAACCTTTCCTCACACCCCTGTCTCCCTTCCAGTCTCCTCTGACTTTGCTAACCACTATTTTATTCTCTGCTTCTAAGAGACCATTTTTAGATCCCACATGTTACTGACATCAGGCAGTAGCTGACATCCTGTATGAAGTAATAAGGGCGGCGGCGGGGCTGCGTCCCCAACACCCCAGCTGCCTGCCCAGCTAGCTTATGCCCCGAAATAATAACACACAAACTGTATTCATTTAAACACTGCCTGGCCCATTCTCTTCTAGGCTAATTCTCACATATTAATTTAGCCCATTTATAATCATCTGTGTGTAGCACCCCAAGGTGCGCTTACCAGGGAGATTCTAGCCTAGTCCATCCTGGGTGGGAGCTTCATCCCGGGAGCGGGGCATGGCGTCTCTCTCTGAGGCGTCTGCTCCCGAGAGAGCTGTGGAGTCTCTGAGCTCACTTCCTCTTCCTCCCAGTATCCTGTTCTGTTTTCTCCTCCCACCTATCTTCTAACCAATAAAAAGGGCCAGGGCAGTTCCTTTATTAGCCAATGACCTTCCTCCATCACCTGTATCTGCCTCATCTACTTTCACACAATAACTAATGGCAGGATTTTTTTTATTACATTTTATATAGCTAAATATCATTCCATTATGTATGTTGTGTAGCTGTTTTCTCTGAACTGAAACCCTCCCCTGTGAAAAGAAAGGGGAGGCTTTTGATAGTCACAAGAAACTGTCAAGTGACATGGTGAGAACTCTGTGAACTGTTAATAATTCCTGGTGAGGTGGATGGAGGAGATACCCATTAATGATGGAGCTGCCTGCAAATTCTTTGGGGATTCCAGTGATATATGTTTGGCAAAACATCATGCATGTTGGGCTGGGCTGTTTGTAATAAAGATGTCTTGAGGGAACTTTGTCCCTGTAAGACATCCAAATAAACCCATTGGTCACCAAGATAGAAATAAATGGGGCTTTTCTTTGATTCTGTGGAGAACAGACATAATTCACATGTTACCCCCCCAAAAAAAATTACACATTTCTCTTTGTCACTAAACCAAAGGTAAGAACATTAAATGGCTCCTGCTGTGTTTGGTAAGACATGAAACTGAGTATGCCCAAGAGTCACCCAAAAATGATACCTTTTACATGGTAGAATGGGATGATACACATATTTCCTGTAGTGGCAGTTCTGTAGATCCTGTTATGAGTGATGTGGCATGCAACTCATCTGAGCCATGTGAGGAGACAGTATACATGTGAGGAATCCAAGGGTGACTGTCTTTTTTAAACAAGGCATGTAGTATCACTGTTCCTTAATAAATAATGTCTACAGTAAGAACAATGAATGTATTGAAAATAGCTTATGGATAACAGATCCAAATGATTTATTCCTACCAATAATTTGATTCCATAAAGTATTCATGATGTGCCGAAATACACAGGAACGTGTGAGAAAAAAAGTAGACAAAAGAGCCTTGCCCAGGATCTCAAAAAACAAATACTGTGCTTTTGAAATTTTGTAAAACTTTAAATCCTGAAGGAAACTTCACAATAGAGGCAGACAATAAAATATCAACAGTAAACCACCCACGGCTATGGTGAAACGTATTATATCTCCTGGGTTGTGAAATACTACAGTCACACCTATGAAGAGATGGGCAGTAATGGGGGCCATTAATGACTATTACTTTCACAGTGGGAAGCATGGTGTCATTCAGAAAGACATGGTGCTGGAGAAGTAGCTGGGAGTTACACCTCTAGATTAGCAGGTAACAGAAAAAGAGAAAAACTTGGCCTATCTTGAGAATTTGAAACCCCAAAGTCCAACCCCTACAACAAGGCCACACCTCCTAATACCTGTCAAGTAGTATAACTCCCTAATGACAAAACATTCAAATATATCAGCCTATGGATTCATTCCTTAGAACTGTAAGCCAGCCCCCAATTAAATGTTTACCTTTATAAGAGTTACTTTGATAATACTGGCTCTTTACAGTAATAAGATACTCACTAAGGCAGACTAGGAAGTGGTTATTGATGTGACCGGCCTGAAGATGTTTCTTGTTGGCAGAATGTGGAGTTTGGGAGTTAGGATTATAAAATTAGTTGAATGCTTTACGCAACAATGTGGCTCTTCTCCATCGTGGCTGGAGATTTCGTCATGATGTGGGCAACCATGTGGCTGGCAGCCATATTTTACTAAGGTTAAAGAGTATACTTCTTAGTCCTAATGAGCTCTGTTATTTATATCTCCTTCTAGACAAAGAAAACAACAAGTCTCAAATATTTTAGATTGGTATGGACTTTTAGATAATAATAACAAAATATGATTTGATATGTTACATCTTACTGTATGTGTGATTTAACTCTAAAATATATTCTATATGGTGATAAAAATTTAAAATAACTAAGATCTAGAGATTTACACCTAAGTACTTATGTCTTTGCCAATTGTTCAACATCAAGCTTCTAAAGAAATAAGTGACAACATACGTTTGATGAATAAGGTATTTCATAAATAAGATATATATTCTATAATACAATCCCACATAGGGTTTTATATTCCAGAGTTGGGCATTTAAACAGAGACCCCATGGCCTGTCAAGGGCAGTGTTGGACTCTGTTCTCTTTCAATCCCTGCCAGTAGACCACACAACAACTCAAAAGTCCCCTCTCCCCTGTTCCTATTTTGTCCTGAAATTCTTCCCCATCACCTTCCCTTGCCTTCTCAAGAGACAGTCTTAAAAGCTTGGTAAAACCTGGTTTGGTTTTTACCCATGAAATTGCTATTTTTGTTTTTTTAACTGAGTCAGTTATCAATGATTAAACAGTTTATATTGATACTAGAATATCTTAAATTGAAAATTATTATTTTCAAAGCTAAACCTGAAAGAAATATAATGTAAAGTCTTATGGAAGCTGGTGCTTTATTGTAGACTGTTAAGGAACCCATGTAAATAGTCACTCATTACTATAAATGACTAAGTTCTTTAACTATATTCACACTAAGTACTGATAAAATTAATTACAGGGATAAGCCTTACCTAGTCCCCTGTATATGTTTTCAGAGTTCAACCTTTAAAAAGTTACTAAAAACAAAGTTTGTCTACTCAGATATATCTAATAAACAAACAGTCCTCATATGCTTCGAGATCTTCAGAATATGGCATTTAAAATGTTTAGTTAAAACCCTTTTTATGATAGAGAGATGCTACCCTATTTCTTCCAAAGAAGATGGATGGAAAGAGAAAAACCTCTATCTGCAGTCTGCTTCAAAAGTGGCAATGCCAACCATTGAGCAAAAATTGTCCTTCACCTCAATTGCTACCAAGACATTCTTCAGACCATGGACAAAACAGGACATGGGGAGAATCTTCTGCAATTACAATGGATCTGTGATTTATTTTTGCTTTTTATTAAGCCATGATAAGCTTAATAGGAGCAGACTGCCCAAAGGAAACTGGTGTGGGATAATTGTCTGTATTCTGTCAATCATGTTTTAAATAAACACTGATTGGCCAGGTAGATAGTATAGGTGGGTCAACCAGACAGGAAGTAAAGGCAGGGCGATGAGAAAAGGAGTATTCTGGGAAGAAGGAAGCTCTTCCTGTAGTCCAACCCAGACCACCAAAGAAGCAAGATGTGATCTACCCTGCTGAGAAAGGTACCGAGCCATGTGACTAACATAGATAAGAATAATTGGTTGATATAAGTTACAAGAGCTAATAAGAAGCCTGAGCTAATGGGCCAATCAGTTTATAACCTATGTAGACCTGTGCGTGATTTTTTTTTTGGGACTTGCTGGCTGTGGGGTATCGGGCAGGACAGAAACCCCAATAAGCTAGCCCTCATGTTACAGCAAGTTCTTAACTTCCAACCATTATTGCCTGCCATTGGTGGGCCTAGCCATGATAAACTTAATGGAGGTCTGAGTCTTAGAGTTTACTCTTAAGCAATACCTGGTTTCAGGATGGACCTCAAACTAAGATTACCTGAGCACCATTCAAGAATAGACCATCTAAAGGAAATTCGTAACATTCCAACCATTGTAGATAGGATCACCTGCCAGCATACATTTGCCAGAACACACCTAGACAAAGGTTACCCAATCCGGGGTCTTAAACCTTTGAAATCCCGCAACCCCACCTTTGTTACTATAAAAAACCAATTGTAACTAAGCATGTAATAGCCCTTACATATATATATATATATATATATATATATATATAGAGAGAGAGAGAGAGAGAGAGAGAGAGAGAGAGAAAGAGAGAGAAAGGGAGGCATTAATGAATCTCAAAATATTTTTTTTGTATAAAGAAACTGCCCATAGAATCTGACAAATAGGAGGCGCTGTTGAAGAGACAAAGTGAACTCTATTTTTGTACTAGACCCTAAGGTAGCTGTCAGCAGAGCAGGAAGTTCCCAAGACTGGAGCACTTCTGCTCAAGGTTGATAGAAGCAGAGTGAGAAATCCCCTGGACTGGAGCCAACCAGAGAGTCACCCATATCTCATTATAAACCCTGCCTAAGAATGGAGGGAGAGGGATACTTCCTCTGGCTCCTGTTTAAAAATAGGTCCAAATCGCGATTTGCATAATTAAACATTGCTTTTGCATTTCCATGAGTCTATGTCTCTAGTGGTGTTCTTAGGGTCGCTGTGACTCAGGCACTACATTTGGGGGCACATCTGGGATCCTTGGAAGATCCCTAAGATCCCAAGACCACATAGGTTTAAGCTGGCTGGAGGGCTGTCTCTGTCTTTTGTTTGTTTGTAACCTTCTATTTCAGAAGTGGCCACGTTGAACTCTCTGTCAGGTTCTTGCAAGGTTGACCTGGAAGGACCAGAACTCGTCCTGGGCCCTCGTCTGGGAAGTCAGTGGACTTCCATCAGTAATTCTGATTTGGGGGATAAGGAAGCACTCTTAGAGATCTCCCTCCCCATTTGTATGGTTTTAGAAATCATTGAGCCCTCTTCGTCAGGAACTTACATTCTAGGACCAACTGTAGACTGTGGTCATCTATTTAGAATCCTCTGTCTAAATGTAGTCTGTGTGACAGTCCTTGTCTTAATTGTGTGTCTGCCATTTGTTCTGTCTGCTGATGAACCGAAAAGGCAGAGTGCTTCTTCAGTTCCCTTAGATTTGACGCTGGCACATTAGCGGAAGTTCAGGAACACGGCCCCTAAGAACACTGTAGACATTAAGAAAGGAAAATGGGTAATTTTTGTTCCTCAGAATGGCTCTCTTTCAACGTGGGCTGGCCTTCAGAAGGAACTTTTGACCTAGACACCATACACTGTGTGGAGGAGCAGATTTTTAAACCCAGGATAGGGCATCTGGACCAGATCCCTTACATTGTAACTTGGAGAGAGATGATGGATGGGCTGAGGGCCCCTCCCCTGGATTAAACCCTTTCTCCCTCCACCCCAGCCCTCTGCCCCTATACAGGTATTCACAGTGAAGCCAAAAAGAAGACCTCAAAGCACTGATTCTCCAAGGCGGGAGGGGGGGAGGGACTGAAGAGTCTGATTTTTTTCCCCTCCTCTCTTACTCCCTAGCCTCTGTCATACATAGCTCCTGTCCCTCCTCCAATGACTGAATCCCAACCGAGGCCAATCAAGGTCCAGCTCAGACTATATTTGAAGTCACCGAGGGGTGGTAGGGGCAGCATCACAGCTAGAAGCTTGGGTTGCCCTGCCTCTCAGGCCAACAGGGATGACAGATGAGAATGGAAATCAGCCCTTCACTATTGGCCATTTGCAGCCAGCGATCTATACAATTGGCATACCCAAAATGTTCCTTTTTCTGAAAACCCCCAAGATCTGAGTAACCTGTTGTAAACTGTCCTCTTCACCCACCAGCCCACAAACTGTTGAAAATATTGTTTACTACTGAAGAGCAGAATCAGATACTTGAGGTAGCTCCGAAATTGATTTGGGGGCCTATGGGAACGTCAATAACAGATCCTGCTCTCATTAGTGCCTATTTTCCTGCCACCAGATCTGAATGGGATTATAACACAGCAGAAGGTAAGGAGAGGCTCCAAGTCTATCACCAGACTCTATTGGCAGGTTCCAAGTCAAAGGCTTGTAAGCCTACCAATATGTCTAAAGTTTATGACATAAGGCAGGGGGTGGACAAGAGTACAGCAGCCTACCTAGAAAGACTACTTGAGGCATTCCAGAAATACACTCCATATGAATCCAGCCAAATGGTGATGTTTGCCTCCATAAATCAGGATGCTTCCAACATTAGAAAATATTACAATCTTTAGAAAGACTAGGATAAAAAATTATCAGAGAATTAGTGGCAGCACCAGGTTTATAATAAGAGGGAGACAGAGGAGCAGAAGGAGGAAAGAAAGGAGTGAGAAAGGAAAGGAACTTGGCCAGATCCTAAAACAACAAAAACACAACATAGACAAGACCTGAAAGAAATCCTGATGGCCACAGGTGCCAGACCACTTAAACTGTCTCAAGACACTGAAAGGAGAAGCGACCCAAACCCAAGGTAGGCAAAACCAATCTGCCTACTGTAAGGAAGAAGGGCATTGGGTTAAAGACTTCCCTAAGAAAGGGGTGCTGCCAAACCTGAGTGCCTCTGGCAATCTGGGCAGAAGACAGCAACTGGGGGAGACAGGGCTCAGAACACCTCCCTGAGCCTTGGGTAACTCTACTGATGGAGGGGAAACCTATTGATACAGGATCAGAAAATTCAGTCTTATTAAAACTGGGGGGAGGGATGTATACATGTCCACCAAAAATTACTTGGTTCCAAGGGGCCACAGGGACAAAATCTTACTCATGGACTACCCGAAGAATAGTAGACTTGGGAATAGGACATTCATTCCTAGTAATACCTGAATGCCCCTATCCTCTGCTGGGTTGAGACCTTTTATCCAAAATGAAAATCCATATATATTCATTTCTCTGAGAAAGGAGTCAAACTGGTCTATCAGAATGGGGAGCCAGTCGGGGTCTTGGTCACTAGTGACTTTGCTGAGGAATACACTCTACCAGGAACCAACAACACCAGAGCCTGATATAGAGAACTGTCTCCAATTCTTCCCGCTGACTTGGGTAGAGACAGGAGGCATGGAACTGGCCCTTCACAGGTTTTCATTGAGATCAAAGTAGGAGTGGATCCCATTTAGGTCCGCCAGTATACCATGCTACTGGAAGCAAAGAAAGGCATCATCCCTAACATATGGAGGCTATTAAGGCTTGGGGTCCTACAATCTATCCAGTATGCCCAGAACACACCCCTGTTGTCAGTTAAAAATTCTCATACTAATGACTACTGCCCTGTGAAGGACTTGAGGGAAGTCAACAAAAGAGTAATGGACATACCCCCTACTGTCCCTAACCCTTATACACTGTTGAGTACCTTGCCTCCTGACCGGCAAGAGTACACTGCACTGGATCTCAAAGATGCATTCTTCAGCCTGCCATTAGCCCTTAAGAGCCAGGCCTACTTTGCCTTCGAATGGCATAACCCAGAAGTCAGAATCAGCTGACTTGGACCCATCTGCCTCAGGGCTTCAAAAACTCTCCCACCATTTTTGATGAGGCACTGCATGAAGACCTGGGTGAATATTGACTCCAAAACCCAGAGGTGAGTCTATTACAATATGTGGATGACCTGTGGCTTGCTGTGGAGGATGGAGAAAGTTGTGTGAGAGGGACTGAGCATCTGTTGCACACCCTTGGAGAAAAACGATACCGAGCATCAGCAAAGAAGGCTCAGATCTGTCAAGGGCAACTGACCTAGTTAAGATATGTTCTTAAGAAAGGGCAGAGATGGTTGTCTGAGGCCCGTAAAGAGACTGTGCTAAAGATCCCAAACCCTAAATCGGCCAAACAAGTTAGATAATTTCTGAGAACAGCGGGATTCTGCCGCCTATGGATCCCTGGCTTGGTGAGATTGCCAAACCCTTATATGAGGCCACAAAAGGAGGTCAGGACTTTATTTGGACAGAGGAAAGACAAAGGGCGCTCTAAACAGAAGCTCCTGGAAGCTCCTGTCATGGACTGCCAGATGTGAATAAACTCTTTCTCCTGTTTGTAGACAAGAATAGAGGGATAGCAAAGGGACTGCTCACCAAACTATGGGGCCTTGGAGGCAGCCAGTAGCCTATTTGTTAAAAACACTTGTCCCAGTAGCAGCTGGGTGGCCCCCATGCCTCTGTATCATAGCTTCAGTGGCCCTATTGGTAAAAGATGCAGACAAAATGACTCTGGACCAAAATTTGAGTATTGTGACCGCCATGCATTAGAAGGAGTGCTGAAGCACCCCGAGGTAGGTGGCTGAGCAATGCCCGAAAGACCCACTACCAGGAGCTACTGCTTAACCCCACCTGGATAACCTTCCATGTTCCAACTGCCTTAAAACCAGCCACCCTACTACCGGATCCAGAATTAGAGGACCAGCTACATGATTGTTCTGGGATACTGACTCAGGCCCACTGCATCAGCCCAGACCTGAAGGACATTCCTATCCTTGCACAAAAGGCGGAGTTAGAAGCCGTTACAAAGGCTTTACAGATGGGGAGAGGAAAAAAAAACCAAACATCTACACAGACAGCAGATATGCCTTTGCCGCAGCCCATATCCACAGGACTGTCTACCAGGAGAGAGGCTTGCTAACAGCAGAAGGAAAAACTATTAAAAACAAACAGAAGATTCTGGATCTCCGACAAGCATTACGGGGCCCACAAAGTTGTCAATAATGCACTGCCCCGGACACCAAAAAGGCTCCGGAACTGGGAAACAACCTGGCAGATAAAACCACAAAAGAGGGGCTACAGTCCCAAGGGCTAGGGTGATTTTAACTGTCCCAGGAGCCAGGGGCCTGCCACAGATCCCCAAGTCCACACCTGAAGATCTAGCCTGGATACAAACTCTCCCCATGGTCTGCGAATAGAGGAATGGTGGAAAACTGTCCATTGGCGAGTCCTCCTGCCCCAAAGGCTGGGATATGAGATACATTAAAAAATGCACCACTCCTCACACCTGGACACACACAGAATTCAGGACCTGTAGCAAAGGGCTCAGGTCAAAATTCAAGATGGCAACCAGACTATTGAACAGATAATGACACAATGCCAGGCATGCCAGCTGACAAATGCTGTGAGCATCCTGTCCAACCCAGGGGCCCATCAGTGGGAAGCTCGACCGGGTACATACTGGAAAGTAGACTTTACTGAAATCAAACCTGGAAAATTTGGATACATACATTTTCGGGATGGACTGAAGCATTTCCCACCAAGTACGAAACAGCCACCGTGGTGGCACAGAAGCTGATTGAAGAAATTTTGCTTAGGTTTGGGTTCCCAGCCATGATAGGGTCAGACAATGACCCTGCCCTGATCTCTCAAGTAATCCAGGGACTAGCAGGAAACTGGGGACTGATTGGAAACTTCTTTGTGCATATAGACCCCAGAGCTCAGGGAAGGTAGAAAGGATGAATAGGACCCTAAGAGAGACCTTGACTAAATTGAACTTGGGAGACTAGCACTAAGTAACTCTCCTTCCCTTTGCCCTTTTTAGAGTCAGAAATACCTCCTATCAAATGGGCCTGACTCCCTTTGAAATTATATATGGGTATCCTCTCCCTATGATTCCTAGCTTGCAAATTGACCTGATTGCTGACTTAGATGATCAGGACTTGTTCAGCGCCATCCAGTGGCTCCAATCAGTTCATAAAACCATATGGCCTAAGCTTAGGGCATTCATGAAGCCATCTCTGTTCCAACCCCTCACAGATTCAGGCCTGGAGACTGGGCTTTTGTCAGGAGGCGTGACTCAAAATCGCTGGAGCTGAGATGAAAGGAGCCCTACATGGTTGTTCTGACAACACCAACCACCCTCAAGGTGGACAATATTGCCTCTTGAATCCACTATTCATATGCCCACCCAGCAATCCCTTTGCCCTACAAGAGGACCATTGCAATGAGACCTGGGAGGCATACAAACACCCTAAGGGTCTGACTCAAGCATAGTTACTGATCCTGCTGGTTCCCTCTGTTCCTGCTAAAGAAGTCAACCCCATGTACCCTTTAAACTGACTTGGGTCGTCGAGGATGGAGAGTCATACGAAACTCTGTACCAGACTACCAGTGTGGCCCCATTGAACACCTGGTGGCTTGACCTATATTTCTGCTTTCATGATGTGAACCATGTCTATAGAGCAACAGGCCAGGTGGCAGCCAGGAGGTATGGTTTTTATGTATGCCCAGATCACATCAGGAATAGGAAGCAGTGCCGAGGCCTGGAATCCTCTTTCTGCAAAAGTCAGGACTGTGTCACCTCTAATGATGGGGAATGGAAATGGGCTGTAAGTAGAGCAGAAATAGCCACTTTTAAATATGTAAGATCAGTCTGGTATGTGCCTCCCCCGCCCCTTCCTCAGCCTGACAAACCCTATAGGACAGGTGACTTAGACTAGATAAAAATTACTTTCACTGATCAGGGAAAACAGGACATATTGGCTTAAAATAGAGTCAATAAAGCCAGCGATAATAGGCCCCAATAAGACACTAGACCCTAATCATACTCCCACACCCACAGAGACTAGTGCCTCAACAACTGGCTGTAACCACACTTCCACCTAAAACACAGGCCCCAGATGATTTAGGTATTACCAAGCCTTGGGTGCTAGAACAGCATCACCTCCTGGAGCTCCTAAAACTTACATGGATCTAAACTCCTCATGGCCGACCCTAACTAAATCTTGTTGGCTCTGTTATGATGTGGCTCCCCCTTATTATGAGGGAACCGCTGTCCAGTGCCTTATTCAAGAAGCAACTAAGTCTGATGAAGGTCGCTGGCATTCACCACACTCTCTAACCCTGGAACAAGCAACAGGAAAGAGGCTTTGCATAGGTAAAGTTTGCACTGCCAAGGCTTTTCTTTACTGTTCAAGTTTTCCTTTCACAACCACTGCAGATTACCTAATGCCCCACAATGATACCTGGTGGGCATGCTCCCCGGGGTTAACTCCTTGTGCACATACTACAGTTCTCAAGGACGCCAACGGATACTGTCTTCTCATCAGACTGGTACCCCGGCTCCTTTATCGTTACTACCAAGGTTTCCTAGATAGAATGGAGTAGGATGCAGGTCTAACTAGAATAAAAAGAGCCCGTAAGCACCCTTACACTGAGTATCCTCCTAGGGACGAGCCTCGCACGGTTGGGAACAGGAACTGCCTCTCTTGTGTCCCAAAGTGAACATAACTCTGCTTTGAGAGAAGCTATAGATGTTGGCACAGAATGCCTAGAGACCTCAGTCTCCCACTTGCAGGACTCCTTCTCCTCGCAGGCTGAAATGGTTTTAAAAAACAGAAAGGGACTGGACCTAATCCTTTTACAACAGGGAGGATTATGTGCAGCTCTGGGAGAAGAATTCTGGTCCTATATAGACCATTCAAGCCTTGTAAGGGATACCATGGCCAAGGTGTGGGAGGGACTTACAAAGAAAGAGAGAGAATGAGAAGCCAACCAAGAATGGTTTGAATCCTGGTTTAATAGTTTCCCCCTGTTGCCTACTCTCATCTCCACTCTGACAGGACCCCTGGTAATTTTGCTGAAACTGCTGACTTTTGGACCACATAACTCAATAGGCTAGTCCAATTTATAAAGAAAAGATTGGGGACCATCCAACTTATGGTGCAGTACTCTCAGAACTATAGACCCTCTCAGGACAGAAGATACCTATAAACTAACTGTAAAAGACCCATGATTGGGTCGATCAACAAGAAAAGGGGGGAATGAAGGGACAAAGCCAAATTTATTTTTGTATTAGGCCCTAAGGTGGCTGTCACCAGAATGGAAAGTTCCCTAGACTGGAGTCCAGCTGCTGAAGAAGGTGGCTGCCAGCAGAGAGCGAAGTTCCCAACACTGGAGCCCAGCTACTCGATGTTGACAGCAGCAGAGTGGAAAATCCCCTGGACTGGAGCCAACCAGAGAGTCACCCATACCCCTTATGGCCATAACAATAGATTTTTGATTTTTTTGCCATTATAAACCCTGCCTAAGAATGGAGGGAGAGGGATACCTCCTCTGGCTCCTGCTGTGTAGGTGTGGAAGACGAGGTCTGAATTGCGATTTAGATAATTAAACCTTGCTTTTGCATTTCGATGAGTCTGCTTCTCTACTGGTGTTCTTGGAGTTCCAGTGACTCGGGCACTACACTGGCTATGCTGACTAGTTTTATAGTCAAGTGAAAGGAAGAATCACAAGAGAGAAAATGCCTCCAGAATATCTAGCTATGTGTGGACACGCCCCTAGGAAATCTTGTTAATTAGTGATGGATGGGGGAAAGCAATGCTCATTTTGTTTGTAAAGTCTTTTTTTTTTTTTCCCTTCTTCTTCTTCTAGGGATATTGTGCTGGGTTCTGTTAGAAATCAGGCTAATGAACCATTAGGAGCAAGCCAGTAAGCAGCTCTCTTTTAAGGCCTCTGCAACAGCATCTTCTTCAGGTTTGAGCAAGCTTTGAGTTCCTGCCTTGTCTTCCCTCAGTGGGCTATATATAATCCAAATAAATACTTTCTTCTCCATGTTTTTTTTGCTCATGGTGTTTTAACCCAGTAATAGAAAACCTAAGGCATTATGTTGAAAGCAGTACAGTGGCAAAAGACCAGTTAAATATATCCTGAAACTATCCCAGGATTGTGTGTTGATACGCCCTACAACCTAACTTCAGCTCACTCTGCTAAACTTAAATAACACTTTACCCAGACCAATTCTACCATTCTTTTGGAATGTAAAACAGAGCTCTTGCAACTTTCAGTCCCTTAGGCTTTTCACATGAGAGTTCTTAATTCCCTTAGAAGCCTTCCTGACTCTGGGCATTACCATCAGTCCTATATAAACAGGCATATTCAATTCAATAGTTTGAATTGTTCAAGCATGACCTTCTCAGGATCACACTCTTCATTTGCATCATTTGTATGTCCCTTGGCTTAGCAATCTGAACAAAGTCGGGATCTTAGTAAACATCTATTAAATCTACCATGATGTGATTAAACAGAAAGACAGTAATATATCCAAATAATACCTTAAGAATAATGAAGCTTTAAGTAACAATTATGCTGTTATGTGTAGATTCTATTATATAGTAAAATTGCTGTGAAAGGTGAACTCACACAGTATCTGCTTTAATGTTAATAATTAAACCATTGAGTCTCTGAACCGCCTCATCCTTAATTTATACACCTAAGACATAAAATACCATGAAAAAAATTGAATGTGTCCATGATATTTTTCTAGTTTTAATTGAATTACTTTTCTCTTATGTAATTGGAAAGTGAGCTAAAACTTGTACATTTATGAATATCAAGAAGCCACTCACTAGAGCTTTACTAAGTAAAAATTTGGGACAAAGAAACAAATGTATTTGTTTGTTTCTGACAAAAATATAGCATAAAGAATAACTAGTTTTAAATCCTTAATTCGTATAATTTTCTTCTTTACTTTGTGAGGAATATATTTGATAAAGCTGGTTTATATGGTTAACTGTAGTTTGTAGGAAGACAGTTTCTTATAATAGAAAACTTTGCTGATTCTTTTTTATTATAGATTTTAAAATGGAACAAACAAATAATGTGTGGAAAATATCTAGATGACTGATTGTTAAATGTTGTTCAGAATAAAAGACTCATTACCAACTTACTTCAGTAGACTCAGCAATGTTTGAAATGTGAACACTTCTGTGACTACAATAGATAGTTGATTTAATAAGTAGTTTTGATACTTATGTAGGTTGCATCTTTTAGCTCCTAAAATGCAGAGGAGCAACAAAAAGATTCAGTGGATTCTAATTCTAAAAAGTATCCTTAAAAAAAAAAAATAAAAAAAAAATAAAAAATAAAAAGTATCCTTCCCAGTTACAAATTTGCAAAAAGAATTAATGCTTAGGAACCACCCAGGTGGGATTTTATATTTTCATTGGACATGATCAAAATTAAGATTAAAAACCCATATATATATATATATATATATATATATATATATATATCGTTATAGACTGGTGGTAGTGGCAAAAAAAAGGCCCATCTAACAAACATATGCATGGTGTTTATGAACATCTGGTGGCAGGCTACTTGGTGGCAACATGGAGTCAGAAACTTGTCAGAGTTAGGATGGTAAGTATGGCTTCCAGATCTGGTGGTAAACGTGCCTTCACTATGACACTGGACTCACAGAGAACTGAGCAGGAGGAGCCAGCAGCAAACATGCCATGATTTAAGTTATATAGAAGCTTTATTTTCTCACCTCAACATAAAACCAGCCACACTGAACCTTACAGAAGAAAAAGTGGGAAGTACACTTAAACGCATTGGTACTGGAGACCACTTCCTATATATAACCCCAGCAGCATAGACAGTGAGAGAAACAATTAATAAATGGGACCTCCTGAAACTGGCGAGCTTCTGTAAAGCAAAGGACATGGTCAATAAGACAAAACGACAGCCTACAGAATGGGAAAAGATCTTCACTAATCCCACATCAGACAACGGTCTGATCTCCAAAATATGCAAAGAACTCAAATATTGGTCACCAAAAGAACACATAATCCAATAAGAAAACGGAGTATAGACTTAACAGAGAGCTCTCAACAGAGGAATTTTAAATGGCTGAAAGACACTTAAGGAAATGTTCAACATCCTTATTCATCAGAGAAATGCAAATCCAAACAACTCTGAGATTACATCTGACACCTGTAAGAATGGCCAAGATAAAAAACACTGATGACAACTTATGCTGGAGATGTTGTCGGGTAAAGGGAACACTTTGGCATTGCTGGTGGGACAGCAAGCATCCTTTGGATGTCAGTGTGGCAATTTCTCAGAAAATTGGGAAACAACCTTCCTCAAGATCCAGAAATACCACTTTGGGGTATATATCCAAAGGATGCCCAATGGTGCCACAAGGACATGTGCTCAACTATGTTCATAGCAGCTTTGTTTGTCATAGCCAGAACCTGGAAACAATCTAAATGTCCATCAATCAAAGAATAGATAAAGAAAATGTGGTGCATTTAGACAATGGAGTACTACACAGCAGAAAAAAAATAACACCTTGAATTTTGCAGGAAAATGGATGGAGCTAGAAAACATTATTTTGAGTGAGGCAACTCAGACCCAGAAAGAGAATTATGACATGTACTCACTCATAGGTGGGTTTTACTCATAAAGCAACGAAAACAAGCCTTCAAACCACAATCCCAGAGAATTTAGAAAACAATGAGGACACTAACAGAGACTTACAGAGACCTAATCTACATGGGAATTAGAAAGTAGAAAATAAAAAGATTTCCTGAGTTTATTAGGAGCATGGGGACCTTGGGAGAGGGTTGAAGGGGGGAGGGGAGAGGCAGAAAGGGGAGCAGAGAAAAATGTAAAGCTCAATAAATACAAAAAATGATTTATTTTCTCATGCAGACAGAAAAGGTTACAGATACACAGAAATGGCAGAATTGGAATAAAACAGCCTCCAAATGGGTGATATTATATTTTAAAAATATGCATAGGCTTGGAAGAGAGAAGGAAAAGAACATATACAGTTTTAGATTAAGAATGTAGTTTTAAAATAATAAAGTTCTCAAAAAAGGAAGAGTATTTAAAAATATAAGCCATGTAAAGATGGAAAATACAGAGAGCCTAGATACTATCTGTCCTTTTGTTGTCTTTAAATTTCAGGCTCCTAAAAAACACTTGATTGTGAGGATTTCTAGACTAAACCAAGCTATGTATTTTGAAAATATTTTGACTTCAAAATTTAAATTGCTTTGTGGAAGAGGTTATGAGTTTTTTTTTTTATTTCCACAGGAAATGAGAGACTATGGATTCATTCTGAGTTAAAAAAAAATCAAGTTTGATCAAAAAATACCCCAGAAAAAACCCAGATTACATAAAAAATAAAAATTCTACATGCAGAACAGCTTCAAAGCTTCTGATTGAGATGATTTAGCTTTACAATATTCTCTAGTTATGACTTAGGAATAATCGTAAATTATTTCAGGGTCCACCAAAAATTACCAATATCCCCAATCAACAGAAGTAGTCTAAGAGAACCATGACCACGTTCCCAAAGTATTAGTTATGGATATTTATTATCACATAAGAGCAGTTGCCTACAAGTTGTTGTTACAAGTTGCTTATGTAAGGTAATTAGGTATAAAATTTGAAACTCACCAAGATAAGATAGAAAGGTAAGATAGATAATAGAGTATTTTCTCTAATTTTGACAAATACAAATGGATTGAATATTGTTAGTGTAATTCTTGTTTTACTATGTTAAGGCTAAAACCTACCTTCTTAGTTAGACAAAAAGGGAGAGATGCTGTGGAATAATCTTTCTGTATAGTATGTGAATAAGTGTGACTATGAATGGTGTACTAAACCAGCTGACTGGAAAATAAATAAAAAGGATAAAGTTAGGTTGAAAAGTAAAAGTGAGAATGATGGGATAAGTTAACGTGGAGTCAGAGAAATCACCTGCCAGATGTAGAGAGAGCAAGAGATGAAATGTCCCGTGCTAATAAAGGTACCACCATGGGGCAGAGTGCAAATAAGGAATATGGCTTAACTTAAAATATAGGAGATAGTTACTAATAAGCCTAAGGTATTTTCCAAGCATTTACAATTAATATTTCTTTGTGTGGTAATTTGGAAGCAGCTTCCTGGATGGAAAATCACTGCTTTCTAATATGTAGTATCTATTTATAAACATTGTCAATGCATTTATATTTCTGCATATGTAGTGTATATATTGAAATTTGGTATTGATCAATATTCACTATTTACAAATATTTATTTTCATTGTCTCACAGGGAATTTTTGTATCAATATTCATTCAATATGTGTTCATTAAATAAATTATTCAGTTGTAATAAAGTGTGTTGTATTAATTTTGTTAGAAATAAGTGGGTTATTTCATAGGATAAGATCCTTAGTTGCAGAGAGTTGAGTATGATAATATACCCTATGGCATTATAACAATATAATTTTTAAAATATTATTAAAAGACTGAATAAAAAGTCTTTATTCAGATTACAACTAGAGCATTTTTTTACTAGAGCAATATTTTAAATAAATGTTCCTGTATAAGAATTTTGAAGATTATTTTGTATAATAAGATATTCTTGGTTTGCAAAGAAAATTGATGCAGCAAAATGACAACTGGACAAGTAAAATAATCTTTAATAGTAATTTAAAATAATTAAAGAAATTAATAGAGCTTTATAATTCTACAATGGAAAAAAATAACATGACTCTTGTGAATGGAGTTTTCTGAACAACAATTCTAATAACACATTGTAAATCTCCATCAAAACAAATTCTGGAGTCAGTCTGAATTATTCATAATAGGGATTTGTTTGTTATCAAAGCAGCAGTGTCATTTTGTGTTGATTAAAAAATAAGACCAGGTGTTGTAGACACACACCTATAATCCCAGCACTCAGGAGGCAGAGACAGGCAGATCTCTGTGAGTCTGAGGCCAGCCTGGTCAATAATAACAACAATAATAGTGATGATGATGATGATGATGATGATGATGATGATGATGATGATAAAAGAAAACACCTTGCAGCTTGTATCAAAAGCTAGGATAACCTTTAACTCTAGTCCGTGTTAACTCAGTAGAAACATCAGTTAAAGAGTCCTTTTCCAGTGAGTACCTCAGTTATCATGATGAAGCAATTAGAGCCTTAAGTTGGCATTGCCATGCTCCAAATAGATGCTGACCTGTTCCCTATTCTCTACTGTACCTAATATATGATGGATACTGCTTTCCTGGCTGGCCAAGGATCTGATACTCCATCACCACTGAGTAGCACTGGCAAGGGGTGCCTCTCCTAGGATTACCATTTCAGTTTCAACAAGGACTTTGCTGTTGTGCTTGAGCCATCTAGCCTAGAGTTTCTCTCTTGCCAACCTGAAAATAATACTTGTGTTTTCTATCTACTACATGTAGACTTCCCAGCTTCCTTCTTCCCAACACAACTTTCACCAGCTGTTGAGTTTTACCCTGCTCCAAAAGCCAGTCTTTATCACCTGACTAAACAAAACAAAAGCATTTTATAGCTGGCTCAAGGGTGCTACAAACTTGCTGCAATGTAAATTCAATTTATGGAGGAAGTATCAGATTACCTTGCCCTGTTTCATTCTTTAATAAAATCACACACACACACACACACACACACACACACACACGACTTGATGAGACATGAGAAAGTTTAATTAGCAGTTTTGTCTTTGTAAAAATTCATAGAATTTTGGAAAATCAAAGTTTTAAAAGTACTTCCTTTTTATTTAATTTTATTATATCATCCTGAGCATATAAAGAATGAATAAAAAGTTTAGCTATTTAAATTATGGGTGTCATTTCTACAGCATCCATTTTTATGCATCCACTTAAAAGTATTGGTCAAATTCTTTCTTTGGAACAAACATTTGGAGTTTCTTTATCCTAGGAACATAGAATGATTCCTTTCCGCTTGTTACCTTAGCCGAATAATTGGAACAAATACATTTTAAGACTCACTCCAAGCAGTTCATTTGCAAGTATAAATAAGTTGCTTCATGGATTTGGAAGTGTATCTTTTGTATGGCCAACTGTTCTTTTCTTAAAGTTAGTAAAGTTTCACAACTTTGAGGTTTTTGAAAAGGGAAAACTGTAATTTTAGCAGACAGTGTTGTTCTTAGGCGTGGACAAACTTGGGTTCTTGCCCAGCCTTCCCAACTGTAGGATTGTAATGCTCTCAAGCCTGCCAAGGCCTCTGTTTTCTGCTAATAAACCACAAGTTTTCTTGTGCATATCCTATTGTAAAGGATGATAAAAACAGATTCGTAAAGAAAACCCAATGGAAATGTACACTACTTACAGCAGAAATACTGAAAAATTTTATTTTAGTATTCAAGGCATTTCTCGCTTTCTCTCTCTTTTTTCTTTTTATCTTTTTGGCAGAAAGCAGGAGCACAGGCTGGTGTGGCTGGCACCTCAGCTCAAAAAAAAAAAAAGTGAGAGAGAGAAAAGAAAGAGAAAATCAGAAGAAAGGAAAATCGAGGCCCAGATGGTGCCAACATTGTCAGAACCTCCATGATGAGAAGTTCTGAGACGGAATAGTCAGGGATCCATCAGCCATCCCTTTCAAGAAAGATTTTTTTTTAAAGTTCTCTTCCTCCATTTACGTTAAGAAAAAGACAGGTTGGGAAAGGTATTTTTAAAAAGAATGTTAAAAATGATGAAGTCATCCAAAAAGAAAATGCTTCAGGGGAATAAAAGAGAACAACGGACATTCTGTGGAGGAAGTAATAGAAGAAGAAACTAGTACTGGCCTGGGGCCATCTTCCCATGCTTTAGGTAGATTTTTACCAAAATAAATATGAAAATGATAACCATTTTAGTCAATGTGATAGGCTTATCCCTCCAAAATGTGTAAAGTGAGAAGAGGTTTGTCACTGTCATACATTAGGCCTAACCACAGAACTGCACAGTCATCGATTCTCTGTGATCCTCAGGCTCATAAAAGTCCTATATTTTCTTAAAGGCTGTTTCTTCTTCCTTTCACACTGTAGATTGAGCCCGGGACTTTCTTTTTTTTTTTTTTTTTTTTTTGATTTTTCGAGACAGGGTTTCTCCGTAGCTTTTGGTTCCTGTCCTGGAACTAGCTCTTGTAGACCAGGCTGGCCTCGAACTCACAGAGATCCGCCTGCCTCTGCCTCCCAAGTGCTGGGATTAAAGGCGCGCGCCACCACCGCCCGGCCCGGGACTTTCTTATGCTAGAGAAGCATCCCAACGTTGACCTATACCTCTCGTGCTTTTGATTTCGAGACAAATTGTCTCAGTTGATGAAGCTGACTTTTTTTTAAATTTATTTATTTATTAAAGATTTCTGTCCCTTCCCTGCCACCGCCTCCCATTTCCCTCCCCCTCCCCCAAATAAGTCCCCCCCACCCTCAGCCCATGAAGCTGACTTTTAAGGAATGCTCTAGCTCAAATAGGCGCACAATGTGTGGTGCTCCTGCCTCAGCTTCCTTAGGAGGTGAGATTAGAGAACCCTGCCACCACTCCACCTAACACCTTTGAGAGGTGAGAAGGGAAAGTTCTAAATCACAACTGTAAAGAAAACACGTATTCAAATTTCAAGAAATAGCAAACACTCAATGAAGCAGAGTGTATCTCGATGCACATTTTTAGTAAATTGTCATTGCAATGACAAAATTGGGAATTATTTCTTAACAATTTGTTATTTAAGTCATTTATACAATAAATAATTTCAGATAATTGACATTTAAGTATTCATTTTCAAATCTAGAAGATACTTGAAGTCCATTATCTCTGGTCTAGAAAGATATCTCACCTACAAGAGGTCCTTGCTTTGGAGGCTGATAAATAGTGTTTGAACTCTGTGCCCCACGTGGTAGGAGAGTTAGTCCCCTTAAACTGTTCTGTAACTGACACACTTATGCTATGACATGTCTGACCCTTCAACTAACAGACAATAATCAAACAAACAAAAAAATTAAAAAAAAATAACATAGGAATTCATTGTTTGGTGTGTTTTTGAATTTTTAAAATAAGTGCACAAAAGAAAGAATTCTTCTGTAAGAAAAGTTTTTAAAAAGTGATTGAAAAACTCCAGCAGGCTTCTGGGACATACAATATTTAATGGAAATGATAGTTTAGTTTACTTGAACACAGTTTCCTTAAATATGCTCAACTGAGATACCTTTCTATTCTCTACCAATATCCTTCACCTTAGTCCAGCCCTAAAATGGTTTCCTTTCCATCATACTATCTTCAGCTCCTTCCCAGCCTTTAGAATGTATATATGGCCTTTTACAAAAATATCTCTCAAATCTTTATCTAAAATTTCCTGCTTATTCCTCATATTTTATAGTTTGTAAACTCAAATATAGTTATTTGACAGCCTCTGTGACTCAGTCATCTTCCTGATTAGATATTGGTCATTTTTCTTCTCTCAAGGGTACATGGGAAAAACCTTCCTAAGGGAATCTCAAACATGGGAACATAGGAGGAGACATGGGGAAATAAATATCTACCCACAGCTGTTCCCCAATATCTGAAGAGGAGTCAATTCCTAAGGCCCTTGCAAAAAACATAACCCTTAGATACTCAAGTTTCTTATTTGCAAGTTGTATATACTTCCCACATAATCAAAATCTTCTCTTAAGTATCATCTATAACAAATATTAAGAACTCATCTAGGTGTTTTACTTCACTTGTTAGAGAATCGTGATGCAGACAGATACTAACTCTTCACAAGTACTTAAATATATTTTTAATATTTTGAACCCATGACTTCTTGAGTCTATGGATTTGAAGCACATAGGGACCTATCTTCTAGGGCTGTGATCTAAATGTGTATGAGCACTATGTATATTCTCTATCTGATCTGATAACTAAAGGAATGTGAGAAGGTAAAAGGCTAAAGCTATGCTACAGTTGCTGTTTTGATTCCATTTTGCATGATCACTGTTTTGTACAATCATAGAAAACATGTTAAAGCAGATTTCTGTTCATCTGGAGAACAGAGGCACATTTTCCAGTTTTTATTAACTTGTTTAGAAAATGTTCATGTGCATTTCATTGAAACTTACCTGAAGATAAATATAATCTATGACCATCATTTTTTGTAGAAGATGACAATATGGAAAGAATTTCTGCAAAATGCAAAATGATCTGAATATTGGATGGTGGGAAGAAAGACTGAATGATTTGTATGGAAAAAGTATCTCTAAGTTCAACTTTATGAGAAAAATATACTCAACCTCAAATTTAAAGGCAATATTTAATGAATTTAACAGATGTGATAATTACTGTTCATTATCAGTTTGATTGGACATAAGCACATCTCTAATTTTATTAAATATATTTGAAGGGAATTTCCAGAAATGATCAGTTCATCAGAGCTCTGGTCAAATTAACTGTATAGTCCATCTACAGGTCAAAATTTGAATAGCCTATAATTAGATTGTAGTAACTGTATAGTGTACACCTTGCTGGAGAAAATAGGTCACTGGAGCCTGTCTCTGAAAGGCATGAGCTGCAACTGATCCCTTTCTGTCTTTTTCTGCTTGAGGTCACCATGATATGAGTTACATTGTCCCACCATGTCATTCTACACCTGCAAATAAACCTTCCCTCTCTTTTATGGCAGATATATTAAAATGTCAGTACCAGAGTTCTCTAAAGAATTTGAAAGTGAATGGTTAGAACCAAGGCCTAGATTAGTTAGTAAGTCCTCACACCATACAAGCTTGACAATCTCTCTCTCTTTGGATCCAAAGAACACATGGGGAACATAATGTGGTGGTGCATACCTGGAAATACAGGGGTGTGAGTGGGGACAGGCAGATCCATAGATATCATCAAATGCTCGGCTTACAGAATCTATGAGATCCATATTCAATGAGAGAGCCTTTCACAAATTTCAACATAGAAAGCACTTGTGGAAAGGATAAATAACAACCTTAGGGTTCCATATGTGTGCACACAAAAGTAAGTGCCAATTCCATAGACATACACTGCATCACATGTACCACACCATCCATGAAGACAAACACAAGTAAATGATTATTCAAGAATTAAAATATTGTAATAATAATGATTGACTAGATTGTTTTTTATTGAAGTACAAATGATTTTTATGCAAATACTAGTCTCACTTTGCTGAGACTAATCAATTAAGCAAAGGAAGATAAATTTTATTGGTGTTTTTATAACATCAGTAGTACCAATTTAAAAGTCTAAATTTGACTATGTCCTGTACTTTGGCTCACGGGACAGTGTAGTCCCAGTGTCTTTAGCCTAATATATCCTTTCTCTTGATTTTTCTTTATTATAATTAAAGTCTGCATTTGTTAATTGAGTGTCTGTAGTACTATTAAAGAAAGAGGCAACAAAAAGATTAATGTAAAACAAAAAGGGGGGAAGAGAAAGAAAGTCCCAAAACAGTGTGAGCACATTTTCCACTACTAGGCAAGAAAATGAAATATTTAATGTCAGTGTCTATTAACCTAGCAGTTAAAATAGGACCAAAATATACATAAAGATGAAATAAAACAATTAGGCAACAATTTAAATGGTTCATCATTATTAATTCATTTAGTATTCATTGTAACTGTGCTGGTCATAATGAATTCATTTGATATTAATGGGAATGTTCAGCTGCAATTTTATTATAATGCAGTTTTAATTCACATGCCACTAAAGTAAAGCAATGCTAAAATTTATATTTATTTTTGAAAACGGTACATGGTCCCTAATTTTTAGAAACATTGTGGTGCAGATGGTATTTTCTTTATTTTTTTTTTATTAAAAATTTTCACCTCCTCTGCTCCTCCCACTTCCCTCCCCTCCCCTTACTCTTCCTCCCCCTTCCTCTTTAGTCCAAAGAGCAGTCAGGGTTCCCTGCCCTATGGGAAGTCCAAGGTCCTACCCCCTCCACTCAGGTCCAGGAAGGTGAGCATCCAAACAGCCTAGGCTCCCACAAAGCCAGTCCATGCAGTAGAATCAAAACCCAGTGATGTTGTCCTTGGTTTCTCAGTCAGCCCTCATTGACCAGCACGTTCAGAGAGCCTGGTTTGATCCCATATTTTTCAGTCCTAGTCCAGTTGGCCTTGATGAGCTCCCATTAGATCAGTTCTACTGTTACAGTGGATGGATGCACCCCTCGTGGTCCTGACTTCCTTGCTCATGTTCTTCTTCCTTCTGCTCCTCATTTGGACCTTAGGAGTTCAGTCCAGTGCTTCAATGTGGGTCTCTGTCTCTATCTCCATCCATCGCCAGATGAAGGTTCTATGGTGATATGCAAGATATTCATCAGTATGGCTATAGGATAAGGCCAGTTCAGGTACCCTCTCCTCTGCGGCCCAATGAACAAGCATCTCCTTGGACACCAGGGAACCCCGCTAGAGTCAAGTCTCTAACCAACCCTAAAATGGCTCTTTTAATTAAAATATCTACTTCCCTGCTCCCACATCCAACTCTCCTCCTTCCCAACTATCCCATTCCCCCAAGCGCTCCCCATCCTCCCTTTCTCCCTTCTCTCTCTCCATCTCCCCTTACCCCCACCAACCCCTACCCCCGTGCTCCGAACCACTGCCCGGTAAATCTTGTCTACATCCAATATCTAGGAAGATAACTATGTTTTTCTTTGGGTTAACCTTCTTTTTTATCTTCTCTGGGATCATGAATTATAAGCTCAATGTCCTTTATTTATGGCTAGAATTCACTTATGAGAGAGGATATACCATATTCATCTTTTGGGGTCTGGGTTATCTCACTCAGGATAGTGTTTTCTATTTCCATCCATTTGCATGCATAATTCAAGATGTCATTGTTTTTTATTGCTGAGTAAAACTCTAAAGTGTATATGTGCCTTCTTTATCCATTCTTCTACTGAGGGGCAACTAGGTTGTTTTCAGGTTCTGACTATTACAAATAGTGCTGCTATGAACATAGTTGAACAAATGCTTTTGTAGTATGATTCGGCATCTCTTGGGTATATTCCCAACAGTGGAATTGATGGATCCTGAGGAAGGTTGACTCCCAGTTTCCTGAAAAACCACCACACTGATTTCCAAAGTGGTTGCACATTTTGCATTCCCATCAACAATGGATGAGGGTACCCCTTACTCCACATCCTCTCCAGCATAGGCTATCATAGGTGTTTTTGATTTTAGCTACTCTGACAGGTATAAGATGGTATCTCAGAGTTGATTTGATTTGCATTTCCCTGATCGCTAAGGAGGTTGAACATGATCTTAAGTGTCTTTTGGACATTTGAACCTCTTCTGTTGAGAATTCCCTGTTAAGTTCAGCATCCCAATTTTTAATTGAATTAATTAGACTATTAATGTCTAGTTTCTTGAGTTCTTTATATATTTTGGAGATCATTCCTTTGTCTGATGCGGGGTTGGTGAAGATCTTCTCCCAATCAGTAGGTTGCCTTTTTTTTTCTTAATGACAGTGTCCTTTGCTTTACAGAAGCTTCTCAGTTTCAGGAGGTCCCATTTATTCATTGTTGCTCTTATTTTCTGTGCTACTGGGGTTCTACGTAGGAAGTGGTCTCTGTGCCCATGTGTTGTAGACTACTTCCCACTTTCTCTTTCATCAGGTTCAGTGTGTTGAGATTAATATTGAGGTCTTTAATCCATTTGCACTTGAGTTTTGTTCATGATGATAGATACTGATCTATTTTCATTCTTCTACCGGTTGTCACCCAGTTATGCCAGTGCCATTTGTTAAAGATGCTATCATTCTTCCATTGTATAATTTTAGCTTCATTGTCTAAAATCAGGTGTTCATAGGTTTCTGGATTAATATTTGGGTATTTGATTTGATTCCATAGGTAACCATCTCTGTTTTTGTGCCAATACCAAGCTGTTTTCATTACTGTAGCTCTGTAATAGAGTTTGAAGTCAGGGATGGTAATGCCTCTGGAAGCACATTTATTGTATAGGATTGTTTTGGCTATCCTGGGTTTTTTGTTTTTCCACATAAAGTTGATTATTGTTCTCTGAGGGTCTGTGAAGAATTATGTTGGGATTTTGATGTGGATTGCATTGAATTTATAGATTGCTTTTGGGAGATTGACATTTTTATTATGTTCATCCACCCAATCCAAGAGCAAGGGAGATCCTTCCATTTTCTGGTATCCTCTTCAATTTCTTTCTTCAAAGACTTAAAGTTCTTGTCAAATAGATCTTTTACTTCCTTGGTCAGAATTACCCCAAGATATTTTATGCTATTTGTGGCAATCGTGAATGGTGATGCTTCTCTGATTTTCATTTCCGCTTCCTTATCCTTAGTATATAGGAGGGCAACTGATTTTTTGGAGTTTATCTTGTATCCTGCCACATTACTAAAGGTGTTTATCGGCTGTAGGAATTCTTTGGTAGAATTTTCGGGGTTGCTTATGTATAGTATCATATCATCTGCAAATAACGAGTTTAACTTCTTCCTTTCCAATTAAAATCCCCTTGATCCCCTTATGTTGTCTTATAGTTATTGCTAGAACTTCAAGCACTATATTGAAGAGGTATGGAGAGAGTGGATAGCCTTGTCTTGTTCCTGATTTTAGTGGGATGGCTTTGAGTTTCTCTCTGTTTAATTTGATGTTAGCTTTCGGCTTGCTGTAAATAGCTTTTATCATATTTAGATATGACCCTTGGATCCCTAATCTCTCCAAGACCTTTATCATAAAAGGGTGTTGAATTTTGTCAAATGCTTTTTCAGCATCTAATGAAACGATTATATGTTTCTTTTTCTTTCAGATTATTTATATGATGAATTACATTGAAAGATTTGTGTGTGTTGAACCAGCCCTGCATCTCTGGGATGAAGCCTACTTGATCATAATGGATAATTTTTATAATGTTTTCTTGGATTTGGTTTTCCAGGATTTTATTGAGAATTTTTGCATCGATGTTCATGAGTGAGATTGGCCTGTAATTCTCTTTCTTGGTTGTGCCATTGTGTGGTTTTGGTATCAGGGTAACTGTAGCTTCATAAAAGTAATTTGGCAATGACTTTTATGTCTCTTTATTATGAAATACACTAAGGCGTATAGGTCTTAGCTCTTCTTGGAAGTTCTGGTAGAATTCTGCATTGAAACCTTCTGGTCCTGGGCTTTTTTTGGAAGGGAGGTATTTGATAACAGTTTATAATTCTTTGTGACTAACAGGTTTATTTAGATTGTTCATCTGGTCCTGGTTTAACTTTGATATATGGTACTTATCTAAAAAGAGTCCATTTCTTTTGCATTTTCCAGTTTTGAGGCATACAGGCTTTTGTAGTAAGATCTAATGATTCTCTGAATTTCCTCTGTGTCTGTGGTTATGTCCCCCTTTTCATTTCTGATCTTTTTTGAGTGTTCTCTCTCTGTCGTTTGGTTAGCTTGGATAGGGGTTTGTCAATCTTGCTGATTTTCTCCAAGCACCAACTTTTTGTTTCATTGATTCTTTGTATTGTTTTCTGTGTTTCTATTTTGTAGATTTCAGCCCTCAGTTTGATTATTTCCTGTCTTCTACTCCTCCTGGGTGAGTCTGCTTCTTTTTTTTCGATAGCTTTCTGGTGTGCTGTTAAGTCTCCAATGTGTGCTTTCTCCATTTTCTTTATGTGAGTACTTAGTGCTATGAACTTTCTTCTTAGCACTGCCTTCATCGTGTCCCATAGGTATGAGTATGTTGTCTTTTTATTTTCTTTTTTTTTTATTTATTTATTATGTATACCATATACAATCCTTCCATGTACACTTACATGCCAGAAGAGGGCACCAGATCTCATTATAGATGGTTGTGAGCCACCATGTGGTTGCTGGGAATTGAACTCAGGACCTCTGGAAGAGCAGTCAGTGCTCTTAACCTCTGAGCCATCTCTCCAGCCCTTGTCTTTTTATTTTCATTAAATTCAAGGAAGACTTTAATTTCTTTCTTTATTTCTTCCTTGATCCAGGTGTGGTTCAGTAGTTGACTGTTCAGTTTCCATGAATTTGTAGGCTTTCTGGGGGTAGCATTGTTGTTGAATTCTAACTTTAATCCATGGTGATCCGATAAGACACAGGTGGTCACTAAAATTTTTTGTATCTGTGGAGGTTTGCTTTGTTACCTAGTATTTTGTCAGTTTTTGAGAATGTTCCATGAGCTGCAGAGAAGGTATATTCTTTTTTAATGTGGAGTGTCATATATCGATCTGTTGATTTCATTGGTTAAGCAATAAAGAAACTGCTTGGCCCTGATAGGTTAAAACATAGGTGGGAGGAGTAAACAGAACAGAATGCTGGGAGGAAGGGGAAGTGAGCTCAGAGAAATGCCATGCTCCCCTCTCCCGGGCACACTCAATGAAGCTCCGACACAGGATGGACGTAGGCTAGAATCTTCCCGGTAAGCGCACCTAGCGGTGCTACACAGATGATTAGAAATGGACTAAATTAATATGTGAGAATTTGCCTAGAAGAGGCTAGATAGAAATGGGCCAAGCAGTGCTTAAATAAATACAGTTTGTGTGTTGTTATTTCGGGCATAAGCTATCAAGGCGGCCGGGGTGCTGGGGACGCAGCCCCGCTGATCATATTACACTTTTTTATTTGGGTGGAATGTTCTATAGATATCTGTTAAGTCTATTTGCTTCCTTACCTCCATTAATTCTCTTATTTCTCTATTAGGTTTCTGTCTGATTCACCCGCCCATTGGTGATAGACGTGTGTTGAAGTCTCCTACTATTAGTGTGTGTGGTTTGATGTCTGCCTTGAGTACTAGTAATGTTTCTTTTACATAAGTGGGTGCTTTTATATTAGGGGCGTAGATATTCAGGATTGAGACTTTATCCTGATGAATTGTTCCTGTTATGAGTATAAAATGACCATCTCGATTTCTTCTGATTGATTTTAGTTTGAAGTCAGATTTGTTAGAAATTAGTATGGCCATACCCACTTGTTTCTTAGGTCCATTTGCTTGAAAAACCTTTTCCCAGCCCTTTACTCTGAGTAGGTGCCTGTCTTTGTCGTTGAGGTATGTTTCTTTTAAAAGGCAGAATGTTGAATCCTGTTTTCGTATCCCATCTCTTAGCCTGTGCCTTTATAGGAGAATTGAGTCCATTGATATTAAGTGATATTAATTATCAGTGGTTGTTGACTCCAGTTATTATCATTTTTTTGGTAGTAGAGTTTGTTTGTTTCCCTTCTTTGAGTTGTGCTGTTGAAGGGTCGCTAGATGACTGAATTATTATATGCATTGTTGGCAATGTTGGATTCCTTGGGTTGTGATTTTCCTTCTATTACTTTCTATAAGGCTGGATTTGAGGCTACGAATTGTTTAAATTTGTTCTTATCCTGGAATATTTTGTTTTTTCCATTGATAGTGAACGAAAGCTTGGCTGGGTATAGTAGTCTGGGCTTGCATCCATGGTTTCTTAGTTTCTGCAGTACCCCTATCCAGGACCTTCTGGCTTTCATGGTTTCCATAGAGAAGTCAGGTGTAAGTCTGATAGGTTTACCTTTATAAGTTACTTGACCTTTGTCCCTTGCAACTCTTAATATTCTTTCTTTATTCTGTATGTTTTGTGTTTTGATTATTATATGGCAAGGGGATTTTTTTTTTGATCCAGTCTATTTGGTGCTTCTTGTACCTTCATAGGAATATCCTTCTTTAGGCTGGGAAAGTTTTCTTCTAAAGTTTTGTTGAATATATTTTCTGGGCCTTTGAGCTGTAATTCTTCTTCTTCTACCCCTAGTGTTCTTAGGTTTGTCCCAGATTTCCTGGATGTTTTGTGTTAAGAATTTGTTGGATTCGTTTTGTTCTTTAATCAGTGAGTTTATTTTCTCTATAGTAGCTTCAGTGTCTGAGATTCTTCCTTCTATTTCTTGTATTCTGTTGGTAATACTTGTCTCTGTAGTTCCTGCTCATTTACCCACATTTTCCGCATCCAGACTACCCTCAGTTTGTGTTTTCTTCATTTACCTAAATTTCTTGAACTGTTTCCCTTACCTGTTTGATTGTTTTTTCTTGTTTTTCTTGGGCATCTTTGAGAGATTTATTCATTTCCTCTATCTTTTTGTTTTACATCTCCATTTTTTTACTGCAGTTTTTCACATCCTGTTTAAGGTCCTCTATTATTTTCATAATGTTCTGTTTAATATCGATTTCTTCTGGAGTAGGGTGTTCAGTTTTTCTTGTTTCATGATCCCTGGATTCTGGTGATGTCATGTTGCCTTTCAGATTGTTGGAGGAATTATTGTATTGGCACTTGCCCATCTCTTCCTTCAAGTGGAGCCAGGAGAGTCTTCGTGTCTTGGTCCAATCTTTGTTGTGAGTGACTCTCTGGGTGGATCTCCTCAGTGCAGGAGCAGGAACTGTTCCTTTCTGGATGGAACTCGTCAGCACAGAAACAGGGTCTCCAGGTAGTCCAAGGACCGCACAGACAAAAAGGCGAACATGGGGGGAGGGCAGGGTGAAATGGAACACAGCATACCCTGCAGCAGAGGCTGAAGGTGCCCTGCACTCCCTTGCGGGGACTTTCTGGCCTGTCTCACTGACAGACCCTCACCCCTCTGGGTGGATAGCCTTAGTGCAGGAGCAGGAACTGTTACTGGGCCAAGGGCCTTACAGACAATAGGGCAGGCTTGGGGGAGGCAGGGTTGTGTTTATCAAAGTAGGCCCTGCAGCAGGAGCTGAGGGATGTGCTCTCTTCCAGGACAGTCTGCCCCAGGGTTGGCACACACCCTTCTGGATGGAACTCCTCAGCACTGAAACAGGACAGTATTTTCTTTAATTAGACAGAATAACTCACACTTAAGACAAATTGCTGCTACAAATTGTACTTGAGTCATAAGAGCAATGCTAAAGTTAAAGAAGGTTCATGTAAGACAACTTTCTATAACATTTGTACCACAGAGACCCTCACTGATATCTGAATGTTTCAGACAATTGATAATTCAAAGATGCCATTGACAATCAATAGGAAAGATATTCATGACTCTGTATCTCTAATTTTTATGAACAAGAAGTAGTAAATTATGTATGTAGAACATTTTATTTAAAGAAAAAGAGCATTTAGTCTTTGTAAAAATATTTCATTAATGCCACAAATACGTGATAAAAAATTAATTATTTTTAGTGACTTGTGTTCATGAGAGATTTGGGGAACCTATGGAGCATTTTTCTGTAGATTTTGAACTGTAAGATTTTAATTAAGAACACAAAAATGGCAGCAAAAATTTTTTGAATTTTTTGGGGGCAGGCTGATAAATACTTGCTAAATGCTTGGGGGGGGGGTAGCTAAGGACAACAGAAAAACAATCCATGTCTAGAGTCCAATTAACGGACTTGTTAAAAGAGCACTTGATCCTTTAGGCAGTTATTCAATAAGCATCAGAAAGCAACTGACCTCCAATTTCTTTATTTTAATATTTGCCCTTTAATGCACTGTTTACAGGCTTTGTAGCCTCGAGATATGTGTAAATATAATTTATTATTTTATTCATTTTTATGAAATAATTAATTGGGGTATTATTTTTAAATAGCAATACAAAGTGCTTTCTGTCTCCCTAAGCTTGCCTAAATAGTAACCATTGTTCAAGGGCAGATTTTAATTAATTAATTAATGTTGATATTTAAAATAATTTGTAAAAGTAAGTAGGTCTCTTAGAAACTAAATCATTAAGATAAAATAAATTGACAGTAAATTTAAAAAATCTTACTTTACCTAAAATAGTAAAAATTCTTGACAAAGTAAATCAAAGAGATATTGTAAGGTATACTATTGACTACTAGTAAATTTCAATAACTATCTTTGAAGAAAAGACACAGAGAAAGCCCCAGAAATCTTCATGAGAGTAAGAAGGAAAGAGGGAGGGAGGGAAGCAAGGTCTACGGCAAATCCTCACCTGCACACTGATCTTTCTATTCTTGTGAGGACACAGCCAAAGTGGAGAATGAACTTTGGGAAATATGGCCGAATGGCCCTAGATCAGCAGTCTGTGCTTCAGTTCAGTACATACCAATGTTTCAGCTGTTTCTCCAGTTATTTTCAGAAAATCCTGACAAGATAGCTTAAAGGAGGAAGCTAATCACAGCCCACAGTTTTCAGCTGTATCTTTTACAGGGCAGCAACAGAGACAAGTGGGTGAGGTGCTTCTCACAGTACATCTAGTTGAAAATCAGAGAAGGGTAAAAGCGTGCTATCCTCACCCTCTACACCTATGATACAATCCAGAAACTACCAAGGAATAGTGATGCCTATAGGGGATGCGTCCTTACACTCCAACTCACCTACTCAAGAGAATCTCTCAAAGGCATGTCCAGATAGTAATGTTTTAGGGTATTGAAGATTGTGTCAAGCTAATAATTTGATAATAAGCACTATCCTTACGCCTCTTCCTCTTGCCAACATGCCACTAGCTAACAACCTGTGACTAATCTTGGTAGTTAACTTTACCACATCTGGAATCAACTAACATTCTATCACCTGAGCCTATATGTGAGTAATTCATCTTGGTTGGCTCATTTGAGATCAGAAGACTCACCCAAAATCTAGGCCATACCTACCTTCTGATAGCAGCCCACCTAAGACAACATAGAAAAGGGCACTTTGCTTCTTGCCTGTTTGCCCTCATAGGAATCTGTCCTGCTGCTGAAGTGATACATTGCTGGTGTTAGAGCCTACTTTCTCAGGATTTCAGCACATATTGGAGATTCACTGAGACAACCAATCCTGTGGACCAAATGACTATCCAATAATCTATTTTTGAACTTTGTTTTGGAAAAAAAAACAGCTAAAGATGAACAAGTTGGACCACAGCTGTAAGGCAGTCTTCTTTTAAAAATCTATAGATTTATTCTGTCTGTCCTGTTTTTCCAGGGAGCCCTGACTATCAACACTGGCCATGTCAGAACAATACCATTTAGAGGAGGAAAAAAAAAAACAACAAAACCACTGACTGCCTAGAAGCATCAAGTGGAAGACACAAAAATTCATGCTAGGACTTAAAGAGTACACTAATCTGAGCAAACAACACTTAAAAACAGGCTTCCAAAGGACCAAGCTATTTCCAATATTATGTACAACCAAGAAAAACTGTTCAGTAATATTTGTATAAATAAAATCTATGCATTAAGGGAGAGAAAACATTCCTAATGATGTATGGCATATAATAAAAATTTACTAGGCAAAGATAAGAAAGCAGAAAAACAGTTTACAAAAGAAAGAGAAAAATAATAGAATTAGACCCAGAAGTGACATAGATGATAAAATTAGTAAACAAATTATGGTTCATTTGTTTATGAGAGAAAATAGAAACTCTGCTAAATAAATATATACATGAGACTTTAAGACAATTATGAAGCCATTTCTGACAATTCTGAATCCTCTCAGCCTCCGTGCCATAGTGCTTCCCCTCCTCCCCTGGGAACTAAGGACCTAACAGCTACGCATGCGTGTACTCAGTTCCTGAATCCATATACATATGTTTTGATTCAGTCCCCTGGGAAACAGGGTCAAAATGACCTCTTACCTCATCAGATCTGACAATATCTCTCCAGCCAATTATTGGTAATAGCCCTTTCAAATAAGCCAATCATAATAGTCAAAGAACAACTCCCCTTCCTTCTGTGGCCTTCTCCTTTAAAAGTAGCCTGTACCAGCTCTTCGAAGTCTCTCAGCTTCCTGAATGCTGAGGGACCCTGTCATGACAGCATTAATAAAATCCTCATTCTTTTGCATCGGCTGTGGTGTGTGAGGTGGTCTCTGGAGGTGACTCGTCCTCGGTGTTTGGATGCTAGAGTCCAACAATAAAATTAGTAAACAAATTATGCTTCATTTGTTTATGAGAAAAAATAGAAACTCTGCTAAATAAATATATGGAAATTAAATATTACAACCAATTATCTATTAGAATGAATGTTGCATTGCTTGATGTGAAACTATAATACAACCCTTAAGTTAAGTTTACACTTTTAAAAAAGAGAGACAGAAATAGAGGGGAGAAAGAGGAGAAAAGAGGGGAAGAGAATAAAGCCAAAATGAAATACAGCTCTAAAATATGAAGCAATAAAGACAAAATTGGAAATCAAACAATGGAGAAGATGAGCTCAATTACTACACTAGATTCCATAGAAAGAGCCCTGAACCTTAGAAATCTCTATTAAATTTACCAAAATAGAATGGGACAACCAAAATGAAAAGAGTTATCTTACCAGGAATTTCAATAATTGTGAAGGAACTATTACATAAAACTTGTTCAAGTCTATACTGTAGTATTTTGAAAAATCTATTATTTCCATAAACTTAGACAATTAAAGAATCTCTGTAATCTTGACACCAATGCTAATAGGAGATATTGTGAAAAGGAAAGCTACAGAAAAACATATTTCATGAATATCAAAACCGAAATTGTTGACCACAGTTTAGATTACAGAATAATACTTTATAATCAAAGATTTTTCTAGCTAAAGAAATCTGATTTTACCTTAGGAAAAAAAATCAATCAGTACAAGATATTATAATGGACATGAAAAAAGGAAATCTGTAAGACCTGTATTACATATGTGTAAACAAAATTCAAAAAATAAACAATTATTCTCTATGATAATGAGGGGTTAGAAAATATGTTATTCTTCAGCTGGCAAATTTTGAAGCCTACATGTAATATTATAGTTCATGATAAAGATTGGGTACTTCTTAAGATTACAGACAAAGTGATGCTGTGCCTCTTACATTAGCATCCTTTCCTTTACAAATCTTTTTCTCTCGATGGTTTACTAGCCTTTGTAGCAAAAGTTAGAGTGAAAAAGAGTTAGTCTAATAACTGTCAAGGACACACTATGTATTTGTTGAAAATTTCTCAGTGTTTCCTGGGTCATAAGTCATCCAATCAGTTAGTTCAATTAGCTGAGATTTGACCAATCATTAGTCACACTTTCCAATGATAAGATGTACTGCAGGATCAGAGAGACTTCTGTGATTCACGTGGGATAGGGAAAGAGCTACACACTCAACACTGATAAAGTGACAGAGAAGCACAAAGAGCAATTCTACAATAGTGAAAGTTTCTCAAGAGGACAAATAGAAGGGTTTCTTAGTTAAGTTAAGAAGTTACTGTAAGACAGGAAGAAAGGCTATGTATTAAGGGAGATGAAATACAAAGGTCATGTGATTAGCATATATTCAAGAGCTTATATACTAATAACACATAAAAAAGTATTGGTGTAACCAAAGGGAAAATTAAAAAAAAAAAACCAATTAAGTCTAAAAGGCGGTAAGAAGTCTAATCATGTACAGCCTTGCAGTTCATTACTGCTTCACAAGCTTTCCTCAGAATCGACATTGGCTCTGTAAAAGGCAAGTGTTCCCAATGCTCTGCAAAATTGGGTTCCCCATAAATTGTACACTTGTGGGCCTGTCTAAGAATCTGTCAGCTGTACATTTATTGTATAGTCTTTGGGGCTTGTGACATGCAAAGTCATTAACTAGGTTTTCACATAGGAATGAGTCGCAACTTCCAACAATTTCTGAAATGGTTCTACCATGGTTTCGTTTCTGTTGCTGTGACAAAATACTCTGATATTAAAACATAAACAACTTAGGGGAAAAAGCACTTATTTTGGCTTATACTTCTAGGTTATAGCTCATTATTATATAACTATCAAGGTAAGAACTTCAAATAGCTAATCATATCTATAGTCAAGAGTAGAGAGAAAAGAACACTAACATGCTCAATAATAGTTTGCTTTATCTATTTTCATATTGCTAAGGGATCCCTTCCTAGAAAGTACTGCACAGTGGGCTATGTCTTCCCACATTAACTTAATTAAGGGAGTCCACTAACACAGGCTCAGAGGCCAATCTAGACTACACAATCATTCATTGAGATTCACTGGCCCTGCAATTCTGGGCTGTGTCAAGTTGGAAAAAAAGACAATGATCACATGCTCAAAAAAATGTATTCTACCTTTTGCTATATATTTATGTGAAGTTGTGTTCTTAAAATTGATAGTCATAATCAAAGTGTCATCCAACTCTGAAAAAGACTGAAGATTCTCTACATCCCATAATATCAAAAGTGTACCTTAATATTTAATTATTTACATGAAAGCTAATAAGTATATTCAACTCATTAGTATTCAAGTTTGATTTCATTTTTAGCAAATCATAAAAATACAAAGAATTGTATATAAAACTTGTGTGCAAAAATTATATATCAAAAGTATATGAAGAATTTTGAAATGAATTTTCATATACTCTATTTTCAGCACAAGTTTGAAATCTATAACCATACATGCCAAATGCACAATAACACATAAATTACTTTTAGTAAATAGAGATTGTAAGTGAACAAAGGTAAAGAGACTATTGACAAAACTTACTACACAAGGAGAGACAATGAGAGACAGAGAGAGAGGGAGAGAAGAAAAGACAAAACAATTACTATCAATCACATGTAGTTTTATTGATGCGTTCATTAATTAAGTACAAATCTTATTTAATACTGATATTTAAGTATGAAACAAACAGACTAAATAAATTATAAAACATATGTGAATTTTAATTTAAAGTCATAAAATAATTTAAATAAATAATTAAACATGTATGAATAAAATTTACATGAAATAAATGATAAAATAGCTTGTCCACTTTTTAAAAATTCCAAACTTTTGCTCTTTTAAATAGAAAATACAATTAAAGAGTCAAAGGGTCAAGTATTTTATAAATATAGCATTTTTGATCAAATATTCAGTAATAATAATGAAAATCTGATGAATAAGAAATAAATTTTGAACTTCTTCTGTTGAGAACTCTCTGTTCAGCTCAGTGTCCCATTTTATAATTGGGTTGATTAGCATTTTACAGTCTAGTTTCTTGGGTTCTTTATATATTTTGGAGATCAGACCATTGTCAGTCGCGGGGTTGGTGAAGATCTTCTCCCAGTCAGTGGGTTGCCTTTTTGTCTTAGTGACAGTGTCCTTTGCTTTACAGAAGATTCTCAGTTTCAGGAGGTCCCATTTATTCAATGTAGCCCTTAATGTCTGTGCTGCTGGGGTTATACGTGGGAAGTGGTCTCCTGTGCCCATGTGTTGTAGAGTACTTCCCACTTTCTCTTCTATCAAATTCAGTGTGTTCAGACTGATATTGAGGTCTTTAATCCATTTGAACTTGAGTGTTGTGCATGGTGATAGATATGAGTATATTTTCATTCTTCCACAGACTGACATCGAGTTATGCCAGCACAATTTGTTGAAGCTGCTCTCTTTTTTCCATTGTATACTTTCAGCTCCTTTATCGAAAATCAGGTGTTCATAGGTTTGTGGGTCTTTTCTGGACTTTTCTGGATCTTCTATACGATTCCATTGGTCGACTTCTCTGTTTTTATGCCAATACCAAGCTGTTTTGAATACTGTAGCTCTATAAGAGTTTGAAGTCAGGAATGGTAATGCCTCCAGACGATCCTTTATTGAATAAGATTGTTTTGGCTATCCTGGGTTTTTTTTTGTTTTTCCATATAAAGTTTTTTATTGTCTTCTCCGGGTCTGTGAAGAAGTTTGATGGGATTTTGATGGGGATTGCATTGAATCTATAGATTCCTTTTGGTAGAATTGCCATTTTTACTATGTTGATCCTCCCAATCCAAGAGCAGGGGCGGTCCACCCATTTTCTGGTATCCTCTTCAATTTCTTTCTTCAAAGACTTAAAGTTCTTGTCAAATAGATCTTTCACTTCCTTGGTCAGAGTTACCCCAAGATATTTTATGCTATTTGTGGCTATCGTGAAAGGTGATGCTTCTCTGATTTCCCTCTCTGCTTCCTTATCCTTAGTGTATAGGAAGGCAACTGATTGCTCTTAGGGCTGATGAGGGAGGCAAGGACTTGATTGGTGAAGGGGGAGGGAAATGGGAGGCAGTGGCGGGAAGGAGGTAGAAATCTTTAATAAATAAAAAATAAAAAAAAATAAAGTTAAAAAAATAAAATAAATAAATAAATAAATAAATAAATAAATAAATAAATAAATTTTGAGTCGCATAATAGTGTAAAACTAAATAAACACTATTGTGCTACAGAGGTGGCTCAGCAGTGGACTGGTGGCTAGAGGTGAATGGTTTGGAAGGTCCTAGCACCCACTTGGTGGTTCACAACCATTGGTTACACTGTTTCTACAGGATCCTCTACCCTCTTCTGGCCTAGGTGGACATCATATACTCATGTGTTATGTATATATGCAAAATACATAAAATAAGATATGTTAATTGAGGTTTCTGTCCTGCCTAGTTCCCGCACTCGTTAAGTTCCAAAGAAATCTCACAGAGGTCTACATTAGTTATAAACTGATTGGTCCCTTAGCGTGGGTTTTTATTAACTACTTTTTATAACTTATATTAGCCAATTATCCTTGTCTATGTTAGCCGTGTAGCTCAGAACCTCTTTTGGTGAGGCAGTCACATCTTGCTTGCTCTGCGGCTGGGTCACAACTGCAGACTGCAGAATCCTCTTTCCAGAATTCTCCTGCTCTCATTGCCCCACCTCTACTTCTTGCCTGGTTGTCCCACCTATACTTTCTGTCTGGATACTGGCAAATCAGCATTTTATTAAACTAGTAAAGAAACAAATATTTACAGGGTAAAACCATTGTCCCACAGCAAAGATACAGAAATCAAGAATATTTTTTAAAAGTCTTTAAAAAGTATAACAAGGGGCTAAACCAGGTTTTTTTTTAGAGATATAATAATGTAGTCAATAATATAAGTGTAAAGTATGCAGTGTTTTAGGGTAAAATTTTTAAACAAAAATATAAAATTCTGATTTGATTCTGTTAGAATTCAGTAGGATTGCATGACATTTTTAATTATGTTAAAATGTTTGTTTTCAAATATTTACATAGATTATACTCAATAGCCAATTTGCATAATTTATTTTCCAATGGATAATTCAAGTCAAAATATGCAACATTTATTAAAGTGGTATTATTTGAAATTTTCTTAATGTTATAAACTTCATGAAACTATTTAGATTTTTCAGAAAGATGATTTTTATATGTTAATATAAAATGTAGAATTTAATCAAGTATTTTTTATTTCCTCTGAGTACTGGAAAAATAGTTGAAATAGGCTATAAGAGACTACACTTAAAGCCTGTAATGTTTATCTCTATTGGTAAATGTCTAAACAATTCTAACTAGATATAAAATTACACTAATTATAGTAATGTTATTGACAATTTCCTATCATCATACAGAGTTTTAATAGAATTATTCTGGTTT
Source organism: Microtus oregoni (assembly GCF_018167655.1). Lineage (NCBI taxonomy): Eukaryota > Metazoa > Chordata > Mammalia > Rodentia > Cricetidae > Microtus > Microtus oregoni. The sequence goes on along the minus strand of NW_024543073.1, from coordinate 34,320,540 downwards.
ATAAGTTTTAGGAATATCTGGACATTTTTAAGTATAGATTTTGTTACTTAGCAAATTGTTTCACTTGTAATTTGTACAGTGTGTTTTTTTTAAATACTTCTTTCTGTCTTTAACATGCGCTTGTGAGTTCAGATGGCCTTACTGTCAGACATGCCAGATATCATTTGAGCTAAGAATACAGGTGGTTGTCTGCCAGGTAATGTATGTGCTAGGAACTGAACTCTGGTCCTTTTTAATAGCTCTGCCAACTCTTAGCTGAGGAGACATCTCTTTAGACTTCACATTATAATTTTAAGCCAGATGTGACACCAACTTCTTTTCCATTTTGCTGATGTGTGCATTCGTAAGGTACAGAAATCATGAGTATTTTGTTATTCAATAATAAAATAATGATATCTGGGTCTACATTATTTCCAAATATTACTTCAAACTCTTTATTATGGGCTGGTATCAACAAGATGTTAAGATAAGGAAATATTTTTAATCACTGACTAAACACAATCAGTTCCTTCTATGAGAAATTCCAAAAGAAATTTTGCAGGTACTTCATGTTAAACTAGATCCTACTTCAGTTACGTAGACAGAGAAATTCATGAAACCCTTCATCATGTTCTTTTCATAATCCCAGCCTCCCATGTTTGGCAGGCAACTCTCAACTCATAAGTGCTTCTTATAGCAGTAAAACTAAATGACACCATTTTCATATCTGATTTTGGGGCAACATATTCATGGGAATGGTTTATGTAACATAAACAATTTGTAATGGTTTATAGTAATCTAAAACCTAGTTAGGGATGCAGAATTTATTCAGTCCCTGAAGGTGACTGACAACAAAGTAGAGCTGGGTAGATTTATACCACTGTTGAGCATCTGTGTAAGAAGTCACCACAGAGTGTCCATCTCTGTTGCAGGATAAAAACAATGTAAAGTCTGTTCAAGTGATGTTCTGGATATTTTGGCTAGCTGAGGCACTGATATCTATTTCATCTTTCTCAGAAGACGGATATTTTTGCTTGTAATCTCATCGTTCTTTATTATCATCTCTTAGAAACTTGTTTGTTTTCTAATGAGAGACAGAAAAGGAAGTATGACCTGGATGGAAAGACAAATGGGGAGAAACTGGGAGGAGTAGCAGAAAGAGAAATTGTAATTTGGATATATTTTGTGAGGAAGTAAAAAGACACTTTCAATCAAATGAACCGTAAAATGTGAAGAAAACAAAAATGGTTTTGGAAAAAAATGCAAAATATACCAATATACATGCCATGAGAAAAAGAATAAACGGGTAGATACCAAGAAAGGATTAAAAACTGCTGTAGGAAATCGTACAACCAGTAGTTACCCATCCACTGGGCATGGCCTCTTATATTATTTATGCCGATGTAGAGTATGCATCCGGTCTCTTTTCTGGTTTTGGGATTCAGTTTCTGTTCTCTGTTCTAGCAGAGAATTCTGATTTGTGAGTCTATTCCTAAATAAATAACCATCTATTTCTCAATTCTGAGCTAGTATAAGATTTCTTTTAAGTGTCCTTTTTTTAAAATATATTTTTCCATTAAAAAAATTTACACTTCTTTACCTCCTCCCATTCCCCTTCCACTCCCCCACTCCCCCTCCTCCCTCCCCCTCCCTCCTTAAGAAAGGGCAGGAAACCCTGCACTGTGGGAAGTCCAACACAACTGCCTCCAGTCCTAGGAATCTTTGCATCCAAATAGACAAATAGACTAGGGTCCCAAAAAGCCAGTACTTGCAGCAGAAACAAGTTTCAGTGCCTTTATCAATGGCTTCTCAGCCCCCATTGTCAGCCACATTCAGAAAGTCCGGTTTGATCACATGTTTTTTCAGTCCCGGTCCAGCTGGATTTGGTGAGCTCCCATTAGAAAAGGCACACTGTCTCAGTTGGTGGACCAACCCCTCACAGTCCAGATTTCCTTGCTCATCTTCTCCCTCCTTCTGCTCTTCAACTGCACCTTGGGGGCTCAGTCCATTGCTCTGATGAGGGTCTTTGTCTCTATCTCCATCCCTAGCCAGACAAGACTCAATGGTGATATTCGAGATAATCATCAGTGTGATAGTGGGGCAAGGCCAGTTCAGGCACCCTCTACTCTGCTGCCCAAGGACTTAGCTGGGTCATCCTGTTTTTCTTTTTTAAAAATGCTGCAAGATCCCCGGTGGCAGTAGGCAGCAGAAATGCTGTAGGTCCCAAATGCTGGTGGCGGGCCCTGTGGCGGCAGACAGTAGGCCCTGGGAGCAGCCAGTCCCAGGCAGAGACAGCTGCTGGTCCCAGAGCAGTGGTGGTGGGCCATGTGGCAGCAGGCAGTGGGCCCCAGGCAGAGACGGCTGCTGGTCCCCTAGCATTGGCTGGTTCCAGGCAGGGAGACACATGGCGGGCGGGCAGATGACAGAAACATGGATAGACACGACATGTAGGGTGAGGTTAAATGTTTATTCAGGGGTTATGGAGGAGGAAGGGTGAAGGGGGGGACAGAGAGAGGGAGAGAGAAAGGAAGAGAGAGAGAGAGAGAGAGAGAGAGAGAAGAAGAGAAAGAGACAGAGAAGGGGGGAAGCAGAGAAGTGGGGAGAGAGGCAGAAGCAAAGCTGCCTCTCCGAGAGGAAGATGGAAAAGAGAAAGAGCTCAGGTCAGAAGCTGAAGATCAGCCTGCCTCAGTGGATGAAGAGGGGAATGGGTGTGGCTTGTCTCTTAAAGAGACCAAAACCATAATATTCCCAGGTCTTCCTTATAATAAAAAGCATGCACGTTAAGGAAGCAGAAAGGAAGGGCCCAAGATGGCAGCGGACAGTTCAGAGGTAATGGGAGTGGGCGTGGCTTGTCCCTTAAAGCGACAGGAAAGCACAACACATCCCCATGGACACCTGGAATCCCCTCTAGAGCCAAGTTTCTTGCCAACCCTAAAATGGCTCCCTTAATGTAGATATCTTCTTCCCTGCTCCTATATCTGTCCTTCCTCCATCTCCACCCTCCCACTCCACCAAGCACTCTCCAGTCTTTCCCTTTTCCCTTCTCTCTCCCCGCTCCCCTTCTCCCCTTTCCCAACCCCCATGCTCCCAACTTTTGCCTGGCAATCTTGTTTGCTTCCAATTTCCAAGAGGATCTATATGTGTTTTTCTTTGGGTTGATCATTTTATTTGGCTTCTCTAGGCTTGTCAACTATCGGCTTAATGTCCTTTGTTTATGGCTAGAGTCCACTAATGAGTGAGTACATTCCATATTCATCTTTTGGAGTCTGGGTTATCTCACTCAGGATAATGTTCTCTATTTCCATCTATTTGCATGCAAAATTCAAAGTGTCATTAATTTTTACCACTGAGTCGTACTCTAATGTGTATGTGTTCCACACCTTCTTTATCCATTCTTCCATTGAGGGGCATCTAGGTTGCTTCCAGGATCTGGCTATTACAAATAATGCTGCTATGAACATAGTTGAACAAAAGCTTCTGCAGCACAATTGGGCATCTCTTGGGTATATTCCCAAGAGTGGTATTGCCGGATCCTGAGGTAGATTGATTCCCAATTTCCTGAGAAACTGCCACACTGATTTCCAAAGTGGTTGCACAAGATTGCATTCCCATCAAGAATGGATGACTGTTCCTGTTGCTCCACATCCTCACCAGCATAGGCTATCATTGGTGATTTGATTTTAGCTATTCTGACAGGTATAAGATGGTGTCTCAAAGTTGTTTTGATTTACATTTCCCTGATCACTAAGGAGATTGAACATGACCTTAAGTGTCTTTTGGCCATCCGAACTTCGTCAGCTCTTTAAAAAGCTACTTAGAGAAATAATGTCTAAAGCCTTTGCAAATTTGGGGAAAGAACTATCCATCAAACTTAAAAGATTTCAAATATATATCACCAGAAAGCTATTACAAGATAGAAAATAGTTGATTTTTTAAAATTAAGGGCATCTCAGTGTGTTCAATGCTTAGATTTAAGTTGTGAGATATCCAAATTATAAATGCCATTCAGGTAGAAATAAGAAGACAATAAGCAATGAAAGAGAAACAATGAAATGTGTAAAACACACTCATATAGCTTTATAAATACAATTGTTTGCCTTCTGAAATACACTCTTGGCATGCAGATTGATGTTAAAGTCATAATTTTAAGAATTTCTCTTGGCACAACATCCAAGCACATGGGACAAGAAGGAAATGGAGAGACATGGCCATTGTATTTGGTAAAACAAAGCATAGTAGGAGGGATAGAGTGATATAATACTAAAAAGTAGTGATGCTCTAATCATTTTAGATTGTGATTTTTAAAATAAAGGATATAAGTAGGACTATATCAATAGAGTAGTGGGTATAGAATAAACAAGGCATAGTTTATGATCTTAGTGGATCATCATATGGGTGTGGAGAAGGGAAATTATAGAACTTACATGCAGATTATATTACATTTTATCATTTAAAAATGCATAAAGTTTATATAAGATGATTTCTGCATAGGCTATGATAGCTATAGAGAGTCTATCGATTGCATTTTTAAAATACAAGAAAAAACAACAAGAAAAAATTCAAAGTGATCACTTAAAAAATTATGGGCTGGAGAGGATGCTCAATAGTAAAGATCATTTGAGGTTTTCAGTGAGGACCTGTGTTCAGTTCCTAGCCAAGTGACAGGCCATAGTTATCCTTAACTTTAGTCCCAGTGTATCTGATACTCTTTTCTGGCTTCAATAACAACCAGGCACATTTGGTGCACAAGTATTCATGCAGACAAACACTCATACACATTAAATATAAATGAATAAATTTAAAATTTTTCCATAAAATGTAACAAAGCAAGAGACAAGACAAGAAAAAAGTCAATACAAGAAGAAAACCATGAAGAAAATAACAATAGGAATGTGTTCCCTTTACGTTAGATGTAAATGAGTTGAACTCCCTAAAAGCGCAGACAGAATTGCTAAATGCTTTTTAAAAATTGGTAACTTCCTATTGTTTGCTTTTGTTGAAAGATAAAGAATGAAAACAGGTGGCTTCCAAGATACTCCAAAGTGGGTAAAGATAATTATTTTTGTATTAAAATAAGCTTTTAGTCAAAATGTTTTGATGAATCAAAACAAACGTTATGATGATATGACATAAGTCAATGGATGAAGAGTATATGACAGTAATAAACACATCAAAGCACCAGAGAATATGAAACAAACATTTATGCAACTGAAGAGAGGGAGAGAGAGAGAGAGAGAGAGAGAACTGAAGGAAGGAACAAAGGAAGGAAGGAAGAAGGAAGGACAAAAGAAGGAAGAAAGACAGTCACTCAACTGTATTATAGAGTCCAATCCTATTTTCTATAGTGCATAAAACAAAAGGAAACAAAGGACTTGGAAAACAAAAAAAGAATTATTAGGAATAGCAAACAAGATGTAAAGTACATAAAATAAATTAAACACCTGCTAAATAAATTCATTTTATGCTGCTATAGATTGAACTTAGGGCTTGTGCATGCTAGTCAAAAACTACAGCACTATCCACAGCCCTACAATTTCTTCTTGAGCACTTACACAGCATTCTGCTGGACAGATAACGTACAATTTGCAACACAATCAGAACAAATAAAATTACAGTCTATTGATTTTTGTTTTTGTTTAATTATGCTTAGGAAGAACAGGAATGTTATGAAATTTATAAAAATTAAATAACTCACACTCTTAAAAGCAAGGAAACAGCAACCAATCAGATCAAAGAATCAAAAGGGAAACAAGAAAAGATTTTTAGAGAAATAAGAATGAAAAAGCATACATAATTTAGTGAATGGTGACCTCAAATCTATCACACTCAAGGAATTAGGAAAAAAAAAGTCAAACTCAAAGCTAGAAAAAGGTAGAAAATAATAAAGGGATTTAAAAGAAAAGATATAAAGTTAAAAACAGTAAATTATTTTAAGAATAGCAAAATTTATCAATCTTTATTCAAACTGATTAGAATGAGTGATTACATAGGTAAATAGACTCAATAATAAAGTAGAAACATTAAGAAATAATGTCTCCAAACCACCAGAAACTCTCCAAAAAATGATCCCTTCTTCTGACCTCCTTGCACTCTAGGTATGCACATGATGAACATACATATAAGGAGCAGGCAAAGCATTCAAACACACAAAATAAAATATATAAATTTTTAAAAGTTATCCAAAAATATGAGATGTGTAAGACTAATGGTACCGAAATAAATTCACAACTTAGAGAACATGTAGGAATTCCTCCAAGTATGCGATGCTTCAAGTATGAGTGATAGGAAATAAAAAAAAAATGAACAGATTTGTAACTTGTATGGAGATTGAATCAGGTATCAAAAGCGCTTCCTATGCCAACTATCTGCAAAATATGACTTCATTGCTTAATTCTGAAAATGTTTAAAGAACTAATATCATTTTTCATTAATTACTGACCAATAAAATATTTTCCTCTAAGCAGGAATTCTAATTACAATAAAGTCATAAAAGTTCTACTGAAATAAATTAGGGGAAGAAGTTTTCAAAGCAATGAAGAGATTCTATGGGAATCCAACAAGGAAGAAGGTAGAGCTTCACTCTTCCTCCAAATCAAATCCCCAGTCTCAGTCCAGCTCTGTAACAGATGACCTTCTGTGCTTTCTACTTTGCTGCCCTATTACAGGAGGAACTAAGCAGACCCTGGTGGCACATCCTGCTTTTCTCCCTCTGGGAACACGCTCAAGCCCCGTCTAGCCCATCTGTTTCCATAAAATGATAGTTCTTAATACCTAGAATCACATTCTAACTGAAACCTCCCATGGCTACACTGTTCAAGAGCTTAGAAGAATACCTTACCAGGCAAACTACAGTCATGAACATTCCTAAGAACCACAGAGGCAATGAAAACCAAGGAACTGAATGCCAATGAAGCAAAGAGCAGAGCAGAAAAAAGCACCTAGAATTACAATCTTCCCAAACTCGGATGCAGGCATGCTAGTTTAAAATCACAATCAATAACAGCCAGGAAGATGTTTCTACCAAAGCCCAGCAACTCACTATTCTGGGTTGTCAGAATTGCCATATAGCTAAAGCACAAGACAAGGATCTTAAAATGATATTTATGCATATGTTAGAGGTCCTTATAGAGGAAATGGGAAAATCAATTTAAGAAATCTATGAGAACACAAAAAGATGAATGAAATGAAGAAAACAATTCAAAACTTGCAAATATACATATAATGAATAAAGAAAAAAACTGAGGGAAAACTGGAAATGAAAAAATTAGGAACTTCAGTAGGGAACACAGAGGCCAGCCTCATCAACAGAATACAAGAGAGGGAAGAAGTAATCTAAGATGCTAAAAACAGGATAGAAGAAATGTATATGTTTGTGTACAGTTCGTTATATGAGTAAAGTGGGACTGTGGGGAAAAGGGTAGTGTAAAAGGGGAGTGGGGAGGGGAGAAGAGCAGGCGGAGGAAAACATAAAGGATTGCGAAGGTCAAGTTGGAGAAAGGACTGAAGGGGAGAGAAAGGAAAGAGATATCTTGACAGCAGAGCCATTATAGGATGACTGAGAAATCTGGTACTAGGGGAAATTTCCAGGAATCCACAAAGATAACCACAGCTAAGAATCTAAGCAATAGTGGAGAGGGTACCTGAACTGCCATTCCCCAGTAAGCAGATTGATGACTACCTTAATTGTTATCATAGAACATTCACTCAGTAACTGATGGGAGCAGGTGCAGAAATCCACAGCTAAGCACTGGGCCAAGCTCCTAGAATATAGTAATAGAGAGGGAGGAACGATAGTATGAGCAAAGGGATTAAGGCCCTGATGGGAAAACCCGTGGAAATAGCTGACCTGAGATAGTAATAGGAGAACACTGACTACTCTGGACTGATAGTTGGGGAACTGAATAGGACTGAACAAGGCCCTCTGAATGTGGGGATCAGCTGTGTGGGTTGAACAGTATGTGGTACCACTGGCTACAGAATGAGTATTTGTCCCTAGTGCATGAACTGGCTTTTTGGAACACTTCCCCTATGAAGGGACAACTTGCTCAACCTAGATACAGTGTGGCAGGCCTTGATCTTGCCTCAAGTAATGTGGCAGACTTTGTTGCCACTCCATGGGAGGTCATACCCTCTCTGAGGAATGGATGGAATTTCAGTGGGGGGAAATTATCTTTTGATATCTCTCAACATTATATAACTTACAATTCTGTAGTTAATTTTTTCTTAGTTTCATAAACAGGGGAGATGATAACTATAACTGTCCAGTCTTCAACTACCTCAGACACCTGAGAAGGAAATAAATTAACTGAGTAAATAGGAAATTCAAGCAAGTGACTTCCAGAAAATTTGAGTAATGACAGAAACAGCTGACTGCCTGAACAGTCACCTTTATTTTGCTTTTGTAATAAGAAAAGAAAACTCCATGTAGGGTTTCTTTGAAGCCCATTATTTTTTCTGAAGTAGATTAGTGCTGCCACGAGCATACATGCCCCATTTTTGTAAAATATAAGAACCTAAGTTATTAAAACATCTATAGATATCTGAATTGTTTGAAGATGACCTGTTTATCTAAAATATATTCATTTGACACTGAAAATATACTTAATGTGACTAGATAATAATAATCATACTAGATTATTAACTACTAACCTTTATTTCCTTATTATCTTAAACAGTTTGTATAATTTTCAAGGACTAAAAGTTTGCATTATATTGTTAAATGACTTATATAGGTACAATAAATTGAAAAAGAGTAGAAATACATATATATATTTTCTAGCAAAATCAATCTTAAATTTGTATACAATACATAAATGTCCAATCCCATGTAAAACATTTAAGACAAGTAGTTACCTTTTAAAAGTAATTTCAATTATCTACCTTTTTGTCTTATTATAACTATATTCTCCCTTTTCCTTTTCAGAGTAGATTAAATAATCTACAATTCTAGAATATCATATCTATAATATTCCTAATCCATTAAACAACAAAAACCACCCACCCCATCTCTTGAGAATATGGGTGTCATATTATTAAATTTACTTCTTGCTCTCTGAGGGTAATGGAATCATTAGGGGATCCTGAAAGAAAAATTTTGGTTGGTTGTCAAGTACTGAGAGAGGTGAGAGAGGGAGTTATACCGATTTTTTTGTTCTGTCTATGTATAATGGGAAAGTGTAGGGCTTGTTTCAAGTCCTGGCCAGAGTAGTCTCTGAGGGTGGATAATCTCATCTGGCCACCTCGAAATTGATCTAAGCAGTTTGTAGTCCAATGCCAATCTTTAGGTGATACTATCACCGGAACGGCATCACACGAATCAGGTGATATTGCTATTGTGGGGCCCCATCTTCTTCCTTGAAACTTCAAGCATTACTCCAAGAAAATTTCTTGTTCACTGTGAAAATCTTAAACATTATTTATATCATAGTAGAAAGTTTGAAGTTTGATAGATATATATTCAAATAAAGATACCATAGAGGCAAAAATAGTTATGGGTGGGGTGGAAGTACAATCTTTTTTTATTTTTTAAATTTATTTATTTATTAAGGATTTCTGCCTCGTCCCCACAACCGCTTCCCATTTCCCTCCCCCTCCCCCGATCAAGTCCCCCTCCCTCATCTGCTCGAAGAGCAATCAGGGTTCCCTGACCTGTGGGAAGCCCAAGGACTGCCCACCTCTATCCAGGTCTCGTAAGGTGAGCATTCAAACTGCCTAGGCTCCCCCAAAGCCAGTACGTGCAGTAGGATCAAAAACCCACTGCAATTGTTCTTGAATTCTCAGTATTCCTCATTGTCCGCTATGTTCAGCTAGTCCGGATTTATCCCATGCTTTTTCAGACCTAGGCCAGCTGGCATTGGTGAGATCCCAATAGAACATCCCCATTGTCTTAGTGTGTGGGTGCACCCCTCGTGGTCCTGAGTTCCTTGCTCGTGCTCCGTCTCCTTCTGCTCCTGATTTGGACCTTGAGATTTCTGTCCGGTGCTCCCGTGTGGGTCTCTGTCTCTGTCTCCTTTCATCGCCTGATGAAGGTTAATATTCCTGAGGATGCCTATGTGTTTGTCTTTAGATTCACCTTATTTAGCTTCTCTAGGAACATGAATTATAAGCTCAATGTCCTTTATTTATGGCTAGAAAGTACAATTTTTGAAAGCAGAATTTTGATAACCTTAGTCCATAAATTTTTATTTTTATTCTATCCCTCACCAGGTGGTTCCTGATATAAGACAGAAACTCTGATATTTTTTTCTTTTAAAAACATACTTGAATTTAGAAGAGGAGAGTCAATGCCCAACTCCAAAGGCAGCTTTGATATTTAAGTGATTCACAACTACCATTATACTGAAAAGTAGGGAGATATGAATGTCTAGGTATGATATTTTACCCAGAAGAGGATATTGGTACAATAAATCAGATTTCTCTTTGTTTGGTGATTCTTTCTGGATAGCCATCTTTTCTTCTTTAGGCATCTAGATGCTCAAGTTCTCTTGACTTTTTGAAAATGTATATTTTTTTGCAAAATCAAGAATAGAACCAAGCCCCAGCCCTCATGAGGTTTCCTTATCCCCTGTAGGATTGCCACCTCTGTGGAGGAGTTGTAATTTTGCTTAATCAAGAGGTATCTCTTTTTTTCAAACTGAATCTTGATTAATTTTGATGGCATTCATAGCATATCTTCTCCTATGTAAACAAAAACAAAACTGCTTCCCCAATGTTGCATATTTACTGGATTTTATTCTGAGGTCAACTCATTCTTGAAACACCCTGGCTGATTTAATTCAAAGTATTTTTTTTCTATTTTCAAATGTCTTTCTGCAGGTGGTGCTCCTTTCGCATTATCATAAAAACATTCAAGGTTAATAAAATATTATGAAATATACTTCTGGGGTTCTTCTTCATCCCTTTCTGTTTGTTTAACATATCCTTTATTGTTCAATTTGAACTTTCTATAATTGCCTGAACTGTGAGATTGTGTGGTATACCTCTAATATGATTTATATTATAATAAGCAAAAAAAAAAACTGTTTCATTTCCTTAGAGACACACGCTGAGCAATGTCTGTCTTTATTTGTGCTGGTATACCCATGATGGTCATAACTTCTAATAAATGCATGATTATCAAATCAGCCTTTTCTGAACTCAAAGCAGTCATCCATTGAAAACCTGAGTAAGTATCAATGGTAGGGTGTATATGTTTTGATTTTCCAAATTCTACAAAATGGAACACCTCCATTTGCCAGATTTCATTCCTTTGCATACACTTTGCGTTGCTTTTTGCAGTTTTTGTGTCTGATTGTATAAATAATAAGTAGGACATATTATAATCTCCTTGGCTTGTTGTAATGTAATAGAAAAGTCCTTTTATAGACCTTTGCTGTTGACATAATGTCTTATATGAAATTCTGAGATCTTCAGCACATTTCCAGTTAATGATTAATGGATGTCTGCATTACCTTATGCTAGAGGATCTGGAAGACCCATATGGGACCGGAAGTGTGTTATATACATTGGTTGAGTCCTATTCATGATTATATCTTGAACCTGAATAGATAATAAAGCAAATTATGTATCATGTAGTATAAATTTACAAGTTTCAATATGTAAAACAACTCTTTCTGCATATTGCAAAGCAATAACTATGTTGAGAGTTTCTTTAAAATCCTTTAGCACCATAAGAATAGCATATAAATATAAAGTGATAATTCTAGAAAATGGTTTCACTTACAATCCTTTATATGATTTCAGGTTTGAATATCAATTTCTACAGTGAACCACATGTATGTTTAACAACAACCTGTGAAGTCTCCAAAAGGAGGGTAAGGCCACACAATGAAAATTCTTCCAGGACTATGATAGTACTACTGAGCTGAAAAATAGCTCCTAAAGATCTGCTTTGGACTAAAAACTGGTCAGAACAATTTTGAGGTGACCAGCCGAAATGATACAGCTTTCCAGACTACTCTATCCAGGATTTGAGACAAACTCTGCACTTTCTGATTATTCATAGAGCATATAACAAATTTTACAATTACCTCACCCAGGACTTGACAATTAATGCAAATTTTCATTTTTAGGATCTCCTAAAGATACTGTCACGCCCCTGAAAGCAGAAAGTAAATTTAAGTATATGATACCCACATTCCCAAGAGGTGAGTTAGGTTGTTTTTGGCTGTTCAATGGGTTATGGATAGTTGTCATTGTTTAGCAGGGTTGATTACCATTTTTATTAGTTACAATCAGTACGAAATTTCAACAAAGGAGATAAGATTCAGAGTTCTTGTTTTGAAAAGAAAAAAGGGGGAATATAGATATGATAGGATAAAATGTAGATTATTGAATCTTCTCTGAAAAGAAAAAAAGGGAGAATATAGATATAAGAATACAATAAGGTAGATTATTGAATCCACTTTTAGAAAGAAACTACTAATTTTAAATATTTTATACTTGATTGGAATTTTGTTTATTATATACAGATTTTGTATATTGATACAAACTTGTTAGATCAAACTATACATACATTTCTCCTCTTGTTCAAAGTATTATACATACATAACCTCATTTAGCAATTTAATGCAAATTTCTAGTCCTTGAAAATTATTATATCAACTGTTTAGAATAATAAGGACTTAGAGGTTAATAGTTCATTACCTATGATAATTGAACTTGTAATGACAATGTGAATGTTTTAAAGGTCAAACAAAGATATATTCTAGATAGGCATATCATCTTCAAACACTTCAGAGATATATAGAATATGGCATTTAAGATGTTTTAATAACATAGGTTACTTTTTTATGATAATGAGACATGCCTGATCCTGACAGGAATAATCTACTTCTAGGGAAAAAAAAATATGCATTGAAGAAACTCCAAACAAAGTTACTTTCTTTGTGGCTAAAATAAGCCACAGGGCAAGAAATTGCCCTTCCCTTGACTGCTGACAGTATGTTCCCCTAATTGGATAAATGGGACAAACCTATGAACACCTAATTTTTGACAAAGGAGCTAAAAGTATACAATAGAAGAAAGACAGCATCTTCAACAAATGGTGTTGGCATAACTGGATGTCAATCTGTAGAAGAATGAAAATAGATACATATCTATCACCATGGACAAAACTCAAGTCCAAATGGATTAAAGACCACAAAATTAATCTGAACACACTAAACCTGATAGAAGAGAAAGTGGGAAGTAGTCTACCACACAAGGGCACAGTAGACCACTTTCTGTGTAGAACCCCAGTAGCACAGACATTAAGGGCATCATTGAATAAATGGGACCCCCTAAAACTGAGAAGCTTCTGTAAAGCAAAGGACACTGTCACTAAGACAAAAAGGCAACCTACTGACTTGGAAAAGATCTTCACCAACCCCGCATCAGACAAAGGTCTGATCTCCAAAATATGTAAAGAGCTCAAGAAACGAGACTTTAAAATGCTAATTAACCCACTTAAAAAATGGGGCACTGAACTGAACAGAGAATTCTCAACAGAAGAATTTCAAATGGCCAAAAGACATGCTCGACCTCATTAGTGATCAGGGAAATGCAAATCAAAACAACTTTGAGATACCATCTTACACCTGTCAGAATGGCTAAAATCAGAAACACCAATGATAGCCTTTTCTGGAGAGGATATGGAGTAAGGGGAACACTCATCCATTGCTGGTGGGAATGCAATCTTGGGCAACCACTTTGGAAATCAGTGTGGCGGTTTCTCTGCAAATTCGGGATCAACCTACCCCAGGATCCAGCAATACCACTCTTGGGAATATACCCAAGAGATGCCCTATCATACTACAAAAGCATGTGTTCAACTATGTTCATAGCAGCATTATTTGCAATAACCAGAACCTGGAAACAACCTAGATGCCCCCCCATGGAAGAATGGATAAAGAAAGTGTGGAATATATACACATTAGAGTACTACTCAGCTATAAAAAAACAATGACATCTTGAATTTTGCATGCAAATGAGTGGAAATAGAAAATGCTATCCTGAGTGAGGTAACCCAGATCCAAAAAGATGAATATGGTATGTACTCACTCATAAGGGGATTCTAGCCATAAATAAAGGACATTGAACCTATAATTCGTGATCCTAGAGAAGCTAAATAATAAGGTTGACCCAAAGACAAACATATAGTTATCCTCCTAGATATTGGAAGTAGACAAGATTGCCAGGCAAACTTCGTGAGCTCGCGGGTGTGGGTGGGGTGGAGGTAAGGGTAGATGGGGAGAGAAAAGTGAGATGGGGAGGATGGGGAGTGCTTAGGGGAATGGTATGTTTGGGATCGAGGAAGATTGGTTATGCTAGCAGGGAAGTATATAACTTAAGTAAGGGAGCCATTTTAGGGTTGGCAAGAAACTTGACTCTAGAGGTGTTCCCAGGTGTCCATGGAGATGTCCCCAGCTAGTTCCTTGGGCAGCTTAGGAGAGAGAGCCTGAAATGGCCATACCCTATAGCCATACTGATGAATATCTTGCATATTACCATAGAACCTTCATCTGGCAATGGATGGAGATAGAGACAGAGACCCACATTGGAGCACTGGACTGAGCTCCCAAGGTCCAAATGAGGAGTAGAAGGGAGAACATGAGCAAGGAAGTCAGGAACACGAGGGGTGTGTCCACCCACTGAGACGGTGTGGCTGATTTAATGGGAGCTCACCAAGGCCAGCTGGACTGGGACTGATGGAACATGTGATTAAACTGGACTCTCTGAACGAGGTGGACAATGAGGGCTGAATGAGAAGCCAAGGACAATGGCACTGGGTTTTGATCCTACTGCATGTACTGGCTTTGTGGGAACCTAGTCTGTTTGGATGCTCACCTTCCCAGACCTGAATGGAGTGGAGAGGGACTTGGACTTCCCACAGGGCAGGGAACCCTGACTGCTCTTTGGACTAGAAGAGAAAGAGGGGGAGGAGTAGTGAGGGGAGGGGGAGTGAAATGGGAGGAGGGTAGAAAGTTGATATTTTTAATAATAATGAAAAATTAAATTAAATAATCCTTTAAAGGAACTTCTACAACTCTCAAATACTTTTAGTAATGTAGCAAGTAACAAGATTAACTAAAAAAAAATCAGTAGTCCTTTTGTACATAAATGACAAATGGGCTGAGAAAGAAATCAGAGAAATATTACTCTTCGCAATAGCCACAAATAGCATAAAATTTCTTGGAATAACTCTAACCAAACAAGTTGAAACCTTGTATGGAAGGATTATCAAATTTTTGAACAAAGAAATTGAAGAAGACACCATAAAGTGAAAAGATCTTTCATGCTCTTGGGCAGGTAGAATTGCCTTAATAAAAATGATAATCATATCAAAAGCAATCTACAGATTCAATGCAATGCCCAACAAAATTCTTCACAGACCTCAAAAAAAAAAAACAGTATTCAACTTCATATGGAAATGCAAAAAACCCAGGAAAGCCAAAAACAATCCTGTATAATAAAAGAACTTTTGGAGGCATCACAATCCCTGACTTAAAACTCTACTACAGAGCTACAGTACTGAAAACAGCCTGGTATTGGCATATAAACAGATAGGAGGACCAAGGGGATCAAAGAGAAGACCCAGATATTATTCCACATATGTTCGAACATCTGATTTTTGACAAAGAAACAATAAATATCAAATGACAAAAAGAAAGGATACTTAACAAATGATGCTGGCATAAATGGATATCAATATGTAAAAGAATGAAAATAGACCCATATCTATCACCATGCACAAAACTCAAGTCCAAATAGATCAAAGACCTCAACATACAGCCAGTCACACTGAACCTCATAGAAGAGAAAGGGTGAAGTATACTTGAACACATTGGCATAGGAGACCACTTCCTAAATATAACTCCAGGAGCACAGACACTGAGAAAAACAATTCATAAATAGGACCTTCTGAAATGGAAAAGCTTCTGTAAAGCAAAGGATATTGTCAACGAGATAAAACAGCCTACAAAGTGTGAAAAGATCTTTATCACTGGATTTTTCAATCCCCAAATTCCAAAGTCTTTCCACAATTCCCCCGAAAATAAAAGTCAGGTCAGTCCCAATAATAACTTCTCCATGTTCATGTGTGCCTGCATGCTTCTATGCTACTGCCATAAAGACAATGGTCTAAACCTCTGAAACTGCAAGCAGAACCCAATCAAATGCTTTCTTTTATAAGAGTTGCAGTGGTCATTGTGTCCCTTTACAGTAAAAAGATTGCTAATTAAAACAATTACCATCAGATTAATCAATGTCCACATTTTAAATACCCAAGCAAAACAATATCTCATAGAATGTAGAGTCATGATACCAAATCATTGAATAAAATAGTGTATTGTCATCAAAGCTGTGTCATTCCTAATATAATTGTGTAAAAAGCTTAATTAGTGCAATTTCAATTCCATGGATGATAAAATAGCCAATAGGAAGGATGGCTTCATTGACTCCTGGACTTGGGAGCTTATGAGTAGTGCTTTTATGCATGTTAATTTTATAATGCCCTATTCTGCTGACATAGTTTTCAGCTTTCCAAGATATCTCATTTTATCCTGTGTTCACATTTGAGACAGGCAAATCAGTGCCGGGACAAATAAAATCCTTTTTTTATTGGCTTCATTGGTAGTTCTGTTTTTTTTTTCTTGACACCTTCTCTAGCACCAGCCAATAGTGAATCAGCCACTGTCTTTGAAAAGCAAGCATTATCCATTTATCTAGATTAATATCAGTTATCTATCAGATAGGTCTCTTGCCAGGTGAGAACCCCAGCTGTGATGTGCCTGGTACCCTTTGATGGTATTCTAGAAGCCTCCATAGTGCCAGATGATGAAGAACTAACTGTTTTTAGGGTTTTATGATTCAAAAAATACCATGCACCCAGATTTGATTCTATTCCTTGCTTTTTCCAGGCTCCAAGTCTACACCCAGCTTGTCCTCTATGATGCTAGAGTTAGAATTGAAGAAGGCCCTTACCGTCTTGAAGAAGTTGGATTTATTTTTTTATTGGCAACAGTCTCACTGTAGTGGTGTCAGTGCCCACCACAAGTCTCTTTTGGAGTGTCTGGTGCAAGACAGCAGCTGAGCTTTGTAAAACAGAAGCACAGTGAGGGGAGAGGCTGGTTGGGACACTTGATCCAACATTTTCCTAAAGGACATGAAATGGTACTCATTTAATAAATTTCTTCTTTGGAGGAAAACAAATTAATTTGGTGCACCACCTGGAGATTAGTAGGCACAGAAGTAGCATGCATGAGAATTTATTTTCTCTGAATGACTGAGTTAGGTGAATACTAACTTAGCAAATATATTGATATTGAAGTTTCTGGTCAGAGAAAGTGATTCTGACATATCTGGGGCAGAGAAGAGAAATGCGAGAAATACCAAAAGGCTCTAGGACCTCTGCTTCAATAATGCTAAAAAACATTAACAATGGCCATAAAGTTCTGAATTATTTCATAATTATTTTTGACTTGGAAATGTGTGTGTTATGAATGAGATAATTAATATTTTATTCTTTACATTCTCCTACACTCAGTAAATTATAATCTGTGAGACACAGCATTTTCAAACTTTTATTGAACTCCTACTATTTTCAAAGTATGTATCTGTTGCTTCAAGAATTTAAATAGACTGGGCAGTGGTGGCACACACCTTTAATTCCAGCACTCAGGAGGCAGAGACAGATGGATCTCTGTGAGTTTGAGGTTAATCTGTTATACAATAGCTACTTTCAGGACAGCTAGGGCTGTTAAACAGAGAAATACTACCTAAAAAATAGAAATTTAAATAGAAAAAATGTATAATTTCTAATTATCACATGTATAGACCATGGGAATCAAGTGTTACAAATAAAAATTAGTAATAGCAAAATTTAAAAAAAATATAATAATTAAAAAGGCATTCATAATCAAATTGATATATAAAAATGAGGAAACTATTAAATTATATCACACAAATATATGTGAAGTTATAGTCATAGAGCATATGAGGGAACTGTGGGAGTAAAGGGTAAATCCACTTCAATATCATCAATCTGAATAGCCAAAGACCTGCTTCTCTATAGCTGTATTTTGGTTATGGAAGAACCATCAAGGCTATGTTGTATTATAAAATTTACTTAAAAGTATGCTACAGCATTCTAGTAAATGATGTATCTGACTACATGAGTTTAATGGACTTAGATGTTGCACAAATAGTAGAGTGAATGCAATGTTAAGTGTGGATCTGCTTTAAATACAGTTGTTTCCTGTAGGTTGACTGTTTGAAGCACAAAAAACAAGTCAACTATGATATTTTATTACCTTGCTGATTCTGTTTTCTTTTAAAGACATTAATAGCTCTCACTGAGTCAATAAACATAGTATGGAAAATTATTGCTTAATTCATGCAATGTATCAAAAATCAAGTAATTCAATTATCCTTCAGTGTGGCCTGAGGCTTCATTGTAGTTCCAGAACCATAGCTAACAAAGAGCTTACAAGAAAATGTGAGCAATATGGCCAGACTTCTCTTTCAACAGAGCATCTTGAATACTGTGTACCTGTATTCAAAGGCTCATAAAATAATAGCATCAAGAATGAGCACATCTGCGAAAGAACTATGTCCCTAGCATTTTATGCAAAATTCGTTAGATGTACAAAATTACAGCAATTGTCAGTAACCAACATTCTCTTGGGTTCATTTATGTATTTCTATTACACTGATTTTGCCATAAAACATAAAGTCTGCAGGTAATAATTCCTTGGGTATTTATTATAATTATCTAAAGGCAATAAAAGGGCCTGGCTAACACAAGAAGGAAGACAATTTGCAGCTCATAGATTTTATAGTTGTGAGTTTACTAGTACATATTTTCCTCCTTGAATTGCAAGAATCTAAGTCATAATTAGGATGCATTACTTGTTGATTTATCATAGCACTTCTTAATAATTTCTCTGAATTTCTTGTTCAACTCATTATACTAACATGAAAAAATCCACAGCAGTGGTATATGCTCAGTTCGCAATATCCTAGTGTTTTCTTTCTGTGTAACACATATAATACATGAGAGATAAGGACCCCGTGTTCACTAAAATCTCCAGGTAGAATTTATTCCTCTATGTTCACAGCAGCATTATTTGTAATAGCCAGAACCTGGAAACAACCTAGATGCCCTTCAATGGAAGAATGGATGAAGAAAGTGTGGAATATATACACATTAGAATACTACTCAGCGGTAAAAAACAATGACATCGTGAATTTTGCATGCAAATGGATAGAAATAGAAAACACTATCCTGAGTGAGGTAACCCAGACCCAAAAAGATGAACATGGGATGTACTCACTCTTAATTGGTTTCTAGCCATAAATAAAGGACATTGAGCCTATAATTTGTGATCTTTGAGAAGCTAAATAAGAAGGTGAACCCAAAGAAAAACATATAATCATCTGCCTGGATATGGGAAGTAGACAAGATTGCCTGGCAAAAACTTGGATCTTGGAGGTGGGGTGGGGTGGGGGTAAGGGGAAATGGGGTGAGAAAAGTGAGAAGGGGAGGAGGGGGGAGCTTGGGAGAATGGGATGGTTGGGATAAAGGAAAGGTGGATATGGGAGCAGGGAAGTATATATCCTAATTAAGGGAGCCATCTTGGGCTTGGCAAGAGACTTGACTCTAGAGGGGCTCGCAGGTGTCCAGAGAGATATCCCTAGCTAGTACCTTGGGCAACTGAGGAGAGGGATCCTGAAATGACCCTATCCTATAGCCATACTGATGAATATCTTGCATATCATCATAGAACCTTCATCTGGCGATGGATGGAGATAGAGACAGAGACCCACATTGGAGCACTGGACTGAGCTCCCAAGGTCCAAATGAGGAGCAGAAGGAGGGAGAAGATCAGCAAGGAAGTCAGGACCACGAGGGGTGCACCCATCCACTGTAATAGTGGAACTGATCTAATGGGAACTCACCAAGGCCAGCTGGACTGGGACTGAATAAGCATGGGATAACCTGGACTCTCTGAACATGGCGGATAATGAGGGCTGATGAGAAGCCAAAGACAATGGCACTGGGTTTTGATCCTACTGCATGTACTGGCTTTGTGTGAGCCTAGGCTGTTTGGATGCTCACCTTCCTGGACCTGGATGGAGCAGGGAGGACCTTGGACTTCCCACAGGGCAGGGAATCTGGACTGCTCTTCAGACTCGAGGGGAAGGGGGATGGAGTGGATGGAGGGGGAGGGGGAGTAGAGTGGGGAGAGGGGGAGTGGAGTTGGGCGAAGGATAGAGGAGTGGGGAAAGGCGGAGGGAAACGGAAGGCGGGGAAGAGGCAGAAATCTTTTCAACAAAAAATAAATAAATAAAATAAAAAAAGAATTTATTCCCCTAACAAAATGTTTAAAGACCAATAAATTGAATAATTCTCTTTGAAATATTAAAATAATTTCTACATTGAAAATTACCATGTGTTTATTAACAAAGTTCCGCTAAGTGTTTAGCCAAGTGGCAAACACTTACTTACATATACAAAACAGAAAAAAACAGTGATTATATTAAACTGATCAGTTTATTTTCAATGATGTTTATAATCTTTTGAATATTAAGGATGTAAAAGTGTGCTGAAAATATTTTTGGAGACAATTGTATAAAGAAATCACAGAATATATATTATGTTTAAAGCGATCAAACTTCAAAGGCACAAAGGTATTAGAAGAAAAATCATTCAAATATTTTATTTAGTTTTATTCTGTAATCAAACAATGCTTGGCACTTCCTCCCCTACTTTCCTTCTCCAATATGAGAAGGTTATATTATTCAAGCCTATGTCTTTTCTCAAAAGTAAAGAGATATATCAGAATAGATTTTTATGATGTACCATCCTGATTGAGTACAGTCATATTGTCATACCTTATTCAGGATTTAATAAAACTTTCTTTCTGCATTATCTAGCCATTAGCAAATTCTGCTCTATCTGAGCAGAAATAATTCAGGTACTGTAATGATAGTTATGAACTTATTTGTTAGATAATAAATATGAAATAATATATTAAATTATATAATTGCATCAATATACATTTAATTAATACATAACATAAATATATAATCTTGTTTAATCATTATATAATTATTGCATTATTAAAAGCATGGTTTATAAAAGAAATGTAACATTTATTATAGTATAAGTATGTAATTAGTATGGCTCTATAAAAATCAATGATTAACCACAAATAAACAAGTG
This sequence comes from Microtus oregoni, assembly GCF_018167655.1. Classification (NCBI taxonomy): domain Eukaryota; kingdom Metazoa; phylum Chordata; class Mammalia; order Rodentia; family Cricetidae; genus Microtus; species Microtus oregoni. The sequence continues at coordinate 34,299,356 of NW_024543073.1, read as the reverse complement.
ACTTACTATTTGAAGAAACTTTAAGCAAATTCTTTTATAAATGTAAAGATTGTTAATATTTAATTTTAAGAATAAATGAATGTGATTTCTTAAGTTAGGTCAATGAGATTTATAGTTGCAACTCCCATATTCCCCATAGTTTTTAATTTGGATAAGTTTCTGTTTTTATAACAAAAATAAGTTACATGCGAAAAAAAAGCTTTGGGCTAAGAGTCATGAGCATAAATTTGTTTTAATTTGAGAATGCATTATTTTCTAAAACTAGGGCCCAAAGAAATGAACATAATGCATGCTCACTTTTTTTCCAATCCTAAAGTACTTTTGTATCTTTTTTTTTTTTTTTGAGGAAAGGTCACAAGAAGCAACACACCAAGAAATGTAGCTGAGAATGAACTTCAACTTCATATTTTTCTGCCTATCCATTTCTAGTGTTAAGATTATAAACTCTACAGGATTTAAAATCACCATAGAGACTAGCTTCTGGACACACCTGTGAGTGATTATCTTGAATTAGTAAATTGAGATGGAGAAATCTATCTTAGCTGGGGTCACAGCTCTCTAGGATGGAGTTCTGTGCTGAATAAAATGGATCCCCTCAGATGAGCATTATTCTTTTACTCTTCTCTGCCTTTTAACTGTGTATGTACTGTGACCAGCTAAATCTCCATCCTGCTCTTCCAACTTACCACCTAGTGTAATTTATTCTATTTTTTAAAAATTTTCTCCTATGTCTTCTTTGACATATCTCACTATATCTAAGTCTCACATGACTCTTTTTTACCAGATCTTTAAAAAAATAGCTATCCAAGTTTCCACTCTCTCTCATCCTCCCATTCCCTCCACACACACTCCCATCTCACCCCCTTTTAATCCTCAGAGAGGGCAAGGCACATTGAATTGGGGAAGGTTCAAGGCCCAACCTACTATATCTAGGCTGAGCAAGGTTAACATCCAAAGAGAATAGGATTTTCAAAAAGCCCAAACATGCAGTAGTGATAAATCTTGGTGCCACTGCCAGTGGTCCCTCAGTCTGCCCCAGCTATGCAACTGCAACTGTTAATCACATTCAGATGAACTAATTTGGTCCTATGCTTGTTCCTTTCCAGTCTGGCTGGAGTTGGTGAGTTCCCACTAGTTCAGGAAAACTATTTCAGTGGGTGAACCCATCATGATCTTGAACTCCTTGCTGATATTCTCATTCCTTCCACTCTTCAACTTGACTTTGGGAGCTCAGTGTAGTGCTCCAATGAATCTGCCTCCATCAGTTGATGAATGAAGGCTCTGGTGATATTTAAGATAATCATCAGTCTGACTACAGGACAAGTAAAGAATGGGCCCCCTTTTCTCTATTACACAGTGTCCTAGGTGGGGTCATCCTTTTGGATTTATGGGAATTTCTCTAGAGCCAAGTCTGCTAACCCTATAATGGCTCCCTCAATCAAGACATCTCTCTCCTTGCTCTCATCTTTGTCCTTCCTCCATCTTGACCATCGCACTCTGTCAAGATCTCCTCTATTATCCCCCTATCCTCTCCTCTTGTCCTCCCACCCTCTCTTTTGCCCCCACCCCATGACCCAACCCTGTCATTCAATCCTGTTCATTTCCAATTTCCAGGTGAGTCTATATATATTTTTCTTCGGGTTCACCTTATTACTTAGCTTCTCTGGGATCATGAACTATAAGCTCAGTGTCCTTTGTTTATAACTAGTATCTATTTATGAGTGAGTAATACTATATTCATCTTTTTGAGTCTGGGTTACCTCACTCAAGATAGTGTTTTCTATCCATTGCCATGCAATGTCATTGTTTTTTATTTACCACTGAGTAGCACTCTAATGTATAATGTGCCACATTTTCTTTATCCATTTTTCAGTTGAGGGGCATCTAGGTTGTTTACAGGTTCTTGCTATTACAAATAATGCTGCTATAAACATGGTCAAACAAATGTTTTTGTAATATGATTGAGCATCTTTTGGGTATATGCACAAGAGTGGTATTGCTGGATTCTGAGGTAAGTTGATCCCCAATTTTCTGAAGACTTCCTTGAATTCAACAAAATGTAAGAACAACATATCCAAACCTATGGGACATAGCACTAATTTCCCATATAAAGAAAATGAAGGAAGCTCACATTAGTGACTTAATAGCACACCTGAAAGTTCTAGAACAAAAGAAGCAGACTCACCCAGGAGAAGTAGAAGACAGGAAATAATCAAATTGAGGGCTGAAATTGACAAAATAGAAACAAAAACAACAATACAAAGAAACAGTGAAACAAAGAGTATGTTCTCTGAGAAAATCAACAAGATAGACAAACCCTTAACTAAACTAATCAAAAAGCAGAGAGAGAACATCCAAATTAACAAAATCAGAAATAAAAAATGGGAAATAACAATAGACACTGAGGAAATTGATAGAATCATTAGGTCTTGCTACAAAAGCCTGTATGCCACAAAATTGAAAAATATAAAAAAATGAACATTTTTTAGATAAATAACCTATACCAAAATTAAATCAAGACCAGGTGAGCAATTTAAGTCAATATAAAAACTGTACTGAAATAGAAGATGTCGTCAAAAACCTCGTAACCTAAAAAAGCCCAGGACTGGATAGTTTTAGTGTAGAATTCTACCAGAACTTTCAAGAAGAGCTAATGTCTATAATCCTCAAAGTGCTCCTCATAATAGAAACAGAAGAGACATTGCCAGTCTCATTTTATGAGGCCACAGTTATCCTGATACCAAAACCAAATAAAGTCTCAACCAATAAAGAAAATAACAGACCAGTTTCATGAACATGGATGCAAATATATTCAATAAAATATTGGCAAACTGAATCCAAGAACACATCAAAAATTATCCATCATAATGAAGTCAGTTTCATAACAGAGATGCAGGGCTGGTTCAACTATGAATATTTATCAATGTAATCCTTCATATAAATAAACTGAAAGAAAAAAAACATGTAATAATTTCATTCAATGCTGAAAAAGTATTTGACAAAATACAACACACCTTCATGATAAAGGTCTTGAAGAGATCAGACATCCAACATCAAATTAAATGGAGAGAAACTCAGTGTAATTCCACTAAAATCAGGAACAAGACAAGGCTGTCCACTCTCTCCCGATCTCTTCAACATAGTTCTTGAAGATTTAGCAATAGCAATGAGACAACAAAAGGAGATCAAGGGGATTCAAATTGGAAAGGAAGAAGTCAAACTTTTTGTTATTTGAAGATGATATGATAGTCTACATAAGTGACCACAAAAACTCTACCAGAGAACTCCTACAGCTGATAAATACCTTCGGTGATGTGGTAGGATACAAGATCAACTCAAGAAATCAATAGCCCTTCTATACACAAATGATAAACAGCTGAGAGGGTGATCAGAGAAATATCACATTTCACAATAGCCATGAATAACATAAAATATCTTGGGGTAACACTAACCAAAGAAATGAAAGGTCTATTTGACAAGAACTTTAAGTCTTTGAAGAAAGTAAGTGAAGAGGATACCAGAAAATGGAAAGCTCTCCCATGCTCTTGGATAGGTAGGATCAACATAGTTAAAATGGAAGTCCTACCAAAAGCTATCAATAGATTCAATGCAATCCCCATCAAAATCTGAACACATTTCTTCACAGACTTTCAACTGTGACAAATCAACTTCAATGGAACAACAACAACAACAACAACAAAACAGCACAACCAAAACAATAAAGGAACTTCCAGAGGCATCACCATCCCTTACATCAAGCTCTAATTCAGAGCTAACGTAATGAAAACAGTTTGATATTGGCATAAAACAGAGAGCTTGACCACTGGAATTGGATCAAAGACACGGATATTAACCAATACACCTATGAACACCTGATTTTTGACAAAGAAGTTAATATTATACAATGGAAAAGGGGAAAGTATCTTCAGCAAATAGTGCTGGCATAACTGGATGCCAACATGTAGAAGAATGAAAATAGATCCATATCTATTTCCATGCAACAAACTCAAGTCCAAATGGATTAAAGACTTCAATATAAATCTGACCACACTGAACCTGATATAAGAAAACCTGGGAAGTAGTCTGCAATGCATAGAATACTTCCTAAATATAATCACAGTAGCAAGACACTGAGAGCAACAATAAATTAATGGGAGCTCCTCATATTTAGAAGCTTCTGTAGAGCAAGGGACACAGTCAATAATACAAAAAGACCACCTACTGAATGGGAAAAGATCTTCACCAACCCATATCAGACTAAGGACTGATATCCAAAATATATAAAGATCTCAAGAAATTAGACATTAAAATTCTAAATAACTCAAATAAAAATGGGGTCTTGAACTAAACAGAGAATTCTCAACAGAAGAATCTCAAATGACCAAAAGATACTTAAGGAAATGTTCAATATCCTTAGCTATCCAGGTAATGCAAATCAAAATAACTCTGATATACCAACTTACACCTGTCAGAAAGGCTGATATCAAAAACACTAATGATACCTTATGTTGGAGAGGATGTGAAGTAAGGGGAACATTCATCCATTGATGGTGGGAATGCAAACTTGTGCAACCACTTTGGAAATCAGTGTGATGGTTTCTCAGGAAACTGGAAGTCAACCTACCTCAGGATCCAGCAATACCACTCTTGGGAATATACCCAAGAGTTGCCCAATCATACTACAAAAGAATTTGTTGAACTATTTTCCTAGCAGCATTATTTGTAATAGCCAGAATGTGGAAACAAAGTAGATGCCCCTCAATGGAAGAATAGATAAAGAATTTTCTCAGTTTGTGTTTTCTTTATTAGCTCTGTTTCAGTCTTCGTGTTTGGAGCTGTTTCCTTCACCTGTTTGATTGTTTTTTCTTGGTTTTCTTGGGTTTCTTTGAAGGATTTACTAATCTCTTTTAATTTTTTGTTTGTCTTCTCTTCCATTTCTTTAAGGGAGTTTTTCATTTCCTTTATAAAGGTCTCCATCATTTTTATAATGTGGTGCTTAAAGTCATTTTCTTCTACTTCTTCCCTAAAATATCTTTCTCCCTAAAGCATCTGTTTGAATCAGATAGCAAAATGTCATCCATGTAATGGTAAATTATAGACTTAGGAAATTGCTTACGTGTTATTTCCAATGGCTGACTTACAAAATATTGACACAGAGTGACACTATTGAGTATTCCTTGTGGAAGGACAGTCCATTATTATCTTCTAGAAGGCTGAGAATTATATAAGTAGGCACTGTGAAAGCAATTTTTTTTCTATCCTTGTAAAGGTAAAGTGAGGAAACAATCTTTCAAATCAATAAGAGACCACCCTATTCGTAATAGAGAAGGCAGAGGGATTCCAGATTGTAGAGGGCAAATAGTTTGAATTACCTGATTGACAACTCTTAGATTTGTCACAATTCTCCATTTACCAGATTTCTTTTTTTACAATAAATACAGAAGAATTTGAAGTACTGTTTGATTCTTCAATATGGTGAGCATCTAGTTGCTCTTGTACCAGATGTTCTAAAGCCTGCAATTTTTCTTCAGCTAAAGGCCACTGCTTAACCTATATTGGTTTCTCAGTTAACCATTTTAAAGGTAGGGCTGTTGGTACCTCTAAAGGTTTGCTAGCTGCTTTATGTTCTTGCACAGGCTGAATGGGTGGTGATCTTTGTGTATTGTACCTTATAATATCCTTCCCAGAATTATGATTATAGGGAATGCAGAAATGCTAATCTGGGTATTCCATTATTGCAGCAAGTCATAACCCCATAAATTTACTGCAATATTAGCCACATTTGGCCTCAGTTTCCCTCTTTGACCTTATGGCCCAATGCAGTCAACCCATCTCTTGCTTTGTTTAACTTGAGATATGGTTCCAATTTCTAGTTGAAGAGACCAATTTCGATGACACGATTCTGGAGTAATGATACTCTCACCCGTCTTATGACTATCAAACCATCAATTACAATGCCATTTATATGCACTGTTAGCTTTGGCCTTTGATAATTTATAGAAGTCTGCCAGAATATAAGCTTCCTATTTCCTATTAAAATTTTTGACTTATCCTCCATGTTTATGGCATCATCTAGAATAGTATTAATTTTTCCAGGTAACTTTTGAATCTCAATGGTATTAATACTGTCAACTAGCTGTTCATTATTAGTTTGTAAAAACTCAATCATTCCTAAAATTTCCATATTTTTGGTAACCATAGAATATAAATAAAAAAAAAACTGAGTCCCAATAAATTGAAGTACCACCATAACAATATAAGCATTGCATAATAAAATCCTACAGCTAGTAGTTATCTGCCAACTGGGGCATGGCCTCTTATAATATTTATGACAATGTAAAGCATGTGTCTAGCCTCTTTTCCAGATGTGGATTTAGTTTCTGTTCTCTATTCCAGAAGAGGATTCTATTTTGTGAGTCTACTCCTAAATAAATAACTATCCATTTTTCTCAATTCTGAGCTAGTGTGGGATTTTTTTAAGTGTTCTTCTTCATCTCAGAAAGCCTCTGAGGTCTCTATATGCCTGTTCTCTTGGTTTCCTCTCCTGGTTTGTTATCTTGGTGCTCTCTCTCAATCCCCTAGTCTTGTTTGTAGTAAGCTCTTGGTCCCTCTTAAGTCCTCTCAGTATTCATGTACTTTATTCTTAACCTTTGAACTAAAATACCTGTTCTTTCATATAGCCACTTTGCTCAAATCTTTTGTTTCAACCACAAAAAAAAATAGCTAATAAAATATAGTCAAAGCCTAACTCTGAGGTCATTGAATTGTAGTGGTGTCCTAACTCCCATAAACCTGATCTCAAGGCTCTAGCTTTTGAAACTAAGGGATTAGAAATGTAAGTAATAGAAAGCCCTTAATCCTTGCAAACAGAGGGTTAGTGGGCCATTCTTTTTTTTTTTTTAATTTTCCAGACAGGGTTTCTCCACAGCTTTTTGGTTCCTGTCCTGGGACTAGCTCTTGTAGACCAGGCTGGCCTTGAACTCACAAAGATATGCCTGCCTCTGTCTCCTGAGTGATGGGATTAAAGGCATGCACCACCACTGCCCGGCCTAGTTGGCCATTCTTGTTGGAATTTGAAAGACCAGAATGTCAAAATATATATGAACCCTGGAAGTCTGACTCAAGAAGACAGAAAAAAAAATGACTTCATGAGGAGCTACAGACCATTTTTTTTTCACTATTTTGACAAAGTTTATAGATGCTCATATATTGAGCACTTGTATAACAATTTTTAATGTAGTGGGCTGATGGAGGAGGGTCATCTTTCTATCTGTTGATTTCATTGGTTAAGCAATAAAGAAACTTCTTGGCCCTCATAGGTTAAAACATAGGTGGGAGGAGTAAACAGAACAGAATGCTGGGAGAAAGAAGCTGAGTCAGGGAGTCGCCATGATTCTCCCACTCCAGGCAGACACAGGTTAAGATCATTCCTGGTAAGCCAGCTCGTGGGTTACAGCAGATTATTAGAAATGGGCTAGTCCAGGTGCGAGAGCTAGCCTAGAAGAGGCTAGATAGAAATGGGCCAAGTGGTGTTTAAAAGAATACAGTTTCCGTGTAATTATTTCGGGTAAAGCTAGCCGTGGGGGCGGCCGGGTGCTGGGGATGAAGCCCGACGCTCTTATTTCAACAGTGGGCTAATTTGTTTTTCAGTGAAAAGAGAATAATCCAAGGAAGGTGAGTATTCAGTCTTTGAAATGGTTAATATTCATTACTCTCATCAAGATCTATAGTGAAAGAAGCAATCACCGGAGTAGAGAGATTTAATAGATTCTAGGTGTTTGTTTCCTTGGCTTCAAATTTTGCTTTTCTCTGATCTTTATTTTGCTCTGGGTTATTGCATGTTGGAATTATATAACTTTGTTTTAATTGTATGAGAGTATAAAGTTACAAGGTTGCTTGAGTATCTGTAGAGACTCTATGTTTACGTTTATAAATTGTGTTGAAACCATTAAAGACTACAGAGACTGTTGAAATTTGACTGAATGCATTTTATATTATGAGATGAGCAAAATTATTGAAGAAAAATGGAAGGATAAGCTGTGAAAGTGATATGTTTGATTGTGCATTTGATAATGAGATGATACTTTATATGGACAAGATCAGGAATCAACAGAGTCAAGCCTACGGGTATGTCCAAAAAGAATTACTTTGACTACATTAGTTAAGATGCAAAGACCCACCTTAATAAATGAACTCACTATTTAGGTTAGTGTCCTGATTTAATAAACAGAAGAAAACTAGCTGAGCAGAAATAGTCATCATTTCAGGCTACTTCACTATGTATACACTGCAAACAACTGTGCCAAGCTCTTGATAATAGATCTTTCCTGCCATGAAAGACAATACAGTAGAATTCTGAGCTAGAATTAACACATCTGTTTCTGTTTTAAGTTGCTAATATCTAAGCATTTTTTAAAGTAATGGGATTATTAAAAGACAATAATCAGCTAGTGCATTGCTTTTTGATATGCAAAAAGTCAATCAAGACATATTTTTGCCACCTTCTGTAATAGCTGGTTTTGTGTCAACCTGACACAAGCTAAAATTATCAAAGAAGAAGAAGCTTCATTTGAGAAAATTCCTCCAAAAGATCCAACTACAAGGAATTTTATTATTTTGTTATCAATTTTGGAGGGCCTAGCCCATTGTAGGTGGTGACATTTCTGGCCTGGTATTCCTGGGTCCTATAAGCAACAGGCTGTGCAAGTCATGTGAAGAAAGTCAATAAGCAGCACTCCTTCATGGCCTCTGCATCATCTTCTGCCTATGGATCCCTGACCTTTGTAAGATTCTGACTTGACTTTCTGGGTGATGAACAGGAATGTTAAAATATGTTGGGACAAATTATCTCAGGGCCTGTACCGTGAGGCCTTTAGGAGAGAGAAAAGCTTGGTATTCACAGGAAATCTTTTCTCATGGGACATGTGGTACTGAGTAGAGACTCTGGCCAGAGTAAGGGAAAAACACTTTGATATACCTCCACCCATTGGGATTCAATCCAACTACTAAAGCCCTTAAGGCATGTTTTCACCTGCTCATCTGCCTCCCTAAATGGTGGGTAAGAAAAAAGGCAGAGATGGGAAGAGGTCAAAAGAATCTGAAAATAGCCAATTGGCTATTAGAGCAGGGGAGGAGATAGGTGAGGAACAGGAAAAGATCAAAGATCAAGAGAGAGCTGAAGAATCCAAAAGTAACCAATTAACCAAAAAAAAGTGGGAGAAAAGGACACAGACAAGGGGGGAGATAAAAAAAAATGGATGCAATTTACTGAAGAGTAGTCCCAGAGGCAAGGAATAAGGCAGGCAGAGGCAAAGACAAAAAGGAAAGTATTTATTGCCTGTGACAAGGAGTCGCCACTTCCCTAAGTCCCCAGATGCTCTGGAAAGAATAAAATGGGAGAGGGGAATAGGAAAATAAGGGAGCTCCATCCTTACCAATGGGAAATGAATATACACTTGGGTGGGGCCGGTCAGAGACAAAGGAAAGATCAGGCCTCTGATCCACCTGAGGTTGTATGCAAACCTCCTGGGACAAGATATTTTAGGACAAATGGATGCTGTTACTACAACTGACCACCTAGCATTTCATGATGATAAAATTGAGCAAGGTCATATCTTATCATCAGGCAGACCCTTGAAACCTGAATTCATCCCAGTGTCCCCCCTATTAGGTGGGCACCTGATATGATGTAGGAGTGTCATCTGTCTATCTGTTGTGTCATTGGTTAATTAATAAAGAAACTTCCTTGGCCCTTTTATAGGACAGAAAATTAGGTAGGCGGAATAAACAGAACAGAATGCTGGGAGAAAGAAGCTGAGTCAGGCAGATGTGATAGCTCTCCTCTCCAAGATGGACACAGGTTAGTATTTTCCCTGGAAGTTCCACCTCGTGGTGCTATACAGATTATTAGAAATGGGTTTATCATGATGTGAGAATTAGCCAATAAGAGGTTGGAAATAATGGCCCAGACAGTGTTTAAAAGAATACAGTTTCCGTGTAATTATTTCGGGTGTAAAGCTAGCCGGGTGGCAGCAATCTCCTCCCAGTTTCACTTCACTGTAATTGATCTAAAGGACTGCATCTTTTCAATTCCTCTTCACAAGGAGAATTGTGAAGGTTTTTCCTTTTCCATTCCTACAGTTAACTCCTCTTGACCTGATGAGAGATACAAATGGGCTGTTCTCCCACAGGGGATGGCCAATAGTTGGGCCTTTTGAAAACAATATTTGTACAGTATCCTCCATGCCCATAAAAAATGGTACCAAAATGCATGGCTTACCTCATGTCACCTGGAGAGGACTCAAATAGCTATACACCCAAGATTCACACAACAGAATTAAAGAGAATTGTTCATACATGTAAGACTTGCCAACAGTTTCCCAACCCCTCTCCAACTTTACAAAGGCTGGGGGTGAACCAAAGAAGGTTAGGACCCAATATCATCTGGCAAACAGATGTGACACATTGCCCTTTGTTTAGTAATTTAAAATATATGTTTGTGATCATAGCCATGTACTCTAAAGCATGATAGGCTACAGCCCACTCAGGGGAAAAGGCAACCCATGCCAAAGGCCACTTTTTTACAAGGTTTTGCTACACTGAGAGTACCACAACAGGTCAAGACCAACAACATTAAAGGAATTCTTCCAGTGATGGAATATATCCCATACCACTAGAATCCCATACAACCCACAAGGTCAAGCAATTGTTGAAGGACATTACCAACATCTCAAAGAGGTCCTTATTAATCAAAATGGGGGAGAAGTATGCCCCATCTACAACTGCAAAAGGCATTATTAACCATCAATATTTTAAATTTTCAAAAATCAGATGAACAAAATAGATTCCAGAAACATTGGGGTACCCTACCAATGAGGCTCTGCCTAATGGTTAGGTTTAAGGATCCTTTCACTAACCAATGGATGGGCCCAGATCCCTTGTTGACAGAGAACCAAGTATATGGATGTGTCTTCTCAATCAGGGGAAATGCCTATTTGGCTACCAGCTTGTAACTTAAAATTTCTCCCATGCCCTAAGGACAATGGGAAGACCAAGATGACCAATAAAGAGAGAAAGAGATTATGGTCCACAACCCTTAAATTCAAGTATAGACAAAGAAAAATAACTACTACCTAAGGGAGACTGACCCTTGAGGAAAGGAAAGGGACCTATCCTGGTTATCTGGGAACATGTGGGGATTAATGCTATACCAAAAGGGCCGTATACTCATATTTCAAATGGAGATACATCCTGAGGACCTTCCTTGGATTCTGGGGCCTGCTTCTAAGCTAATGCTAATGAGAAACATGCCTGTATATACCTCAACTTTACATACCTCAACCCTCTCATCATCTAACCCTAAGCTATCCTTAATCAAGCTGCATAGAGATATAGGGGGATTAGATGCCTCACCTTTTTTGATGGAGACCTTTATGGCTTTCAACCTTACCCATGCTGAAGCTACTGAGGACTGCAGGCTTTGCTTACACCCTTACTCCCCTACTTTGAAGTTTTTGGGGTAAATGGCTCTTATGAGATACTAGATAAAGCTGATTTTTGTAGATGGGAAAACCCCAAAATGGAAGAGATGTCAGGACCAACTATCACTCTTTGGTAGATGTTGAAGGCAACTTATGTCTTATACACCAGACATCCTCTTCTTAACCTCACTTGTAATTTGGCTAATGGGTCTATAGCTTCGTGGAGTGTGCCTAAAGATCATAGGTATTTTTGGATCTTTCAAGAGATGGGGGTTACTCCCTGCCTGTCTGACCCACTGATCATTCAGCATAATGATAATTTCTGGCTTGCATTAATTTTCCCTCATGAGCTTTACCACAAGTAAGAAGAATTCTTGTCCCAAAGGCATAAGAGAGAGCCCCTAACGGCCCTGGTTGTCACCACATTGATGGGGCTATGTGTAGCTGGGACTGGTAATTTTACAACAAGAAATGGGAATAATTTGCTCACAATGGACAGTGACCTTAGAAAAGACAGACTGTATTACATTATTTACAAAAGTATTTAGAACCCTTAATAAGAGTAACCTTATAAAATAGTACAGATTTGGACTTGCTGTTTATGGAACAGGTAGAAATTTGCAGGGCACTTGGAGAAGAATGTTGCTCCGCTGTGGACCATTCTGGGATAGTTACAATAACCATGGGTGAGTTAAGAAAAAATATTAATTCATTTAAGTCAAGAACCCCATGTAAGACCTGGAATAATTGGTCACCATGGCTTACCACACTTAGCTCTTCCCTAATTGGGCCAATGGCTATTTGTTTATTGATCTACCTTTTTGGCCCAAGCATTCTCCAAATGCTGAAACAAGCATTCTAAAACCAGATAAAACAGATACAACTCATGGCCCTTCGAGTACATTATGATAGGCTCGATATATCGCACCACACAGATGAACTCTCAATTTGAGGCTATCCAAGTCAAAAGCCATGACCCTTACTTTCTCCCCAGTGGGCTAGTCTAGCTTAGTGACCAGGTTACAGGGTGGGATATAACACAAAAACAGGGGGGATGTTGGGTCAAAATTAACTTAGGGCCTGTAGGACAAAGAAAAGCCTCACTTGATTTTGAAGAATAGTCTCAAAGCTACCAAGTGAGGATGAGACAGCAAAATCTAGATAGATACCCCTTTAGATGAAAAGAGGGTTTGACTGTCTCTCATTGGCTGGAGGTACCCCCACATCAGACAATGTCACTTAGCTTATATAAACTGATGCTCATGATAATAAACTGAGTTCCTGCTTTGACTTGACTCCCTATTGCATCCGAGTGTCCTGCATCATGGGGCTATAGAACAGGCAGATAGCACACTCACGTTTCCTTGGGGAAATAAGGCTAAGGAGGTCTGGCAGAAGTGCAAACACCCTTTCCTTTCCAACTTGCTTTTTGGTCATCATGTTTATTTGTGGCAATAGAGACTCTAGCTATGACACCTTCATATGCTTAAATCCATTTTGAAACAGTCTTATCACATAGGTCAGGATAATCCATATGTATAAATTTAATTTTTTATATATTCAGAAATTTAGAGCTACTCAGTAACTTAAGCAATATGAAATTCTAGACTGCAACTTAGGTATCAATATTCTAGGCTGCTCATTTTATTGAAGATTTTGGAGATGCTCTATGTAGCCTACTCAAAACTTCTGATCATTTTGACTCTGCCTTCCAGTATAAAAGTTTAACTACAATCTAACTTTAGCTTTGAAAAAGGAATATATTTCCCTCTAAATACTTAGAAAGGTTTCTGTTTTTCAAATAAGTGATTTTTCTGATTATTGGAATAGTCATGTATGTCTTTTTTTTTTGATTTTTGAGACAATGTTTCTCTGTAGCTTTTGGTTCCTGTCCTGGAACTAGCTTTTCTATACCAGGCTGGCCTCAAACTCACAGAGATTCATGTATGTCTTTTTACTGGTTGCCTAGATTATTATCTTTGAGGAATCTTTCTGTCAATGTTCAAATAGAAGGAAAATCTACACATACAATTTGAAAGTTCAGATGTACATTGAGAATGCAAATCCAAGAGCCACTCACAACTGTAAAGACATTCATATGAGGAAGATTTTTTTTAATGAGGAAGATTTTTAAGAATTTTATTTGTATGTATTTTACTGCTGTGACAAAACATTATGAGTAAGGAAACTTATGAAGAATTTTATTGAATTTATAATTTGAAAGGCCTAAAGTCCATGGTAGTGGAACAAAGGCATGACAACAGAAACAGCTGGAAGCTCATTTCTTGATTTAAAAACAAGAGGCAGAGAGCACACTTGGGAATAACATTAGTCTTTTGACTCAAGGTCCAACCTGATTAACACATCTTCTCCAAGAAGGCTAGAATTCCTATTTCTTCCCAAATTGTTCCACCAACCACATTGGTGCCATTCTCTGAAAACAAATCAGGAATCTTTCAATACACACAGGGGCACACACAGAGATATACACACACTCATGTGGGTGTAGTGGTATTTCAATTTTATCGTAATAAATAAAGACTCTTGAAGATCTCAGAGTAAAACAATCCCACTATTCAGCCTTACAGACCAGTTTATTGTAACACCACCCTTAATCCCAGTAGCCACACTGCTTTCCTTTAATCATGGTGGTGCATACCTCTAATCCTAGTCATAGAGAAGATAGTAAAACAGGAGAAAACAACACTCAAAACACAGTCTTATTCTGAGATTTCTGGAGGTAGGATCACGATTTTCAGATTGAGTTAGAGATTTACCAATGGCTCATTGTTTGCTTTTTAGATCTTCAGGTTAAACCCCAATTTCTAACCCTGAGTTTTTATTAATCATGCTTCATTTGGGAGCCAACATTTTGTGGCATGAATTTATGAAAACACCCTTTTTTTTTTTTCTGAGGCTTTTAACTACCAGCCCAGTCCAGGGCTGGGACTGGAATTCCAACACTAAAATTCAGAACCCAAGCCTAGTTACCTGAGTTAGGGAGAAAAAGTAATGTTACCAGCTCCTATCCACCCCAAATTAGCTTTCATGTAAAGACAGAAAATATACAGAGAATCGGGATACTTTATATTGTCTTTGAATTGTTTGACTGCTGAAGAAAGAGGAAACAGCTGCAAAAAGATATTTGATTACTGATGTTACTGGAATAATCCAACCTTTATATTTTGAAAATGCCTTGATTTCAAAATTTAAGTCAAAAGATATGCTTCTTTGGAGAAGAGGTTTTGCATTTCTTTCACAGAAAGTGAGAGGCTGTGAATTCATTCTGGGCTAAGAAAAATAAGGTTTGATCAAGGAAGACCCCCTGAAAAATCTCCAAGGGAAACAGATGACCCAGATGATCCAATGTTTCAGAGTACATTTGTTGTAGTTTCCTCTGAGTTCTACATTCAGATCAGCTTCAAGACTATGGATGAAATTATCAGGCCTCACAGAATACGCCAGTAAGGATTAGACTATAATCCTAAATTTTCTTGGGTTCCCATAAGATTATCAGCACCCCAATCATCAGATAGCAGCCTAGAAAACTGTGCTCACATTTTCATAAGCCGGGTTATGGATGTTTGCTTTTGTTCTATCTGTTGGTTACAAGTTGTTATGAATAATGGTCAGGAAAAAAGCTAAATAAAGAAAATTATATTCAAGGTTCTTGGGTTTTGTTTTGTTTTGCTTTGTTTGTTTGTTTATTTGTTTTTAATAAAGGCCAAGCAGTGGTGGTCCATGTCTTTAATCCCAGCACTTGGGAGGAAGAAGCAGATGGATTTTTGTGAGTTAAGTTCAGACTAGTCTATAGACTGAGATCCAGGATGAGCTCTATATCTACTGAGAAACCTTGTCCTGAAAAATCAAAAATACAAAGAAAAAAAGAAGAAAAAGATGGAGGGAGGGAGGGAGAAAAGGAGAAAGGGAGAAATGGAGGGAGGAAGGAGGAAAGAAGGAAAGAAACAGAGAAAGAAAATGGAAATTGAAAGAAAAAGAAAAGAGGATATAGATATGATAAGATAGGAAGGTAGATTATCTTCTCTGAAAAGTAAAAGAGAAGATATAGATATGATAAATAAAAAAGTAGATTAAAAGGTAGACTATGGAATCTACTTTTTAAAAGCAACTACTAATTTTAAATATTTTACATTGGTTTTAGTTTGTATATAGTATACAAAATTGTATATTCATACAATTTTGAATTTTAACAAATTTGAGATTAATTTTGTTAAAATATATTGTACATACATCTTAAACCTTGTTCAAAGTATTGTACCTATACAGCTCATTTAACAAAGTAATGCAAATTCTAGTCCTTGAAAATTGTTATTATCAATTATTTAGGATAATAAAGAAATATTAGTTAGTAGTTAATCACCTAGTATAATCAAACTTGTAGTCACATTAGGTATGTTTTCCAGGTCAAACAAAGATATGATTTAAATAGATAAGTCATCTTCAAATACTTCAGAGATCTAGAGAATATTGCATTTAAGATGTTTTAATAACCTAGGTTCTTCTTTTTATGACAATGATTCATGTCTGCTCTTGGCAGCACCAATCTACTTCAGAGAAGATAATGGATGTTGAAGAACCTCCACATGGAGTTTACTTTCTTTGTGGCAAGAGAAAGCCACTGGGCAAGCAAATGTCCCTGGCTCAACTGCTGACATTATACTGTCATAATTAGACAAGTAGGGCACAAAATATCCTGCTTCACAGAATATTCTGTCAAATATGCTAGGCCTGTGGTCAAAGATGGATTCCCCAACATTGCAGAGGAACTTTTGGTGACTGTCTAGATAGCCAGCTGTTACTTTCCTCACTCACATTTTTTAGAAGTTGCTTGCTTGTACTTCCTGCTTACTCTGTTAATATTAGTTCCTTCTTGGGTATTTAAAGGAGTTGAAGATTAGATAGCTATAGTTATAGCTTACCAGACTTAGAAGTCAAGTTATGATGAAAGTAAATTAGGTATAAGACTTTGGACTTACCAAGATTCAATAGATATGGAATATTTTCTCTGAATTTGTCATATACAAATGAACTAGTCATTATTGATGTATTTATTTCCTGTATATATATTTCTTGTTGTATATAGTTTTCTTATATTGGTTACAGCCTTCTCTTTTAGACAAAAAGGAGAAATGTAGTAGCATATCAATTGCATTTTAATAAATAAAGACTGCCTGAAGATCTGAAAATAAAACAGTCCCCCTGGTAAGCCTTATATACCAGGTTATGGTAACACAACACATTTAATTCCAGTAGGAACACTAGTTGCCATAGAAATCTGGTAGTTTACACCTTTAATCCCAGCACTAGAGAGGACTATAAAACAGGAGGAAACAGCTCACAAAACACAGTCTCATTCTGAGATTGCTGAAGGCAGGATCACCATTTTCAGATTGAGGTTGTAGTAAGAACCAGTGGCTGGCTGATTTGCTTTACAGATCTTCAGGTTAAACCCCCATTTCTGACCCTGGGCTTTTATTAAACATGCTTCATATACACAATGCTTGTAGAAGGCTAGATGATTACATGGTTTATAGCAAAGAGAATAGTAATCTTGTTTGATGAATGAGTAATGAAATAATTTTGCAGATCATTTACATAGTACTCTACTTCAGTTTTTCATATTTGCCATTTATCTCAAATAAGTATAGTTTTCATTAATGTACATAACACCTAAAATCATTCAGTTTGCCTATGTGTTTCCCTATTCTTGCAAGTCTGTCCATTTTCACAAAACTGTAGCACATAAGGTAATGCAGTTGGTCTATGTATATTACAGTTTCTTTTTTCAATTGCTCATTTGTCTACTGTTGTTCTAAAGCAATATTTTGGGCAGCCTGCTGCTTTTACATATAAAAAACAAGACTTTCTCTCATTCATGAATATGTCACCATTGCCTCCACTCTATGCTTTGCTTGATTGTGCAATTTGGAATCATCCCTATGTTCTCAGACCTAAGGAATCTACCACTGTAATAGCATGGTGTTTAGCTACATAATCCCATGCAGACAGAAAGCAAAATTTCACTCATTGTATTTTTTATCTTTATTGATACCTATTATGATTATGACTCTGAAGAAGTAATGCTGCAGAAATATTAGCTATGTTTATATGAGATCCATGAGCCATTTTAGATGATGAAAACATATTTCTCTTGAAATTTGAGCCAGTTCATTAATTTTGTGATGCATAAAACTACCAGGTTAGTGTTTTTAATTGAACGTGCTTGAACTTTCTTAGTGGCTCTTCTTTCCCTTCCACAGTGAAATGTCACCCCTATTACTGCTGAGGTATGTAATGAAGACTATACACATAGAGAAACAATCCATTTGATTAAAATAAAAATATCCATTCACTTAATTAGTTGATTGGGGAAAAATATACTCCCTCTGGAAAAGAAAATACTAGAACTTTTGCCACTTTAATAAAATAATTCAACAAATACTAGTGACTTATTGTCTTTGGCTTTCGATAAATGGCATTTTCCAGTTACCCAGCATTTTCATGCATATAGGCTTCAAATACCTCAATAGGCATTTAAACAATAAAGATAATATGTAATAATAAACCCTGAAATTTGAAGAAATTTAAAAATGAATATGGAGAGACAGCTTTATAGTAAGAACACTTACACTCTCCATATCCTCATGGTGGCCCACAGCTTCCTATGCATTGAATCACAGGTAATACAATATCCTATTCTGGTTCAATGGGTGATGCACACATGTGAGGCACCAATATATATCCTGGAAAACATGCAAATACATAAAATGAAATAATTTAAAAATATTAAAACCAGAACAAAAATGAATTTTTCTTTAAACATTTTCTTTCCTCAGATTAAGAATTAAACTTGTTGGGTAGTTAGCCTGAAACATGTTTCTTAAACTCTTTACCTGAACTTTCATATCAATGCTAATAGTCACTTTAAGTTAGTACTATTCTAGCCAACATATATAAATGAGGAATCAGAGGCAAACACGAATTAAATAACTGGTCAAGATTTTATAGCTGTTAATGACAGGTGGTAACAGTAGAGAACAAATTTGAGCCAATGAACTCCTAAATAAAAGGTTAATGATCAGAAATGAAAAGGGGGACATAACCACAGACACAGAGGAAATTCAGAGAATCATTAGATCTTACTACAAAAGCCTATATGCCACAAAATTGGAAAATGTAAAGGAAATGGATACTTTTTTAGATAAATATCATATACCAAATTTAAATCAGGACCTGGTGAACAATCTAAATAGACCTGTTAGTCGTGAAAATTAGAAGAGGTTATCAAAAACCTCCCTACCAAAAAAAGCCCAGGACCAGATGGTTTCAATGCGGAATTCTACCAGAACTTCCAAGAAGAGCTAATACCCATACTCCTTAATGTATTCCACAATATAGAAACAGAAGGGTCATTACCAAACTCCTTTTATGAATCCACAATTACTCTGATACCAAAACCACTCAAAGACCCAACCAGGAAAGAGAACTACAGGAGAATCTCACTCATGAATATCGACGCAAAACTCCTCAACAAAATACTGGCAAATCGAATCCAAGAACACATCCGAAAAATTATCCATTATGATCAATTAGGCTTCATTCCTGAGATGCATGGCTGGTTCAACATACGAAAATCTATCAATGTAATCCAGCATATAAATAAACTGAAAGAAAAAAACCATATGATCATTTCATTAGATGCTGAAAAAGCATTTGACAAAATTCAACATCCATTTATGTTAAAAGTCTTGGAGAGATTAGGGATACAAGGGTCATACCTAAATATAATAAAAGCTATATACAGCAAGCCGACAGCTAACATCAAATTAAACGGAGAGAAACTCAAAGCCATCCCACTTAACTCAGGAACACGACAAGGCTGTCCACTTTTGCCATACCTCTTCAATATAGTGCTTGAAGTTCTAGCAATAGCAATAAGACAACATAATGGAATCAAGGGGATTCGAATTGGAAAGGAAGAAGTTAAACTTTCGTTATTTGCAGATGATATGATAGTGTACATAAGCGACCCCCAAAACTCCACCAAAGAACTTTTACAGCTGATAAACAGCTTTAGTAATGTGGCAGGATACAAGATCAACTCCAAAAAATCAGTCGCCCTCTTATACACAAAGGATATGGAAGCAGAGAGGGAAATCAGAGAAGCTTCACCATTCACAATAGCCAAAAACAGCATAAAATATCTTGGGGTACATCTAACCAAGGAAGT
This sequence comes from Microtus oregoni, assembly GCF_018167655.1. Classification (NCBI taxonomy): domain Eukaryota; kingdom Metazoa; phylum Chordata; class Mammalia; order Rodentia; family Cricetidae; genus Microtus; species Microtus oregoni. The sequence goes on along the minus strand of NW_024543073.1, from coordinate 34,279,625 downwards.
GAAAGATCTATTTGACAAGAACTTTAAGGCATTGAAGAAAGAAATTGAAGAGGATAACAAAAAATGGATGGACCTCCCTTGCTCTTGGATTGGGAGGATCAACATAGTAAAAATGGCAATTCTACCAAAGGCAATTTATAGATTCAATGCAATCCCCATCAAGATCCCATAAAAATTCTTCACAGATCTGGAGAGGACAATAATCAACTTTATATGGAAAAACAAAAAACCCAGGATAGCCAAAACAATCCTATACAATAAAGGATCTTCTGGAGGCATTACCATCCCTGACTTCAAACTCTATTACAGAGCTACAGTAATGAAAACAGTGTGGTACTGGCATAAAAACAGAGAAGTCGACCAATGGAATCTCATAGAAGACCCGGATTTTATCCCATAAACCTATGAACACCTCATCTTTGATAAAGGAGCTTAAAGTATACAATGGAAGAAAGAAAGCATCTTCAACAAATGGTGCTGGCACAACTGGATGTCATCCTGTAGAAGAATGAAAATAGACCCTTATCTATCACCGTGCACAAAACTCAAGACCAAATGGATTAAAGACCTCAATATCAGCCCGAACACACTGAACCTGATAGAAGAGAAAGTGGGAAGTACCCTACAGGAGATGGGCACAGGAGATCGCTTCCTGTAACCCCAGAAGCACAGACATTAAGGGCAACATTGAATAAATGGGACCTACTTAAACTGAGAAGCTTCTGTAAAGCAAAGGACATAGTCACTAAGACACAAAGGCAACCTACTGACTGGGAGAAGATCTTCACCAACCCCACAACAGACAAAGGTCTGATCTCCAAAACATATAGAGAACTCAAGAAACTAGACTTTAAAATGCTAATTAACCCAATTAAAAAATAGGGCACTGAACTGAACAGAGAATTCTCAGCAGACAAAGTTCAAAATGCCAAAAGACACTTAAAGTCGTGCTCAACTTCCTTAGCAATCAGGGAAATGCAAATCAAAACAACTTTGAGATATCATCTTACACCTGTCAGAATGGCTAAAGTCAAAAACACCAAGGATAACCTTTTCTGGAGAGGCTGTGGAGGAACGGGTACCCTCATCCATTGCTGGTGGGAATGCAATCTTGTGCAACCACTGTGGAAGTCAGTGATTCGGTTTCTCAGGAAATTCGGGATCAACTTACCCCTGGACCCAGCAACACCACTCCTGGGAATATACCCAAGAGATGCTCTATCATATGACAAAAGCATTTGTTCAACTATGTTCATATCAGTATTATTTGTAATAGCCAGAACCTGGAAACAACCTAGATGCCCTTCAATGGAAGAATGGGTGAAGAAAGTATGGAATATATACACACTAGAGTACTACGCTGCGGTAAAAAACAATGACTTCTCGAATTTTTCATGCAAATGGATGGAAATAGAAAACACTATCCTGAGTGAGGTGTCCCAGACCCAAAAAGATGAACATGGGATGTACTCGCTCATAATTGGTTTCTAGCCATAAATAAGGGCCACGGAGTCTACAATAGGTGAACCTAAAGAAGCTAAGTAAGAAGGTGAACCCAAGGAAAAACATATAGTTATCCTCTTGGCTAAGGGTAGTAGACCAAATTGCCGGCGAGAAAATTAGGATCTTGGGGGTGGGGTGGGATGGGGGTAAAGGGAGATGGGGAGAGAAAAGGTAGAAGGGAAGGAGCGGGGACTTGGGGAATCAGGAGAATTGGGATAAAGGAAAGGTGGATAGGGGAGCACGGAACCACAATTCTTAGTTAAGGGAGCCACTTTAGGGTGGGCAAGAGATTTGACCCTAGAGGGGCTCCCAAGTGCCCAAGATGAGGTTCCCAGTTAGGTCCTTGGGCAGCTGAGGATTGGGAACCTGAAATGACCCTATCCTAGAACAATACTGACGTATATCTTGCATATCATCATAGAACCTTCATCTGGTGATGGATAGAGACAGAGACAGAGACCCACACAGGAGCACTGGACTGAACTCCCAAGGTCCCAATGAGGAGCAGAAGGAGGGAGAACATGAACAAAGAAGTCAGGACCACGAGGCGTGCACCCACCCGCTGAGACAGTGGATGTGATCTATTGGGAGCTCACCAAGGCCAGCTGGACTGTGACTGAAAAAGCATGGGATAAAACTTGACTCTCTGAGCATGGCGAACAATGAGGGCTGATGAGACGCCAAGGACAATGGCACGGGGTTTTGATCCTACTTATTGTGCAGGCTTTGTGGAAGCCTAGCCAGTTTGGATGTTCACCTTCCTAGATATGGACGGAGGAGGGAGGACCTAGGACTTACCACAGGGCAGGGAACCCGGACTGCTCTGTGGACTGGAGAGGGAGGGGGAGAGCAGTGGGGGGAGGGGGAGAAGGGTGGGAGGAGGGGGAGAAGGGTGGGAGGAGGGGGAGGGAAATGGGAGGCTGGGAGGAGGTGGAAACTTGTTTTTTGTTTATGTTTTTTTTTCTTCTTTTCTTAATAAAAAAAAAGAAAAAAAAGGTTAATGTATTTTATCTATGAAAAACAAATTTACTTGTCAAATATAATAAAAATGTTGTTCTTTCTTGGAAAGATTTTCCCGCAGGTAATCTTCTATATTTTTGGCTACTGAAAAGTGAATTTTTTAAAATTTACAACTCCATTGAACAATATATAATATATCTAATGTTAACCTTTATTTGGTTATTGGTTGATACAAATTCTAAATCCCTTGAAGTATCTTTTTGCTCATTTCTTTGAGTGATTCTAATGCTAAATCAATGATTTCACTTATTTGATATGTTAATAATATCAAAAAATTCTAGAAATTATACAATTATCTGAGTAAATTATACAGATTAATTATGGGCTGAAGGCACACAGCTTTATTAAACCAACTCTAGGAAATCACTTTACTTCTTTTTCAGTTCTTAAGCAAGATAGCTATAAGATTTTCAAGTCCAAATATGCTGAAATTAAAATCAGAAATAAATCTTGAATTATAATAGAAATGAGCACTAAATATATTAGGCAGGAAAACTTTGATACACAGAAATTCACATGGATTTGTGTAGCTATAAGATTTAATAATTAATAATAAATTCGTGAATATACATCATCCACATCATGCTAAAATGTGATCATCTTCAGCATTTTATAAAATTCATACTCGCATTAGTGCACAGGTATTTTTAAAGCACAAATAATAGCTACTGTTGGCAAAGGTATTCTGAAAAGATCCATGTTTATTGTTAGTGAGTACATGATTTGAAACTATGGCAAATCAATTTTCCTCAAATAAGGAAAATAGAAATGTCATATAATTCAACTTTCCTACTTTAAAATGTATCTGCAAAATCTTGAAATCTCCATTATGACTTATGCTTCACCTATTTCAGTTCACAGTATACTCCGGAATCTCTTGTAAAGTCTTGTTGCTGCCACACACTGCCTAGTCTCAGCAGTTCTTCAGGGCTGTGATATACCATTCTATTTCCTCAATCTGTTTCGTCCCTGAGTGCAAAATCAATACCATGTGACAGATACTGCTAAATTCTTCTGCTACCTCTGGAAGGTGTCTGGCTTCTATGGCCCATAGCTGTCTCTCTATATGCTGACCGAGGGAAGATACTTCCTGGAACAGTTCATTGTTTAACGCAATGTATCCTTTTAACAGCATTCTCCATTTAAGCTTTCTCTCTTCAAGTGAAGTTTTTCTTTCACTGTGTGGAACCTTTCACAGGAGGGCTAGTGTTTCCAAGGCATCTTTTTTGCTGTATAGAATATTAGTTTTCTTTTTAATCTTCTTACTAATCTCTTTAACAATTTACAACTGCTGCTTTCAAACATAATTGTCTGTAACACTAAATTTGCTCATACTCTTTTCCTTAAAAAAAAAGTTAATTTTCCTTTATTTCTCCTCTCTTTTTTGCTTTCCTGCTGTAGATCTTAATGACAACAGTTAGCAATAATTATGACATACCTTAAATGTTATATTACCAAACATTTTAGTTTGTTACTTTTGAACATAACCTCTCCCACCTTCTCAAAACATGAATATAACACAACCAATATATTTGCAAGAAAAATAAATATTTGAGTTAGGATATTCTTTATTATTTGTTTAGTTGGGGTTTTATTTCAGTGAAGATGACCACAATGATTTAGGTAAGAATAGTATTTAATTGAGGCTGGTTTACACTTTCAGAGATTCTGTCCACATGCCGAGAAATGTATCTCGGTAGACATGGTGCTAGGGAAGAAGCTGAGAATTCAATATCTTGATGTGAAGGCAAAAGGAAGTGAACTAAGACACACTTTCTCCAACAGTGCCAAATCTACTCCAACAAGGCCACACACCCTAATGTACTGCTGACTACCTAAGTTTATGGGGACCATTTCTATTCAAAATACAATATTCCACTCCCTGACTCCCACAGGACTGTGGACATATCATAATGGAAAAATGCATTCAGTCTGACTTCAAATGTCACTATAGCCTGTCAGTGTTTCAAACTTGTTTAAAAGTTCAAAGTTTAATGTCTCTTCTGATATTTATGCAATCTCCTAATTTCAGTTCCATGTGAAATTAAAATCAAAAAGCGAATCACAAACTTAAAACATATAATGGTACAGAATATGCATTAGCATTCCAAAAGGTAGGGAAGGGACATGGTGTAGAAATACTGGACTAAAATAATACCAAAAAGCAGCTGGGCCAGTTCCAAACTCTGTATCTCCATGTATGATATCACAATGCTCTTCAGATCTCCAAATCCTTTCAACTATACTGACTACAACATACTTCTTTCTGTTGGGCTGGTTCCATTCTCTGCTTTTCTTGACAGGATTCCCCTGACTGTGACATCTCCAACATTTTGAGTCTCCATAGCAATCCAGGTTACAGCTTCACAGCTTCATACAATAGTCTCTCTCGGCCTCCATTCAGAGACACCTCACCCATCACAGCATTAGCATCTCTGCATAGTTGTAGAGAGAGATTCTTTTCTTTTATCCTTGACTCCAAAACAGAACCATGAGAATGGCACTGCCTTTTTCTGGGTTTGGGACATGGCCTCCTCGGTCAGTTATATCTTTACCTGCTTTCTATCTTCAATGGTTTCCTTTACTGTCTAGGGTTGGCTGTCCTGAAACTCACTCTGTAGAAAAGGCTGATGATGAACTTAGAGATCTGTTTACCTCTATTTTTAGGGATTAAAGGTATGTACCACAACACGTGTACCTATATTGTTATTTAATCTCTTTTCACAATTCAGAAACTTAGCTGGGTAGGATTTGGCTCAGGGTCTCTCTCTTTATTCCATTTCTTAATATGTTTATCTCTTTGAACATAGGATTTAGTACCACTCCACTTTCTAGTTCCCCTTTTTGTTGTAGTAGGAGCAGCGGGCTGCGTCCCCTCCACCCAGCCGCCCGCATGGCTAGCTTTATACCCAAAATAATTACACGGAAACTGTATTCTTTTAAACACTGCCTGGCCCATTAGTTCCAGCCTCTTATTGGCTAGCTCTTTCATATCGATATAACCCATTTCTAATAATCTGTGTAGCTCCACGAGCTGGCTTACCAGGAAAGATCTTAACCTGCTTCTGTCTGGAGTGGGAGAATCATGGCGACTCCTTGACTCAGCTTTCTTTCTCCCAGCATTCTGTTCTGTCTACTCTGCCTACCTAATTTTCTGTCCTATTAGGGCCAAGCAGTTTTCTTTATTGCTTAACCAATGAAATCAACAGATATGACACTCCCACATCAGCTTTTTTCCCCAATCTATATATTTTGCATTTTTTCTTGCTCAGCTTGCTCCTTTTCATTATAAATCTTTCTAAGAGTCAACACTAATAAACACATTACAGTCTATATTACCTTGTTGTGAAATTTCCTTTGCCAATGCAATTAATTGAAAACTCTTCACTTTACCCTCTGACTGACTTTTCAGACAAGGGCCAAAGCAGACACAGTCTTCATTTAATGATCACAGACCATTCTATAGGCCACATACTAGCAGTCTTCTTCAAAACCTCTTCAGCCATTTTTTCACAGTTTAAATTCACACCCAGCACCATTGTCTTCTGTCTTCTTACAAGGATGTATCATTAAGCCTCACTTAAAATGTTCTAGTGATTTTCTAATCCATGGTCCCAAAACCCATATTCCTCCAAACATAAACATGGTCAGGCCTATCACAGCAATACCCTAATCCCTGGTATTATCCTCAATCTTTTTTTGGATTTTATTGCTATGAATAGACACCATGATCATGACAACTCTTATAAGAAAAAACATTTAAGAGAGGTTGATTTACAATTTCATATATTTAATCCATTATCATCATGTAGGCAGATATGATGCTGGAGAAGGATATGAGAGTTCTACATCTTGATCTACAGCTAACAGGAAGTGAACTAAGATACATTTCCTCCAATAATGGCATACCTACTCCGACTAGGCCACACTTCCTAATGTGCTACTCCCTAAATCTATGGGGGGCTTTTCTATTCAAACTGCTAAAATGAACAAAAGAACTTCTAACCCAATTCATAATAATGTCCTTCTTCTCTTCTGAAACCTCATAACACACACCTACACTATTCACATTTATCTTATTATTTTGTTCTTCCAAATGCCTACCAGAATAGTTCTGAAGATGTTTTCTTCTGAAGTATTCCAAACTCTTCCACATTCCTCCTATAAACTAGCTTTAAAACTTTACTAATTACTATGCAATCAGGTTAATTACAGCAATGTCTCACCTTCTGTATTGATTACTTTGTTTACTGAGACAAACCCCAAAAGACAACTTAAAGAAGAAAGAGTTTATTTGGTCTCACTGTTCATGCATCCAAACAGCCATCATGATCATTATTCTGATTATCTTCATCACCTTTAGTTTGTAATCTTTATTTTATCTTTTTATGATAACAGCATCCTGGACATATACAGTTAACCCATGTCAATCATTATCTCTGGAACTTTACCTTTTAGAGAATTTCAAAAGGAATCAAAACCAAGCATTCTATAATTTTCAAACATGTTCCTTCACTAAAGAATAAATCATAGCAGGTAAATCTAAATTGTTGAATATATAAAAACTTTTTTTTTTGCAAAATTAACCCATATTGTAGCAATGCAGCTGTGGTAAACACCTATAATTAAACTTTTGTTAATGCATGGCTTTTATTTCTCAACACACAAGTGTTCCTTTGCTACTCATCAAACACATGAAACTCCTACAGGAACTTCCAAGCTGCTTTTCAGGGTGTGAGAACACATAAGTAATGTCTAAAGGAAATCTGGCTGAGGCTACCAGAAATGGTGGGAATAGGAAGAGATGTCTGCCCAACAAAAAGACATTCTTTGCTTACCATCACTGGCAATCTTGACCGCAAGACGCTTTAAGTCTCTTTCATCAGAAATATTTATTCTCTATTCTATCTCTGTATTTGATCTTAATCAATGTTTCTGTCTACTTTCAGCTTCATACTCCCTTTTAAAATATAATAAATAAATAAACAAACAAATAAATGAATAGATCTTGTTTATTCTCCTTGACTAAACTTTCCTTCGTGTTGTTGTCACTTCCTCCAGTTTTTTGTTTATTTGTGTTCTTTTTTTCTTTTTTTCTTTTTTCTTTTTTTGAGACACGGTCTTTAGATACAGTACCAGTCATATAGGAACTCACTAGATCCTCTTGACTTTGCCTCAAGAGTGAAGCATAATTAATAACATAACTCAGAGAAATTAGGGTTCAAACTGAAGATCCAAAATCAAAGCAGCCTGCCACTGGTTCTTATTTACCTCAATCTCAGTCTAATAATGATAATCCTGCTTCCCTGAATCTCAGAATGAGCCTGAGACTGAAAACTGTCTCCTCCCATTTTATAATCCTCTCTAGAGGTGGGATTAAAGGTGTGTACCACTGGGACTAATGGCATGCACCATCAAGTTTCTTTGGCAACTAGTGTGGCTAGTGGGATAAAGGTGTGTGTTACCACTGCCTGGTCTGTAAGGCAGTGGGCTGTTTTGCTGTCTGATCCTCATGCAAGCTTTATTTATTAAAATACAAATGAAATGCCACTACACCAATGCACTTGAGTTAAAGATGTATCCTGCCAAACCAGGCCTAGTGTCCAAAATTTATGTTACTGCTGTAAAACATTCTTATGGGTTCTTATGTTTTACTCCAGTAGACATTCTTGTTTGTTTTCCAGTTCCCACATTCCATTTTCTTGTTATTATACCCTCACTTGATTTAGAAATTCCAATTATCAGGCAATAGTTCATCCTTCATATCACATATACGTATATGTCAACGCGTCCAAGGAACTATATTCCTTTGTCCTTTACACAGATCCCTTATTTCAGCTGTCACAGAAGTAGAAAATGGATGGTAGATAACAAGGGCTAAAGAGCATAGTAGGGATGAGCATTGGGGAAAGGTGACCTCTAGGTACTTTCACAAGTAAAAGCCAGAAGTCTCAGTGTGGGCTGGAGAGATGGCTCAGCAGTTAAGAACACTGACTGTTTTTTCCCACAGAGGGACAATGGTTGATTCCCTGCTCTCAAATGGTCTCTACAGTGAAGGGGCGTAAACTACTGGCAAATAGAATTAATCAGACTAGCTTTAATATAAAATATTCAGCTTTAATAAAGGGAAGAAGAGGGGAGCTTACAAAGCCAGGGTTCCAGCAAAGAGCAGCAAACAAAAGAGAGTGTGGGGAGCACACTGGCCAGATTTATAGGTAAATATTGGCCTAAGGGGTACACGCCCTACAAACAAGGTGATTGGCTGGGGCTTCCCCTTCACTACAGGTGTCTCTAACTCCTCCTGTGGATTCGATGGGAATTGAACACAAGTGGTAAACTTACATATGGGCAAAACACATAAAAATAATAAAATGATTCTTTTAAGTTATTCTAGAATGATATTTTAGCGTGTCTATAAATAACATTAAATACTATGTATTTAAATGTATTGAATAAATTGTTTCTTATTTACTTTGTATTAATTAATTTATTTTGCATTCCAACCACAGTCTCACTTCCCTCTTCAGCTCCCCTCTGTCCCCTTCAGTCCAACCCTCCTCCATATTTTCTCAGAAATGGGCAGGCTTCCAATGGAATTAGTTTAAGAGTTTTTATCATAAAGGAATTTTATGTGAGACAAATGGTTAAGCTGATATAAACATTATATAATATATACACTGCTCAAAATATTATATATCCCATTAATAAGTTTACATATTGTGTATTTTATATATCCATTAAGAATATATTAAAAATAAATATTTTTGAAACTCTATTCTTTCTATTTCATTTGCATAGACATTTCCATGGCTATGTCTCTGATTCCTGGTGCCTTACACTAATAGCTGAGTTTTGTAACCTTCCCTATATTGTTACAATTCTGCACCCCAATCCATATGCCTGTCGTTTCTCCTCTATCACTGACATCATTGTCACTCTATTTAGAATTATTTGTTGTATGCAGAATAAAACTTTATCATAAGGGGATGAAGACTGCCACATTGGAATATACTGAAAGTGTATGTGTAGTTTTGCAATTGGTTAATGTGGTTTGAACTTTGTGAGCATGAAGGCCTTTAATACATCACATTTCATTTGAACACAATAAAAAATTCTTTGTGTCAATAACTAGAAAAAAACTGTTTAGCGAGGGAGTAGATTTCCTAAAATTTAATTAGGTTCAGATATGTGTGATATAAATATGAACAAATAAATATATAGAAATTATTGAGAAGTTGTTTAAAAAATTGCCCAGAGCACCACAGGATGAATTAGAAGAAGCCCAACTCATAAAAGATAATGTGACATGTGCTTCATACGTGGAAGAAAAGGCTGTTCTTGAATAGTGGGGAAAGCAGTATGTTGGAGGGTAGGGGTTATAGTTAAGAGGAAGAAACACAAAGGAAAAAATAGGAGGAAAAATAACCTTAGAATAAGTACTCTTCTGATTCTGGTGTAGGTTTAATAATTGATGAAATTCTGAAAGTTAGAAGTATACTGGTAAGAAAACAACAATTGAAAATTTTATTTAAATTTTTATAAACAAAGGGAAATATCCCAAAATACATTAACATCAATAAATTGTATTAAAATCTCATTTTTTTAAAAAAAATCCCCTTATTTTTCTCACCATGGAATAAAATTTAATTCTCTATGCCTTTGATTTTATGTTTGTATTAGTTATGCTTTTAAATTTATCTGCTGCTATTTAGCACACTTCAAAATATGGATCTATTACTTTTATAACTTCAGATACAATGTTTACAGTAGAGACAGATACACACACTAATATAGTTGGAGATCGTTGTGTGAGCTGAAGTTACATATGCAATATTCCGATGATATTTGCTGTTCAGTGTTGGGGAGTCAAACAATGGGTTTCTCCATGTGAGGCATACACCCATCACTGGCACCAGGTTATAGAAGTCCTGTAAGTCGAAAAAGCTGTATGGGCAATTGAAATGGGGAAACTATGAGGTTTAATAGATATTAAAACGTGACTGCATTTAAAAGTGAAATTGAGAGGTTATTTCTAATAAGGAGAAGCCAGCCAGGCACCAGCCATCTCAGCCACCTCCTCCCACACCTCCTGCTTTTCTGTGCATATGCGTGTTTTAGTTAAATCACTGACAAGGAAACTACCAGCCTTATGTTTCCACTAATGTTAGGAACAGCCCATAGAATTTGTAATGTTAAGCACAACAGCTGATCATACTATAGAGGAGAAGAAAAGGACAAAAAAATGGTGCCATTACCCATGCAAATGTGTGCCACATCTGTACTAAATTGTCATTTGCAGGAATGCAGCAAAGGCAAGTGGGATTACTGTCATTAGCGTGATGCTGTTTTTGTTGCTATATTGTACTTAAGGTTGGGTGGGTGTTTCCATTTATAATGCCCCCCTTCTTTTTTAGGAGTTTATAATTTGGTTGTAATAATCTGCTTTTTGATGAAACATTACTAGCAGTTCACAGAAGGGGAGCGATTTTTAATTACAAAATTGGATTCAGACTGGTGCAGCTAAGTTTCAACCAGGGAAAGACATTGAAGAACACAAACAAAAATGTTATTTCCTTCCAAAATCAAATATTTTAGCCTCAATGTGAGGAGTGGAATATACTGTTTGATGTGAAAAGTTGACTTTATTTTAATATTTTTGTTAGGTTTTCATAGGAGACTAATACTGCAAAAAATGATTTTACTTTTTGAAAAACTTCCTAAACTTATTTGAAATAAATTTTTAAGAACTATTAACACATGAACTCTTAGTAAATTTTATAATTGGTGTTCATTTTAAGTCTTATTGGAGCCTTAACAAAACAGGTAATATGTAGATATTCGAGAAAGACTAAAATAAAAGTTTCCTATGTGTATTTGAACAGCGGGTCACCTCAGCATTAAGAAAGCTTGACAAACAACTTAAGGACATTAACCCAATTTTTATGATCAAAGGTGCAGTTATAAATAGCAATGGCGACCTAGGCACTGATTACAAAGAAAAGTTGACTATGCACACATATTTCATACTGTCAGTAAAATATAAAAACTTAATATTATGAAAAAGGACATTCTGTGCAAGTATGTATTAAAAACACATTGTGTGCATGTATTTAAGTATTTTTTATACAGTAATGGCTAAGAACAGAACCTAGAATAATTGGTTCAATAATTGGTGATTATAATAATTAAGATACGTTTGCCATTGTTATATCTGTATGTGCTAGCTTTAAATTATTACTGAGGCACAATACCTGCGGTAGTCACCCTAAAGTGGAATACTTTATTTTGGTGTGTAGTTTTAGAACATTCATTGTATCATCATGTGTCCCTCCATTGTTTCTAGTTCTGTGGCAATTAAGAACAGCATAGCAGAAAGACATGAAAGAGAATCGCTATTCAATTCAGGGATGAGAAAGACCTTGCAAAGGACATTCCCAGTGACCGACTAACTCATTCAGCAATCAGTTCATCAATGATTCAACCAACTGATGAGGTTAACATCATCATGACAAATGATACAATCATATCTCAGTACTGCCACAGCTGGGAACTAAGACTTCAATACATGAGTTTTGGGGGATATATCTAAACAATAATGCCACTGAAAAAAAAAAGATAAGCATTTAAGTAATTTTGATGGTATTCTGTATTTACACAACATGTATCCCCAATCCACATACATTTGTAGATGTTTTAATAGGATCTGATCAGAAGCAGAAAACATCACCAAACAGCTATGTTTTTTTTTCTTTTGTCATTGTTGAAGTTTTTCTTTTTCTTTTTTGCTTTTCTGTTTCTTCACATGTGTGGAATGGAGGCAAGAAATAAAGAAGCCTTTTAGGTTAAGAACAAATGGAATTTACCCACTATCTAGAACCAAAGGACAAGAAGAGATTGTTAAAATGTTGATAAAATGTTTAGCAGGAGTTCTTCTGAAAGGATCTGTAATCTCTGGTCAAAAGAAATGACCTTCATAAGGTCATGTCTTAGAAGGGCAGTGGGATGGCGGAGGCTCCCATAGCCCTCCAAGTTTCTGGGGGTGCTCAGGCTGGTCATTAGAAGACAAGAGAAAACAATAAACATTTCTGAATTTTTTGGATACATATACCTACATGTAGTTACTTGTCTCAATGTTCATGTTTACACACTCTTATATTTTGCTCAAGCTTTGATCACTTCTTCACTTCACAAATAAGTCCATAGTGCTTGCCTCAGAGAACACAGGCAGTATTTGAATTAAATTAGGTACAAAATGACCTATGACGAGTACATGAACAAAATGCGGTGGAGAGAGAATATCCATGAATAAATATATTTAATATTGGCCTAATGGCTTTATCAGAGCTCTGCATTAACTCCAATAAATAATGAACAGTAAGATATGCACTTATAATTTAAGAAAAGAATGTCACCTAGAATAAATAATACTTTTCTTAAGTGCTCAGCAACTTCCATAGGCAGGACACACACTCTCCTGTGTGTAGGAAATAATCTGTGCTATAAGAATTGTTAGTGACAAAGACTGTTAAGAATTGCTTCATATGAGAAGAGTCTAACTGAAAATATCATGTAAGCTAATATCTTCAGAAAGGAACTAAAGGAATTTTATAATGAACTTGTTTTTATTGAATGTGACAGGTTGCTCTGGATGACAAAACCACAGTAGCTGATGACTTCTGTAATTATTTTGGATTAGTTTTGTTAGGCATTTGGGGTGGGACGATCGCATTGGAAACAGAATGTTTGCACTGATATTCACCATTATGATGAGGATTTAAATAGAATGGAGACAGTGATACAGAAAAGAGGCATGAAATGAAAGAGATTTCCAATCAGATTTCTGACTTTTGAGTATTTCAACTTTGCATTTAATTTCAGATTGTGGTCTCAGAGCAACATAAAAGATAAAAAAGAAACATTTAGATGTTCAGGTGTATCATCATCTAGTATCATGTTCTGCTGAATATAAGTTTCTTCCAATATGCTTTTACAAAACCAAGGGAGGCCTATTGCTTTCTCCCCTGCCTCCCTGCAGTTCCAACAAGTATCATTATCTCTAATCCCAGGCTTGCTTGTCCTGCTGAGCAACCAATAGCTATTAAAGATAGCTTTTTGCAGTATTAACTGAAGCCCTCAGTCCAGCATGTGGATATTTTAAGCCACATTGTTGGAAGGGCTGACTAAGATTTATTTAAGATATTTTTGATATAAAGAGCATTTATCATAATAGGCTTGAAACAGTTATGGAAGTTGTATATTTTATTATTTGGGCATTCTCTTTGATTAAAGAAACAATTTTTATGCTTTTGTGTAAATTGGTTTTAAAGAGTTAGAAATTATATTAATATCATAAAAATAATGATAAAGATATTAGTAGGCCTAGTAGAATTTAAAACTTGTAAGTAAAAGCAAAACTAAGACATCATTATTATTATCATTATTATTATTAAAAATTATTATAAAACATAATTCTTTTTAAAAGATGTATACAGACATGGATTTCTCATGATCTTTTAGACTAAACTCATTTTCACTTTTATTCTTTAATATTTATAATTACTATGGCACACAATATTGTTCTTGGACTAAAAAAACTGAGAATGAGTTGGGACCTGGCTTTGAAATGATCCCATGAGCATCTCAGTTCTCTGCTACTCCATTGATGATACTGATTGGTTTTTGAAATATAATCCATTTATAATTAATTCTTTTTCAAAACAATTGCTATGCTTTTAATTCAGTTTTGAATACTCTGTTTCAATAGCATAAGGCGTGTCCAAAATAAAATATTCAAAACATAAATGTGTTGTAACTTTATAAATTGAGTCTTTGAAAGCTGTTTTATTTCAGAACAAGAACATGTAAAGATGAATACCTTATCTGAATAACTTTAGGAACTGACACAAATGGTGATATATATATATATATATATATATATATATATATATATATATATCCTGCTCACATATCTCTGTGAAAAGGTTATATGCATTGTACACATACATTTGCACACACATGTTCAACATGCACATGTTAGTGAGCAGGCATAGTTTCAGACATCTGGATATTTTACATTATAGAGCCCAAACACTAAAATGTTTTCACTAAGTTTTACTGCTAGGCATATTTTCCAGAAATTCCCCTAGAATATCGATGCTATTAATCCCAAAGAAGGGTACTGTGCTTTTTTAAACATATTATCATGTGCTACAGAGAGTTGGAGGGAGAGGGAAGGAGGGAGGGAGAGAGAGAGAAAGAGAGAGAGAGAGAGTACTTAAGTTTGCATGTATGGAGTGAGGATGGATGACAGGGGAGGGAATGAAATATGGGGAAAAAATGAACCACTTTTCATTCCAATAGAATATAATACAGTATATCCATCAAATATTTGTTGAAGAAGTTAAGATAAATTTTCTATTTTTCCTGGATACGTCCATCCTAACTTTGGTCTTTGATTTATAGGAATGATTTGTCATTAAACACTTTTACACATAGTGTTCATTTCAAATCTATTTTATCCATTGTTCAGTGTGTGTGTGTGAATTTTAAATATATGTGGGCTCACAATACCCCCGCCCCCACTATTGGAAATAGGTCAGAAGAATCCTTTTAATGGATTTGGCACCATTTGCTTCACCAAAGAGTTCTGATTTCTTTACTTGTCATTTCCAGTTTCTGTGAACGAAAGGCTCTTAAAATGCATGACTTTGTGCAGCAAAATATGACAAAAATGCTGTAAAATAATACAATCCCAAGGACCATAGGGGGTGGGAGGGAACATCAAAAAGGATTACTGGTATTTTCTTCTTCTGTATCCCTCACTTATAGTAGGTTTCATCACTGCACACCAGGAACATATGTGAGATGCAGTCATTTTCTCTAAATAAGTTTTGGTAAAATTACTACATTTACTACAGTTACACTTATTAATTATCTCAATATGTACCACCTGAGTGCCTACCTCTGAAAGCTCATACCTTCTCATGGAGGTGATTCTTGATGCAATAGTAAGGCGAAGAAGGGTGCTTCTGAGTACGGGGTTCAGAATTTAGTGGTGTAACATTTGGGGAATAAAACTTGGAGAAATAATACTTGGAAAAACATGCATTTTAAGTGAAAAATTTCTTTGAATCCAAAAACAGGCTCTGAGAAATAGTATACGGCAAAACCATTTCTCAATTATGCTGATATTTTTTAAGTTGTGGTCAGTGCAAACTTTATTGGAATGCTCTGAGTATTACACAAGTTTTGTAGAATAAGGTATGTTTAGTGTCTTAATACATTCTTGAGTTATTGCTTATATTATGTATTTATTCACAGGGAAAACAAACTTAATTGGTACTTAAAAAGTCTACTCAAATGAATATTAGCATTTTATTTCTTAAAAATGCTGATTTAGTTTGTACTATCAAAGAACATTCAACTTTATTATTAGTGATGAAAATTCAATAACATGTTCATAAATTTATAAATCAAAAATATATTTACTCATTATACTTCAATAACTTGGTATATAATTTCATGTTCCTTGATGTCAATGTATTGTCTGAGTGTCAACATTGGATATGACCAGCCAAGTACTGTGATCTTACAGATTCAAACTTGTCAACTACTTAAAAACATCGTTTTATTCCTAAACAACTCTTAATCTGTTAAAATTAGCATTTCATGAGAAATTCTGCTTTATTCTGTAATTTGTGAAGATATAAATTTAAGTAAATTCTCATCACTTTCTCAGTGTCAAGACACTTATGGGACAAAATATATTTGAAAGTATTTTCTTTGTCAATTCTGGTCTGTGATATCTGTTAAGTATAAGTAAACAGTTGGCAAGGAACTCCCTCTTGTGGTCAAACATTCTTAATTAGAAAAAGAGATTGTCCTCAACTGACAGTCTGGATTATTAAAGCATGGGTCACTTGTAACTATTAAGATTAACACTACCGATACAAGTGGTTTTACTGAAGCAATCCATTGCAAATTAGAGCTGACTTCTGAAACATATGCTTTTAATTTTTCCTAAAGCAGAGTTTTATGCTGCTGTTCTGGAGAAATCCGCCTTGACTTATAATTTCCAAAGGTTCCTGTTTTTTTAAATATCATGACATTAAAAAAGTTATACACACACGACAAACACAAACAACAAACATATATAGTGCAATAATTCATACTTAAGCACTATAAGAAATTTGCATCTCTTTATTGTATCTCAGTACTTTGTTTCCTAATAATTTCCGAAATTGTGCTGCTGCCAAATATTCATATTAACAGAGGAGAAACTGTTTTTACGTTATTAATCAATGATTTCCCAAAAGTCCACATAGAAACTAACTCTATTGTCAAGAGCTCTGTAATATTAATATCCAATCAGAGACGTCTGAAACACTTAATATGAATAAGACAAATTACTAGTCACACAATGAACCTGACAGATTACAATGTTTGTCTTAGTCATTTGTCTTAAATATTGCCTCCAACTACATCACAAGATTAGTGATAGATAAATACCATCTCCTAATTCTGAATATCTAATTCATTTTTATGAGAACAAATTAAAAGCTAATGCTTAAATACTCAGTGTTTAGATCATATCCTGGCAGCATTTCAAAGATTGGGAAGAAGACTCTGCCCCAGATCAGGCCAATGCTTCCAAGGCAAATGCCACTAGTACCTTTTGAATCCACTTCTTTTATGTGTGACTTTCAAAATGAGAATGAAATTTTGTCAAAGTCATAGCTGTAATAAAAATGGGATCATGGTGAAAGGACAAAGTAGAGGTGGAATGGATGGAAAGAAAGAGAAATAATGTAACCTGTACAAGTTGTATAAAAAGTACCTACATAAATCAAGTACTGTTCTATTCATGCACTGGTTTCAGTACCCCTTTGCTGCTTAAAATTAAATACAGAGGCATTTAGTCATATCAGGTTTATGATTTTCTTTCATAAGCTAAAGGATATTATATTGATATTGGATTTTCTTTAATTATTGTTCATATTTTATAGTTCTAATTGTTAAGTGCTATTCACTGTGCTATATTTCCCATCTTAGGTTTTCTTGTTTAATAATGATAGCAAAACTAGCATGTTCACTATACAAAACCCCAAAATGTACACAGTTTGCCTTTTGGTTATATTTGTATTTTAATTTTGTTTTAGTGGAACCTTTAAATTTACATGAGAACTAAGAAAAATTAAAGGCTTTCATATTAAAAATAAAATTATCCACAATGAAACCAGCTAAGAATATATCAATGTGCAAAAATCACCATATTAAATTTTTGGTATAATTACTACAAATAATAAGAAACACATTGTGAGGAAAACTTGTTTGACAATTTGTAATGTAACATAATCAAGACCTGTGTTTCTCCAAATGCTACTGTCAAAATATTCACAACTGTTACACAGTCATTGACCACTCTAATGTCATTGGTAGGCACTGTTTTGCTACAGATAAAATTTTAACAAGATGAATACTTTCGAGCATATCAATGAATTATATTTTACTTATTAAAATCATTGTACCCGGAAGCATTCACCATCTTTGTATATATTTAAGACTTTAAAATCAAGGGCATAGATGCAATGAAATGCAGAATTACAGATGTTATTAATCAATATACACAGCATTATTTTACTTGTTATTTAAGAACATGAAAATATACTTTTATTAATTAATGTAAACATGCCATTGATGGCAAATTACATACCAGAGAATGGGAAAAGGCAAACTAGCATGTGAATTATTATATGCAGTCATGGTATCCTTGTCTACTAAGCCTTAATACATCTTCAGAGGATGTTGCAGAATTGCTAGTGGAAAGAGTTGGTTATGGTATTGAAATAGTTGGCTGTTCAGAATTTCCTGTGATTGCAGAAGGAAATATGCTATCCTTTAGTCAGAAAATTCATAAATAAATCTTGATTATTTGACATGGTCCAGAAATGGCCTGAAGTTCATTTTAGCTATACTTTTTGTTTGTCTTCTTTCTGGCCACTTCCATGTAAATATGTGCCTAAGATATGGTTGTAGCAACCCACAATTGCATGTTTTCCTTTAAAAGAATTGCTGTGGTCTTGGTGTCTCTTCACAGCAATAGAAAAAGCCTAACTAAGATGCCCTTTGATTCTTGGCAGGAGTAAGTTAAGCCCAAATGATAAAAGTTAATTTAAAATAATATTAACACAAAATTGTGTTTATTATAGTTTTCTTAGACAATAACTTAGAATGATTCCATATGATTTTCTCACCGGGGAACAGCATAACAACTGGTTATCCAATACCAAACTGGAACGTTTTCATGCGTATCCTACCCATCAGACTGTGAACTTCTATGTATAAGGACTCATTTCAAGAGGCTGCCACTGCAGTCTTTCATATTCCTTTGACCTGAGTCAAGTATCTCACACAATTATGAAAATGGAAGTAGCCTTATATCCTTGGACTATCAGATAATAGTCTTTTTTATAGGAACTAAGTTTTACTTCAGTGTTATGGTATAACTTATTATAATATTATTTAAGCCTCTGAATAAATTATTTCATGTTTTAAGGTTTTCAAATATTTCACAAAATGTCATTGACTTTAGAAACTGGTGATGATTTGGAGTGAGGAAAATAAAATAAGGTCAGTTTGCCACAATAATTCTGGAGGAGCCTGGCTGTTCTTGGAGCAAACCAGTTTTCTTTTTCATTTTAAGGAGACATTTTGTTCCTTCTGGAACATGTTACCTCAGTTGGAAGCATTTCTCTGGGAAGAAGTTGTTACTTCTGGAGCCTGAAATGACACTAAAATTTTAGTGTGATTTTGGGGTGGAAACCATGCCTCTCTGGGGTATATTACTAAACCCTCAATTGTGAATGACCAAAGTGATACAGGAACAATCTGTAGAAGGGTGTTTTATTTGAAGCAAGAATGACGGCAAGTGTTATTGTGCTACACCAGGCACCCAGCAATAAATAATAAATAATCCATGGGCCCAAGGATGTAAAATCCTATGTATTGCACAGAGGTCTACATTAGCTATTAACTGATTGGCCTAGTAGCTCAGACTTCTTATTAACTCTTATAACTTATATTAGCCCATTATTCATGTCTATGTTAGCTACGTGGCTGGGTACCTTATTCTGTAAGGCAGTCACATCTTGCTTCTTCTGTGGTTGGGTCAGGACTGTAGACTAGAATTTTCTTCTTCCCAGAAATCTGCTGTTCTCATTGGCCTGCCTCTACTTCCTGTCTTGTTGTCCCACACATTCTTCCTACCTGGCTACTGGCCAATCAGCATTTATTTAAAATATAATTATGTGGATGGGACAGGACTTCACACTAGGACTTCCTTCTCGCAGAATTCTCCTGTTCTCATTGACCAACCTCTACTTCCTGTCTGGTTGTCCCACCTTTACTTCCTGCCTGACTATTGACCAATCAGCATTTATTTAAAATATAATTGACAGAATACAGACTATTGTCCCACACCACTAAACTGCTGACCTTTTGATTTAATCTGAAATTATACCAATTTATTGTTGTCTGAGGTTTTCTGTCCTGCCCAGTTTCCGCAATTGTTAAGTCTCAAAGAAATCATACAGAGGTCTACATTAGTTATAAAATGATTGGCTCACTAGCTCAGGCTTCTTATTAACTCTTATAACTTATATTAGCCCATTATTATAGTATATGTTAGACACATGGCTCAGTACCATTTTCAGCTACTTCTGTGGCTGGAAAATGATTGCAGAGGAATGGGCTTCCTCCTTCCCAGAATTTTCCTGTTCTTATTGAACCACCTCTGCTTCCTGTCTGGTTGTCGTACCTATACTTCTTGCTGGATACTGACCAATCGGTGTTTATTTAAAAAATAATTGATAGAATAAAAACCATTCTCACACACCAACTTATTATTATGACTATCTTTTATATAAATTGTATTGGTGGTAATATGTTTAGTTTTACATATCAAAAAATAGTTAACCAAAATAGGTTGATAGGCAGATCTCTCAAAACTCGGGATTCAAGAAAGAAACATAATCACAGATATAATACATAAGAAAACACTGGCAACATTAAGTCTTATAATGCACCCTCTTTCTTAGAACTAATAAACAAGGAAGATTGTTCTTAAGGAAGGTGGGGCTTGTTATGGCTCACAGCTTGAGGATCTAGTACATTATTTGGGGGAAAGGCACAGCTACAAGCAATGAACTTAGCTGAGCACACCGCTCCAGTTAGGAAGCAGAATGATGAAACTGAGCTTAACATTCTTCTTTTTCATGCATCTACTAAGGTGAGTTGTTTTATCTCACTTAATGTAGTCCAGAAACTACCACACAGGAATAAAAGCTTATCTTGTAGATGATTCTAGATTCGGCCACACTGGCACAATTAAGAATTACAGGGTGTCTTATAATTATGAAGTTAGTTTGGGTTTGCAATCATGTGAAAACATAGTAGAATCTCCAGGATGCCCCTCCATTTCCAGAGTTTGCTGCTGTTGTTGAATACTGACAAGAGACCAACAGTTCACAACACTTGTTTAGGGCACTTGTGAGAGGCTGTCTTCCATGAGCATGAACTTATGAGAAAGAAACATTTCAACACCCTTCAACTACCTTATTTTGAAAATTACACACTTATTTTCCAATTCTTTTGTTTACATAAGTCAGTTTGAATCAAACTGGTATTCTATGAGGCTAATAATACCATAGATGATTATTTTGATTACTTTCTAGGCTATTCTGTTTTTATTAATCATGGAAAAGCTTTTGTTACTTTCCAAATATGCTGTTTAAACATAATATTTTGTTTTATTTTTTTATTTTTTGGGTTTTTCGAGACAGGGTTGATCTGTGGTTTTGGAGCCTGTCCTGGAACTAGCTCTTGTAGACCAGGCTGGTCTCAAACTCACAGAGATCCGCCTGCCTCTGCCTCCCAAGTGCTGGGATTAAAGGCGTGTGCCACTACTGCCCGGCATTTTGTTTTAAACTTTTATTAAATTTGTTTTTTGACATTCTGATTACTTCGCCCCACCCTTTCTGAACAAACACCCTTTCATTTAAATTATCTGGTCTACCCCTCACATTGAACTTACATAGGGCCAAGTGTGACCATGCATTTAGAAATAGTCATTGAAGTCTTCAGATTGAATTAACTATTAAACAACTTGCCTGTACCAACCATTAAGGTGTCTGATGTGGGATTTCCATCTGTATGCTGTGAGAATGTTGTCTTGGGCCTGCCCAGAGCTGAATAAAGCTAGATAAGGAAAACTAAACTGAATGCTGGGATAAAGGAGGTGGAGTCAGAAGGAAGCCATGGAGTTGCTGCCAGAGAAAGACATGCCAGAACTTTGCCAGTAGGCCACAAGCCTGGTGATAGGCTATAAAATAATGGAAATGGGTTAAATTAAGATGTAAAAGCTTGACAATGAGAAATTAGAGATAATAGGCCAAACAGTGATTCAATTAATATAGTTTCTGAAAGATTATTTTGGGTTTGCAGGGTGGCTGGGAAACAAACACGCAGCCTCCTACTACAGGTGTGTTTGGTTGAAAATGAAGCTCTGAGACAAAATCCTACTTAGATTTTTTTAATCTAGGTTATATTACATGAAAATATAAAGTTTACAGGGACCATCCTATATGCTGTCTGTGTTTTTAAGATTCAGTAGTATTTTCTATGTATTGCTTGCTTATGTTTTCTTTAAGCTTCCTTTAGGAACAAACTGGAAACTTCAATTCTTCTCCAGAAGATACATATTTTAACAGTATTGTATTGGGGACAGATGAGCTATTAGTGAATTAGATGGTTTGTCCATTATGGTGAAGAAGAAATATGGAGCTTTGTGGAGGCAGCTGGTCAAATTGAATTCAAAATCCATAAGCAGAATGAAACGGATGTGTACCTTTCAGATCATAGAACACCTTTGTAAAAAAGGTGAGTTCATACTTTAAGATGTAGATATTTTGTAACTAATTTAAAATATATATCTATCTATCTATATATATATATATATATATAAGTTTCCTCAATCATCAAAGATAAAAAAAAATATTTTCATATTTTTTGTTTTGTTATCTCATTTACTATAGTGGACATACTTTCCTCCCCTTGAATATTTTATGGCTACATTAGCAATGTAGTTTACATTAGCAATGTAAATTGATCTTCTTATGCCTCTTGCCACTGTTTTTAGGGTAAAGTAAAAGACAGTTTTCCTGGTAAGAGGGTAGCACATGAAGCAATTGTTTAAATCATTCTGAGCTAGGCCTCTAATGAAAATATCCCACTTTGAGAACATGAGCAAAGAAGTCAGGACCACGAGGTGTACATCCACCCACTGAGATGGTGGGACTGATCTAATGGAAGATCACCAAGGCCAGTTGGACGGGAACTGATGGAGCATGTGATCAAACAGGACTCTCTGAATGTGGCTGATGGTAGAGGCTGACTGAGAAGCCAAGGACAATGGCACTGGGTTTTGATTCTACTGCATGGACAGGCTTTGTGGGAGCCTAGTCTGTTTGGATACTCACTTTCCTGGACCTGGGGTGAGCAGGGAGGACCTTGGACTTCCCATAGGGTAGGGAACCCTGACTGCTCCTTGGGCTGGAGAGGGAAGGGGAGGAGGAGTAGGGGGAGGGGAGGGAAATGGAAGGAGGGGAGGAGGTGGAATTTTCAACAAAAAAGAAAAAAATTAAAAAAATCCCACATCCTACCAGAAAGTATAATTCTTCCATTGCTGCAGCATGAGACCATGCAATAGAACCAAGAGAAAAAAAAAAAAACATTAAAACCATAGTTGCCGGCTGTCATTCTTGTTTTAATATTTTTAATTTTTCTATGTTCTTGAGAATTTCATATGTATGTATATAAAAATTATGTTTATCCTCATTTTCTTCTCCAACTCCTCCCTTGTGTCCCTCAACACATTTCTCCCATGACTTCTGATGTACTTTTAGTAAGAAATAAGTGGGCCTTTCCTTTAATGATTGAGTCATCTCTCCTGCCCATAAGATACAGTTGTTTTTCTAAAGTTCACAGAGTATAAGTGGCTTGGTGAGTTTAGAAGAGCAGAGAAGGTCTCACTAAGCAGCACAGACATCCACCCAGGTAACCTCACTGATGTCACATTTTATCATTTTACCATGTTTTTGGTTATGTACACTTCTTTGTGTTTCCTCAGGAATAAACATGACATTACTTCTTTGTGGCATTTTATCTGCCAACTCTGTGTCTGGGATTCTCTTTTCTACTGTTACAGTTCATATATCTCAGAAGTAGATCTGTATCCAAAGAGTCAGTTATGACTTAGTGGAAAGACTCAAAGAAAAGGGCTCCATGCCACTGCTACATGGACAGCATTTACCAATGAGAGTAGCTTTTGTTTCATAACAGCATTAAACCATTGACTTTGCATCATAGAGACAAGAATTCAGGAAGAATCATTTCCTCAGCAATTACAACTCACAAGTTAGTTTCTGCACAAGACATGCAGAAGATTAAGCTCGTCAACATCCTTACATGTGTCAGATGGCTCCCTGAACCATCCACCTGTAGCCGAGGTGTATTGGAGAATTGATGGCTTCTGAGAAAGTGAGAACTAGTGATTTTTCTTAAAGGTATGGATCTTGGTAGGTGATACATGCTTCGGTTGATGTCATCACCTTCAATTACATGTAGAGGAGTGTGTAGACACCACAAATTGGACTTGGATTAAAAAAGCAGAGAACATAAAATTGAGGTGTTTAAGGATGGAATTGAGAGGATTTGGGGAGAAGAATGGTGTGAATGCAGTGAAAAACATTGTATGAATTATTTTTGATAATATGTCAGTTTTTTAAAGGTATTTTTTTTTGTTTTATGGGTTCTATGTTGGAATGTTTTCTATATAGTTTAAAAAATTTTAAAGTGTTTTAAATTTATATTATTATAATATTCATGACTATAAGTCAAGACTAAAACTTTATTTGGGAGAACTAGTAATATATCAGATTATTATAAATTTTGCACTGTAAATTATTTTGTTATGTATATTTCATGATCTATTATATTTAATCCAAGATAACAGATGCATATATATATATATATATTCTGTAGCCAACTCACTTATACTTTTACATAAAAAAAACCACATGTGCTGGTTATTTTATCAACTTGACATAAACCTAGACTTACATATCTGTGAGAAGGTATTCTTAAGAAAGTTATTTTGTAGGATTGAACTGTGGTCAAACCTGTAAAGTATTTTCTTGACTAGTGATTGATGTGAAAGGGTCCAGACCATTGTGGGTGGTACATCCCTAGGCAGGTGGTTCTAGCATGTGTAAGAACCAAGGATGAGTAAGACTTGATGAGCAAGCCAGTAAACAATACTCAAGAAAAGTCATTGTATCAGCTCCTGCCTCCAAGTTCCTGTTCTTACTTCCTTCAATGATGCACTATGTTATAGAACTGAAAAAGGAAATAAACACTTTCATTCCCAAGTTGTTTTTGGTTGTGATGTTCTATCATATCAATAGAACCCTGACTTGTTAGTAGTACTGGAAAATATCATGGCTTTTAATGTTGATGGAGGTTTCTGTTCTGCCCAGTCCCATAGCTGCTTAGTCCCAAAGAAACACAAAAGGGCTTACATTAATTAAAAACTGGTTTGCCTATTAGTTCAGGATTTTTATTAACTCTTATATCTTATATCAACCCATAATTCTTGTCTCTGTTAGCCATGTGGCTTGGTACCTTTTATCAGTGAGATGTTCTTATCTTGCTTCCTATGTGTCTGGATGATGACTGAAAACTGAGACTTTCCTCTTTCTAGAATTCTCCTGTTCTTATCACCCTGACTATATTTTCTGCCTACCTACTGACCAATCAGTGTTATATTAAACAAATAAAAGTGACAAATCTTGAACAAGACCATTGTCCCATAGCATTTTCCCTCACATTTTTTCAAAACAACACTCTGAATCTAAACTCCTTTGTTTAGCTTTTTTTCTAACCATTAGCCTTAGCAACTTGAAACCAGCATTCTAAAAAAAGAAAAACATTAATAATCTATTTTTGATAATGTAGCCATAGTTTTCTAGGCTACTTCATGCTGATAATCTAATGATTAAGTCCTAACTGACATATTCTGTAAGACTGCATCATCCCAGCCAGCTGTCTTGAAGCTGTTCTTAATGTGGAACTCAGAGGAAACTTCAACAGTGGTCCTCTGAAATGTTGGATGATCTGGGCCATCCACTCCTATGGGAGATTCTTCAGGGGGTTTTCCTTGATCAATCCTGATTTTTCTTAACTCAGAATTAATCAATTGACTCTCATTTCCTGTGGAACTAAAATCAAAACCTCTTCTCCAAAGCAGCATATATTTTGATGTATATTATGAAGTCAAAGCATTTCTAAATATTTGTTATATTAACCCAGCAGCATTTATAATCAAATATCTTTTATCAGCTGTTGCTCCTTCCTTAACCATCAAACCATTCAAAGATAAGACAATAACAAACAGTATCCAGATTCTCTGTGTATTTTCCATTTATACATGGCTTTATTTTATACTCTATTTCTTTTATTTTTAATTTTTGGTTTTTTGAAACAGTGATTTTCAGAGGTTGCTATGGGACAATGGTCTTGTCCTCAGTAAAGATTTGTCACTTGTACTAATTTAATAAGATGCTGATTGGCCAGTAGCCAGGCAGAAAGTATAGGCAGAACAGCCAGAACAGGAGAATTCTAGGAAGAGGAAAGGTTCAGTCTGCAGTCATTATCCTGACACAGAGGAAGCAAAATGAAAATGCCTGACTTATAAAGTTACCAAGCCACATGGCTAACACAGACAAGCATTATGGGTTCATGTAAGTTGTAAGAATTACGGGTTAATATAAGATGTAAGAATTAGTACTGGTGATAGACATCCCTCTGGGGGAGTAGGGCCTTCCTCTGCCAGCTTGTTTTGTTGAGCATATGTTATCTGGGGCTGGAGAGATGATTCAGTAATTAAGAACACTGACTTCTCTTCCAAAGGTTCTGAGTTCAATTCCCAGCAACCACATGGTGGTTCACAACTATCAGTGATGAGATCTGACACCCTTTTCTGGCCTACAAGCATACATACAGGCAGAACACTGTACACATACAAATAAATAAATAAATTTTTAAAAATAAAATGATATAAGAATTAGTTAATTAGAAAGTCTGAGCTAATAGGCCAATGAGTTTATAATTAATGTTGGCCTCTGTGTGTTTCTTTGGAACTGAATGATTGTGGAACCAGGAAGTACAGAAACCTCTGTCAACAATTTCCTTTCTTGTGGTTCAAAGATTGTAAAAATACGTCTGCTTTTCTGTTACATAATTGGAGAATGGGAAGTATGAGCAGGCATCTGTAGTATGTACTAGTGAAAGTCAAAGAACAACTTGTGGAGAATTAGTTCTCCTCCACATTGTAAGTCTCAGGAATCAATGTCAAGTCCTCAGGTGTCACTGCAAGCCTTAGTTCAAACATCATGACTATCACCTTTTTTCTAAAACTTTTAGAACAAAATTTTCGTATTGTGAAAATAAGGACAGTAACTGATTCTGATTATTATTATAATCTATTATTTTACAACTTTTTAGTTAATTTTCATTAATATAGGAGGAAACATATGATAAAACTGAAGGGACCCATGTACTCTGCTTTGAGACCCATATTAATTACAGACCAAACCCAAACACTAACTTCCAAACACAAACCAAATGCAAAGATATTCTTCATTAAGGAAGACAAAGTGATGAGGTGGGTGAATCTTAATCAGGCAAAAACAGCAGTTTTGCAGGTGCTAATTAAGAGGGGAAAAAGAAGAGATTTGTGTTAGAGTAAGCCAGGACATTCTGGTAAGTTCTGATAGAATGTTTTAACTTGTTTAAATAAAAATAATAATTTTGATTCCTGGACCTTGTTGTTTTGAGGGTTGGACCTTATTAACCAGTCTCAGGGATAGGTCTTGATGGCTACTTTTAAGAATATAATCTAACAGTTTAGCAAGGGATAGAAAAATAAAAGACAAAACCTTTCAGTGTCATATTTGTCATGCTTGGGCCTAAGTTTGATATGGTTGGACTTGCTATTATTATGCCCAGTTTGTGGGGACCCCAAAAAACCACCAGGAAAACCATCTCACAAAAATGCAAAAGCCTGGTTAATTGTATGCATATTACAAGCTGGCAGAGACTTTGTCCATGCACCAGCAGCAAGAGGAGGTATTCTGATCTTCTAGAGGGCATTATTTAAAGGCAAAAAAGAGAAAAGTTACATTAACAGGGTGTGTGCTGACAGGTAATCCTACCTATAATAGTTGGAATGTTAGGAATTTCCTTTGGATAGTCTATTCCTGGGTGGTACCTGGGCATTCTCAATTTGTGGTCTTTATTAAAACCAGGTATTACCTCATGGTA
This sequence comes from Microtus oregoni, assembly GCF_018167655.1. Lineage (NCBI taxonomy): Eukaryota > Metazoa > Chordata > Mammalia > Rodentia > Cricetidae > Microtus > Microtus oregoni. The sequence continues at coordinate 34,251,665 of NW_024543073.1, read as the reverse complement.
AACTACTGAGACTCAGGCCTCTATTGAGTTTATCATGGTTGGGTCCTACATTTTCCCCTTCACAAGTACCAATGACAGCACTCAGCCATGGGTCCTGCTTGATGTGGGATTTCCCTCTGTATCCTGTGAATATACTTTTATTAACTGTTATATACATCTTTACTAACCATAGAGTAATGAAGAAGCTGTTTTGTGCCTGTGATAGGGTAAAAGAGTAGAGCTAGGTGTGAAAAACTAAACTGAATTCTGGGAAAAGAAAGGCAGAGTTTAGAGAAGCCATGTAGCCTGGTTGGAAAAAGATGCCAGAACTTTACCTGGTAAGCCACAGTCTTGTGGCAATACAGAAATTAATGGAGATGGGTTAAATTAATAGTAAGAGTTAGCCAAAAAAAGAAGCTAGAGCTAATAGGTCAAGCAGTGATTTAATTAATATAGTTTCTGTGCAATTATTTCAGGAGTTTGGGTGGCTGGGAAACGAACAAGTGGCCTTCCTACTACACCTGCTTACTCATGAGTTTAAGGTGATATTATTGAAACCTAGGAACCATTAGCTAACAGATTTTTCTCAGGGCAGTGGTCAGTCTACCAGGCCCTGTAGTTCTTATCTTTTGAGTACAAGCAAATTGTAATTAAAATCCTAAATGTTCTCTTTGGTTCTATGGTTCTGCATGAAGAACCAAAGTGACTTTTTATTATAGGATAATTTTAGTTAAAAAATCAATTAGTTGACAATTCTGGGCCTATTTTTCTAATATATCAATGGGCACTATGTGTAGTCATTTTGTCCCCCATGCCATAGAGTTCCCCTTTGTCTCAGTCTTTCAACCTATTCTGAGCAGGGAGCATGGAACAATGTGTACCTTTCTGCAACTACTTCAACCAGACCTTTGGGCATTGTTTTTAGGGCCCAAGTAGGCTGAAAGTCTATCCAAAGGTAAGGAAGAAATTCAGGCATTGGATCAATCATCAGAAACATCTGTTACAGATTCTGTTGAGTAGACAGGGAACATTCACATTAGCTTTCAGGAAGTCCAGGGCTTGAAGTCATTCAGAGCAGGTTGTAGTGAGCAACTGATGCTTAGATGTGTCTGCCAGCAAAATGGAATCCTATTGTAATAAGCTTAAAATAGGAACAGAAGGTAAAATTTATGTACTTAAAGAAAAAAGAATACATTTGAAACTTTTAGGCCCATATTGAAATTTATATCATAGAAAAATAGCAAATATCAGGTATCTGTAAACAGAAGGAATAGACTCATAACTTTGAATCCTAGCAAAATCTACAGATTTGAGGTAGAAGTATGTATATTTTTCTGCTCTTCAGAGAGCCAGGTATGGATTGGATAAAGGTAGTTTTGTCCTGATAAGAGGCATCTTTAAGTTCATATTTAAATGGCAACCAGAATAATCTAAAATCTTGAGCTTATGACTAAAACAGTAAGTAGTCATTGATCTATCAGCTTATGAGAACTATACCATCGAAGGGGAAAGAAATCAGAAATGTTTTTCATATCCTAACCTCCATTTACATCTTAAATCACTTTTTATACCCTCAAAATTTATAAATTTTATATCCTCAAACCTTTAAATGTCTTAAAACATTTTTTTTAAATCAAGAGAACCAGTAGCTTTCAAAAAAGCAAGGATATATATCCGTGCTCATATATGTGTGTGTGTGTGTGTGTGCATGTATGTATGTATATGTATGTATGTATGTATGTATATATATATATGTATGTATATATTATATAATGAGCTAACAAGGTGGCTATTGCCTTTTGAAAGGATCTGGATATATGTTGCTGCTGAACTGACAATGTTATGCTATAGTTGGCCTAGCCATCAACTCTATCAGAGCTTGCAAAAGGTTAAATAAATTATACCTGAGTACAGACCAAGTAGCTTCCAAATATATTAAAAAAATCACAGGGGCTAGAATCCGTATACAGTTAGACATACCCAGGTCTCCATAGCATTGGAGGAAGAAGTAACCAGAACAACAGTCTTATAGCCTTGGCCATTCCCATAAAGTGATCTTTTTTCCTATGGAAGAGGAACATGGAAAAGACTGACTTTATTTTGTTTAGGTAAAAGTGGTGTAATCAATCCTCCAATGTCCTCCTGTTTGTCCATAGTTTGGATTAGGTACTGGCAGCAGGTTTTGCACTGGGGCATCTTGTCCAGTGGTTATCGTCATCATAATCCAGGAGGAGACATCATGGTGTCCCATAATCTTCTTTGGAGACCACACTTTACTGCTAGGATCTTGGAGATTCTGTCTAATATAAGCTTTTTAACCACCGAAGGATCAAGACACAATGGACTGAGAAACCATTTCAAGCCCTTTGCCAGACGGCTTAGATCATGGTCTTGTTGCATTACAAGAAATCAACATCCCAGTTTCTGGTTAGCATTTGTTGCTTATGACTCTGACCTAAATAAAAGCTAATTTTTAGCCTTTTATTAAGTCAAAACATTTACAATATGAAATATTTTATTAGCACAAGTGTCCCATAGTTTTAACTGTTCTTAAAAATACTTAAAATCTCTTAAATGTCTTCCTGCAATATCAAAAAGAAAGTACCTCTGTTACTCCGTCTTCGACAGCATATACATAGCCTATCTTTTAATTTTATCCTACTATGTTTCACTGTATCTGGTACTTCTGATGACTATCACCTTGCACTGGCATTTCTAAAACTGTTAAGGTCTATCCTTGTAAGTGCACATTCGTTGGGACTCTAGTCCTACCATACATTTGTAAACCTCAGCTATAGTAATAGGAGTGGCGGAGCTGCGTTCCCAGCTCTCAGGCTGCCTGTTAGCTTATGCCTCGAAATAATTACACGGACACTGTATTCTTTTAAACACTGGTTGGCCCATTATATCTAGCCTCTTCTTGGTTAACTCTCGCACCTGGACTAGTCCATTTCTAATAAAGTGTGTAGCACCGAGGTGCGCTTACAGCGAAGATTCTAGCCTACATCCATCCTGGGCCGGAGCTTGATCGAGTCTGCCTCAGAGAGCAGAGCTATTGCATCTGCCTGGGAGAGGGGAGCATGGCGTCTCTGAGCTCACTTCCTCTTCCTCCCAGCATTCTGTTCTCTTTACTCCACCCACCTATGTTCTAACCAATAAAATGGGCCAAGGCAGTTTCTTTATTTTTTAACCAATGACCTTCCTCCACCACTCAGCTGTTTCCTATGATCTCTTCATGTCTTTATAACTATTATCACATGGGTGACTTGTAAATTAACAAAGTTTAGCTGGTAGAGCAAGGTACATTTTTTGAGTATAAAACATTAGGTTCAGCTTTAGTACTTCAAATTGCAAATATATATATATATATATATATATATATATATATATATATATTAAATCTTGTTTTGAAAATGGGACATGAGTCATCAAGAAAAAACCTATCCCAATTCAAACTATCTTAGAGAGCTCTTGTTCCCTTCTAGTCAGGCCCACTCCACATGGTTACCTTTAATCAAGTTGATAGTGAGTGCTGGGCAGTGGTGGCACATGCCTTTAATCCCAGAACCAGGAGACAGAGGCAGGTGGATCTCTGTGAGTTCAAGGCCAGCCTGTTCTACAAGAGCTAGTTCCAGGACAGATTCCAAAGCTACAGAGAAACAATGTCTCAAAAAACAACAACAAAAAGATGGTGGTAAAATCATGGGCATCCATTTTTTTTCTAGCAAAATAGCAATCCAAGATCCAAAATGGAATTATGCCTTATGATTTCCTTAAATTTACATGCTTAGATTTTATTATCAATTCTCAGTGTTAATAATTAACTTCTATCTAGTTTTATTTTAATTTTTAACAGATTTTTATTGTATTGAACAAAATAAACTTATAAATCTGAAGCTACAGAATGTGACTGTTCTGCTTTGTTTTCTTCTCCTTGTCATTATGTTAGGGGCTCAGATGACAGAGTGACAGAAGAAGTTTTAAATAAGCATGGATCTAACAAAGGAAGTTATGATCCAACTGTAGAGCTAGTTTTTCAATTAAAACAGCATAAAATAATTTTAACATTATCTATAGCAAAAAGTCATCTGAATTTCTACTAACCCAAATCCAGTTACCAGAGTTTAGTGATAAATTCTGAGGTCAGACCCATAAATGTAGCTGCAGCAGTGATGGAAAGCATCCAAACCATTTCTGTCTCCGCTTCATGCTATCAAGAAAACTTACATAGACAAACTTTTAACAAAACAAGCATATTCAATATTTGCTGGTATGAGAAACCACAACAAACATAGTTCATATCTCCTTCTGAGCTTTTATATATTTTTACATACCTTCAATCTATTTTTATATTTTTATAAATTTTTACATACCTTCACTCTGTTTTTCCTCTCTTCATTCTTTCAGTCTCCTGCATTCTCCATTGCTTTCCAGACAATATTCCAAAGTCTTTCTCACTTTTTACCAAAGTCTTTCTCACTTTTTAGACAACATAAAAAACTCTTACCAAACTCTTTCTTATAATTACCTGCAGTACTATATACTATATTGTATGGATACAATATTTTAGTAAACAACAGAAACATTAATTTACTATAACAAAAATAACTTTAAATTTATATTATATGAAATCCTGCACCAGTGTGAAACATCTAAGAATCAACACAGTTTTTTTTCCATACTTTAACCAATAGTAATTTGTAAGCAGACCCTCTAAATGATGACAGATATTTATAACCCATTGGATCTGAATGACCAAAGCAGTTCTGGTAGAGGGAAGTTTGGATATAATGTCACAACATGGCCACTGCAACTTAACACCTGTAGCCAGTGCCCTTGGCCCACAGACCCAAACCTTGTTTAGGATTTGCCAGAAGTAAAGGTTCGCAGCCCCCAGGGGAGCTAAGCGAACCCTTCCACTAACATGGTATGGGGCTAGGTGGCATGGTGCATAATGATTTAAGGGAAAAACTTGCAAAGGTGAAGAGGGTGCAGTCAGATTAGGTGTAAGAAAAGACCTGTCCAGCCAAGTCAGTCATCAACAGAGATACAAAGACAGAACATGCAGGACGAACAATCACAACATTTAGACACAAGGGCCCAAAACAGACTCCCATGTGTACCAGATGGTCTGGTTTGTTGAGAACCCAGAGAGATTCGGCCTCAACAAGACCAAAAATTGTACAGATGGGATGGGAACCATTTATTAAGGCTACCTAATCCCCAGAGATTTCAGATTCAGAGTTACAGATGAGGCCCGACTGGGTCCCTCACATGATGCTCTCAGAAGAGAGACACCCATCCAGACAAGGAAAGGGGACCTCTCTCCATGCCTTCGCATCAACACTCTATCAGACCTCCCAGGGCAAATTGACCTGTTCAGATTCAGATTCCTAGGTCAGTACCAGACAAAAATGGAGGTAAGAGACAAGACTTTGAACATAGATAGTCTTACCGTGGTCGATCAGAATAAACCTTCAGTGTTGGGGGTCCTGATTGGGGTCTCTGAGGATCCTTGAGAAGCCCCCAAATGTTATGCTCAGTCCGTGGGGACCCAAAAGACTATCAGGGAGACTGACTCACCAAAATGGAAAAGCAAGGTTTATTGTGTGCACATTAAAAACCGACAGGAACCTCATCAGCACAGCAGTGGCAAGATGAGGCATCCCATCCTTCTAGAGGACATTATTTAAAAGCAAAACCCAGAAAAGTTACATTAGCAGTGTGTGTGCTGGTAGATGATTGATGTGGGATGTGATATATGCTTTGATATGTTCTATTGCCTTTGGTTAATAAAGAAGCTGCTTTCAGCCAGGAGGAAAGAGGTATACAGAAAGAGTAGGTGGAGTCAGGGAGATGCCATGTAGCCACCACCAGAGATAGACTTGGTGGAACCTCGACAGTAAACCACAGCCACGTCGTGATTAATGGATATGGGATAGTTTAGAATATAACAGCTAGCCAATAAGAAACTAGAGGTAATAGGCCACACAGCAATTTAATTTATACAGATTCTGTGGTTATTTTAGTTCTGGGCAGCCAGGAATGAACAAGCAGCATTCCCCTACAGGTGATCATATCTACAATGGTTGGAACATTAGGAATTTCCTTTGGATGGTTTGTTACTGGGTGGTGTCTGGGTTGTCTAAGTTTATGGTCTTTATTGGATCCAGATATTGCCACAGGGTAAAATGCTGAGACTCAGGCCTCTACTGACCTTGTCATGGCTGGGTCCTACAGCTACACACTTCAAAAGTTTTTTGTTAAACTGGATAAAATAAAGTTGATAAAATTTCCATATTATTATGATTTTTAAAACATAGAACTGGCCAAGGATGTTATTAAATACATTGACTGAGGATAAAAATAACATTTTAAAGATAGATAAATACATAGATGATAGATAGGTACATAGATAGATAGATAGATAGATAGATAGATAGATAGATAGATAGATATCCTGAAAGAGAAAGAGAGAGTCAGATTTTTCTTTGGACTGCCAGCTCTCAAATAACAGCATAGAGACTTATTAATAATAAAAGCTTGGCCTTTTATATATCTTAGGCTTGTTCCACCTGCTCCTATAACTTAAATTAATCTGCTTTGATTAATCTACATTTCAGCATGTAGTTTTTAACCTTTATTTCCTACATGTATAACTCTCCATGTCCCCATGGCATCTGCTTCATACCTCAACTCATCTCCTCTTTCTTTCTATCCCCAATGTTCCACTTAAATAGTCTGCCTAGCCATTCATTTTTTTCATTACACCAATTGCAATTCTACAGCTTCACATAGTGTACAAATATTCGACAGCAGTTATAGTCATATATATACAAACACACACACATATATGTGTGTATATATATGTGTGTGTATATATACATATATATATACATATATATACATATACATGTTAAAGTAACATACATTAAATATATCACCCACAATTTAGGGGTTTGTCTTAGTTAGGGTTTCTTTTGCTTTAAGGAAAATATGACTGTTGGAGGAAGGGGCTGCTTGCTCTTCCCAGCTGCCCCAAAATAATCAAACAGAAACTATATTAATTAAAACACTGCTTGGCCCATTAGCTCTAACTTCTCATTGGTTAACGCTTACATCTTAATTTAACCTACCTCCATTAATCTGTGTATCACCACAAGGTCGTGGCCTACAGAAGTTTCAGCACATCTATCTCCAGTGGCGGTGGATCCATGGCATCCCTCTGACTCTGCCTTCTTTCTCAGATCATTTCGTCTATTCCTCCCCACTTACCTAAGTTCTGCCCTATCAACAGGACAAGGCAGTTTTTTTTATACATTAATGGTAATCACTGTACACAGAGGGGACTCCCACATCACCTCCTCTTCGGCCCCTCCTCCTACATATGACAAAAAAGCAAGTTGGGGAGGAAAGGATATATTTGACTGACATTTCCACAGCCCTGTTCATTACCGAAGGAAATAAGAACAGGAATTCAAAAAGGGCAAGAACCTGGAGGTAGGAGCTGATGGAGAAGGCATGGAGGATTACTGCTTGCTTACTTCCATCCCATAGCTGCCTCAGCAGGCTTTCTTATATAACCCAGGACCACCAGTCCAGGGATGGAACCACCCACAACGGGCTGGGCCCTCCCCTGATAATTACTAATTAAGAAAATGCTTTAGAGTCAGATCTTATTGAGATATTTTATCAATTGAGATTCTCTCCTTTAAAATAACTCTTGTTTGTGTCAAGTTAACTTCAAACTTCAAACTACATGGTTTCAGTTATTTTAATAATAATATTTTAATAATAAAAAATATGAATCAAATATTCATATTTGATTATGAATAGCCACCATACTCTCATATATTTGCCTGCTTTGTTTCCAATTGGTGAACACTTTGGGAAAGGATAAGAAGCTTGGTCTTTTGGGCCTTGTTGTTGAAGGTTTGTCACTGGAAGTGAGTTTTGAGTTTTCAAAAGCCCATCCGAGCTATACCCCTCTCCCCCTCTGTCAATCTCTCTTCCTGATACCTGCAGATCAGGATATAAAGCTCTCAGTTACTACCCCTGCACTGGGCCTGTCTTTCTCCTGTCATGATGATCACAACAATGGAACAGTAACTAAGATATTAGATTATTTATGTATTATAATAATAATACCAAGGATTACAATATTTTGAATAAAAACATTAGAGTGTTGTTTAGTACTCCTTGATGCACATTATTTAAATATCTCCTGGAATTTAAAGAAATATTTCATTTTCTTCAAATTATCTGTTATTCATCAATTTTCCAGTTACTTAATCCATTACTGTTAAGCCTCATTAATTAAATTAGGCAGATTTTTCATTAAAGAAGTTTTTGTAGGATGTATTCTATTCTGGAGGTATTTGACAACCCTAGGTACAGACCATACAATGAAAGCATGTAATGGGATCAAAAGTTACAAAGGTGGAATAGAATCATATCTCAGAGTCACAGACCTAGCATATGTCATTGTATTTCAGTCTAAGAAGATGGTCGACATTCTGAGTATGTGGTAAAGCCTGACATGCCTATGAGTAGTTGATTTAAGTATTGCTGAGACTGAGGTGAGTGATTGAATGATGGCATTACTACTAACACTGAGGTAATACCCAGTAACTTCAGAACCAATGTTAGAGGTGATGAGATGTGGAAAGGGTTGAAATGTTGCAAAATGGAACTCCTAGGTACTTGAGAATTAAAGATTTGAAGGACTTGGCTAAGGTATAGTTGTTCTTAGAGTTATGAAAGTAAGTTACTTCCAAAGATGTTACTTTGGCTGTAAAAATCATGCAACTGTTCTGTTTCAAATGGAAGTATGTAGAAAAATACTGGTGTCCAGGGAAAGACATTTCGATTATAATTTTATGAGAATAAATGAATGTGTGGCTTATGAGATATTGAATATTTTTAATCTGAATATTAGTCCTGTGTGGTGCCTTAATCTAAGAAATATTCATGCAGAGGTTACCAGGTAAATGAGTCTGGAGCAATATAAATGTGTCTTAACAATGATAAGTTTTAGGTTTCAAAGGTATTTACATTAACGTCAAAACCCTAAAGCAAACACTGAGTAAAGTCTGATTATAGACCAGTCATTTTTGTCTTTACACATGTTACATCAGTAAGCACACAGATAATGGACATTTACTCCATCCTTTTATATAAACTACAGTTATTGTTTTTTCTATCCTCTCCTTTTCCTGCCTTTCCTTCCTGTTCCTTTTCCTTCTTTCCTTACTCCACCACTTCTCATTTCTTTCTATCTGTCCTCCTATGTCAATGGACAAGGATTCAGGAAACTGTCCAAGTTTTACAAATCCACCAGGAAAATATTAAACACTTTTTATAATGGCATATTAAAATGATTTTATCATAAGAGTTAAAAATATAAGTAATGCTAAATTTAATGTTTTAATAAATAGATAAGAAATTTATTTCACATATATTGATTTTTCTTAAACTATGTACATACACCAAAAATTAAGTTAAAAGGTAAGTGTTGATGGGCTAAATGGCTTTAAACATCTGAATACAATATGCACTTACACTCCTTCTGTAAACTTGATTTTCATATTTAGCAATTCAGAAATTAACTTATATTCACAAAATGATAGAATGCAATAGTATCACAAACACACACACAAAGATTAACTCAAAATCCCAATATAGTACTGAACACCTAAACTCCTGCACAAACAGTCAAGTTGATATTAATACTGAAGCTGAAAAATGTGGTTCTCACAAATGTTCTTTATGTACTCTGAATCAGTAGTTTTTTTATCATTCACACATTTACATACAGGGAAATATTTTCTTTTATAAAAGTCAATTTGAAGTATCTACTTTTCCTGTTCTTTATTTTATCTCTTTACAGTTATTTGCTATGTTATTGTGACTACTAAGCTGTCCCAATAGTAAGAACCTGGAAGTTCTTCAATATTTAAAAAATAAGAGAAAAATAATATATAAAAATGAAGTTGCCTTAGAAGCCACAGTAAATCTCACCCTATTTAAGGATTTATTCACTTATAGTAATAAAGATTTACTAACTTTGATAAAATATATCTAACATTTTACTGAGAAATTCATAATTATTTAATCAACTGCTTCAATAGTATTTAAATATTTCTTTCTTTGAGTGAATAAAATGATGGTTATCAAATGTTTTAATCTTTTATATAAAAGTTTAATTTTATTTTACATAACAATGATAGCTCCCCTCTCTCTCCTCTTCCTGCTCCCTAGCCACCTTTCTCCCTCCCACTGACCCATCCACTCCTCAGAAAGATTACTGAATATTCTAATGGAGCCTAGTATATCATAATTCTTTTGAAAAAGTTTTGTTCAAGCATGAGATACTTGAAACAATTTTAAAACAGTAAACTTTAAACTATAAACTTTAAAATTACAGTACTGATTTAACTCATAAACAGATTTAAAAAATAGAAAATACCCTGAAAATTAGAATAAACATTCCACAGAAAACACAAATGGTGAAGTTTTCTTTGTTTTAATAATATTCATACACAGTTCTTTCCTCCTTCCTTCCATCTTTCCTTCTTTTCTTTTTTTATTTCTTCCTTTCAGTTGAAAATACGTTCTACTCTCAGACAATATATCCCAATCAGAGTTTTCTCTCCCTCCACTCCTTCTAGTTCCCATTCATCTTCTGTCTCCCACAAATCCAATCCCTCCATTTCCTCTGTAGAAAATATCAGGACTCCAAGAGAGAACATCCAAGCATGACAAAATAAGATCCAAAGCAAAGCAACATACTCACATTTTTTAATGGAATCTCAACATCAGCTTTAACATGTGTTTGCTGCCTTCCCATACAGCAGGCCGTTCCCTTACCTAGCAACATGTGATGTGCTTTTTGGTTCTCACTTTTTATAAGTGGACAACTTTTCCCCAAGAATGACATTTTAAAAGTTGTCAGTAAGCTATCACAAAGAAGTTTTGGATCTCTGTGAGTTCGAGACCAGCCTGGTCTACAAGAGCTAGTTCCAGGACAGGCTCCAAAACCACAGAGAAACCCTGTCTCGAAAAACCAAACAAACAAACAAACAAAAAAAAAAAAGAAGTTTTGGATGAAAGGTGTTACTTAGTCTTTAAAATTTTAGTTTCTAGAAAACTCAAAGCAGAGAAAAGTCTTTTCTGTTGATACTTCAACATTTATTCCTTTCCTTTTATTCTGCTTATTCTTCCCTATAAGTACTTTTTTATTTTCAAAATAAAAAAGGGGAAAGGTCGACAAAAAATTTCTTATTTCTTATGTACATGTGGGAAGAAGCCTAATGAAAGATGTGACTTCGTCTTATTTAAATTTCTTTGTAAAAGTATCGAAGAGGATCAAAGTTTATTTCCCATAGAAATAACCTTGTTATTGTAATGTAAGCCAAGGGCTTGAAGACGTTTCTTCAAGAACAATGTTAACACAATAAAACAATTTCTAGATAATGTGGACATTCACATATCTTGCTCTCACATATATACTATTAATTGTTCTAGGATGCCTGATTTTTAAAGAGTTATACTCTATCTTTAAATTATTAAGACATTATATTTCTAAGATTAGAAGTCTTTAATGTTCATTTGTTTGGGTTTCTATTTATTAAGTAAGTTTGTAATCATTTCTTTGGATATTTTTACCAATTTATTAGATATATATTAAATGCAAGATGTAAAATTCATTTCTATATACACAAAATATAAGCAATAAGTATAAAATATAGAATGTTCCAGGAAATTTGTGAGACTAAGAAAATAATATAATTATTAATAATATTTTCAGATAAATATTTTGTTTTCTAATGGTCTTTCTGGATTCAATCCTATAGAAGTATGCATATTCAATTATATTTAAAGTTGATAGAAAGTTAAATAATAGAAAATTAACAATACAAATGATTTCTCTTCATGACAGTGTAAATCAACATTCCCTAGTATAGAATTTGTAGCTGTCTAAATCAAATTTATTCCTGTTTATAGATTATAACCTGTTTCTGAAAGCTTTGACATATGTGCATTTAATATTTGATGAAAGTCATGTTGACTCAGGTTTGGAAAATCTATTTTAATAAGAAGTTTGTCCTTTTGCCTCCCAGTAGGTCTTATGCAGATGGCTCACAAAAGAAGGGTGTATCAGTTATCACCCAATACATTGAAACAGTTTCTTAGGGAAGGTAGGCAAGCCTCATTTATGGAAACAGAAAACTGTAATCAGAGAATGATTTCAAATGTGTAACTTGCAACAGAGATCTTTTCTCTTCAAAATACCCCCACAGAAAAGACACCTTTTATCAGGTACTATATTTGTTTTTACCAGATTTATAGCAAGCACAGTCATACAATGTTTACATAACATTTTTGCTATTTAACCTGAAATAAAAATATACATATTATTTACAGAGCTGATAATAAATATAGCTGCACACCCACTGTTCTGCTCCAGGATCCAGCCAGTTGTTTCAAGCTTTTATGAATGGCCAATAAAACTTAATAGATACTATTTCTTGTGTTTTATTCCCAGAGCAACAATCAGATAAAAAATTAGCTCACTTTGAAAAGCCTGTGACATCATTCATCATAAACCCTGACAATAAACTCAGTACTGAACTCTATGAATAATAAAACAATAGCTGCAGACATAGAGGCTAGACAGTGTGACAAAAAATGATATTTATTATGGACAGATCACAGAACACCCCCAAAACCAACTAGGAGATTGAGTCCTGTATGTAAAAGCAAAGAGCCTTTTTACTCTTACACAAGTTTGCAATCTCAGACTCTCTGTGTGTCCAATGTTTTGGAATGATTAGAGAGCCCCAAGCTCAGTTAAGGTTGGGTTTTTATAGTAGAAAGGTGAGGTATTTCTAAGGTTCAGGACCTCTGATTAGCTGATATTTATCTAGGGATGTCCTGGTCAAAAGCAATGGGTTTATACTGGCAGGATATCCTATCTACAATGTTTGGTACTGAGAATCAGACATCTATTGAGCTTGTTATAAATGAGTCCAACAATATTGTGATTACTTCTACAAAATCTGAGACCATACTGAATCCTGCTAAATGATGTGTGTTTGTCATTCTTAGCCTGTGTTTTTTATTTAATTACTGAGGTGGTTAGTATGTCACACAAAAAGGTTGGAAAACTAATTCATTTTTTTTGTGAATCAAGCAGACTAGTTTGGTGATTTCTCATTTGAGTAATATACAAATGATAATTATACTTAAAAATGTCATTAAATAAGGCAACTTTTCATTGTTTACTCTAATTCTAAGAGAATTGATAAACACACTCCTATTTGTGAAAGTCAATATTTCTTAATATAAAAGTTGTTCTTTGAAAATATCCGTGCCACTAAATTCAATCATCCTGTGGTAAAATACCCTATCTGCATTGCTCTTACTCATGGTGATTAATTGTTACTGACACCACAGCACTTGATCTGACAGAAAATAAGAACAGAAGTTGTAGGCATGTTGAATTGCAAATGGAAAAGAAAAAAAAAACTGTTTTCAATCATATTAACAAAATTTCTCAGCAGTGCTCTCTTTCTTTTCAAATTTCACAAATTTGACAGACAAAATTGAATCTATATCTAAAGGTAATATCAAATTATCTGAAAGAATCCATACTGTTGAAATTGACATTCAAAATTTGTTAAAAAGTTACGTTAAGTTAGCAGATAGAGTGTCTCTCCAGGATGGCAATCTGTCCAAGGATGAGGTGTTATCTTTAAAGGAGAAACATTAGACCTTAGAATCAAATGTGCAGAATGAGGACCAGAGGCTAAGTGCTTCAACAAAATCATATACAGGGCAGACACGGGCAGTGCAGACTGGCACATACGCGGGCGGCGCAGAAGCGAACTTATATTTTTTGATGGTCCAAGCTTGAAACAGTGAAGCCCAAACTGAGAGCAGATCGTTCCACTACAACTAATTCAAGTAGGTGTTTTGGTGGCTGTCCTGCAGAGTGGTAGGCCTTTTGTTGGTGAGGTCCATGGAGAACAGGGAGCCTGGTCCTGTTCCTGTGACCCTCCTGAGTGGTGAGAGGGATTTTGGCCCATGATGGGAGCCAGGAAACAGACCAGGGGCATTTTGTAAGCAGGGCCTCTGGCCAGCAGGGAAATCTGATCCTGTTTTAGAAGACCCACTAGAAGCAGGCGCCAAGGGAAGAATTCACCCAACAATCTGAAAAACAACATGAAAACACAAGAACCCAATGATCTTACAACAAAAGGACTTGAACACCCTAGCACAGAAGAAGTGGAAAAAATCGACTTTATGAAAGCAATAGAGTCCCTCAAACAACATATAAAAAATTGCCTTATAGAAATGGATGAGAAGTATAACAAAAAGTTTGAAGAAATGAGTAAATACGTAAATGATAGCCAGGGGAATGATCAAACAAGTAATGAAAACAGTTCAAGAATTGAAAACTGAAATGGTGACAAGGAAGAAAACACAATCAAAAGGCCAGCTGGATATGGAAAATCCAGGTCAAGGAACAGAGACTACAGAAACAGACATAACAAATAATAGAATACAAGAGATAGAAGAATCTCAGACTCTGAAGACACCACAGAGAAAATAAATGCACTGATCAAAGAAAACAGCAAATTCAACAAATTCTCATCACAAAACATTCAGGAAATATGGGACACAATAAAAAGACCAAACCTAAGAATAATAGGAATAGAAGAAGGAGAAGAGTCACAGCTCAAAGGCCCAGAAAATATTTTTATCAAAATTATGGAAGAAAACTTTCCCAACGTAAAGAAAGACATTCCTTTGAATATTCAAGAATCTTACAGAACACCAAATAGACTGGATCAAAAAAAAAAACCAACCAACCAAACAAACAAACAAAAAAAAACCCTCCCCTCGCCATATAATAATCAAAACACAAAACATACAGATTAAAGAAAGAATATTAAGAGCTGCAAAAGAAAATGGTCAAGTAACTTATAAAGGTAAACACCTGACTTCTCTATGGAAACCAAGAAAGCCAGAAGGTCCTGGATAGAGGTACTGCAGAAACTAAGAGACCATGGATGCAAGCCCAAACTACTATACCCAGCCAAGCTATCATTCACTATCAATGGAGAAAACAAAATATTCCAGGATAAGAACAAATTCAAACAATATGTAGCCACAAATCCAGCCTTACAGAAAGTAATAGAAGGAAAATCACAACCCAAGGAATCCACCATTGCCAACACCGCCTACAATAACTCAGGCATTTAGCGACCCTTTACCAGCACAACTCAAAGAAGGGAGACACACAAACTCTACTACCAAAAACAATAAGAATACCCGGAGTAAATAACCACTGGTCATTAATATCACTTAATATTAATGGAATCAATTCACCTATAAAAAGGCACAGGCTAAGAGATTGGATACAAAAACAGGATCCAACATTCTGCTGTTTACAAGAAACACATCTCAACCACAAAGACAGGTATCTACTCAGAGTAAAGGGTTGGGAAAAGGTCTTTCAAGCAAATGGGCGTAAGAAACAAGCAGGTATGGTCATACTAATTTCTAACAAAAGTGACTTCAAATTAAATTCAATCAGAAGAGATTGAGATGGACATTTTATACTCATAACAGGAAAAATTCATCAGGATGAAGTCTCAATCCTGAATATCTATACCCCTAATATAAAAGCACCCACTTATGTAAAAGAAATATTACTAAAACTCAAGGCAGACATCAAACCACACACACTAGTAGTAGTAGACTTCAACACACCTCTCTCACAAATGGTCATGTCAAACAGACAGAAATCTAATAGAGAACTAAGAGAATTATTGGAGGTAATGAAGCAAATGGAATTTACAGACATCTATAGAACACTCCACCCAAATAGGAAAGAATATACCTTCTTCTCTGCAGCTCATGGAACCTTCTCGAAAATTGACCACATTCTCGGTAACAAAGGAAACCTCCACAAAAACAAAAAAAAATCAGTGTCCACCTGAGTCTTATTAGATCACCACAGACTAAAGTTAGAAGGCAACAACAATGCTACCCTCAGAAAGCTGACAAAATCATGGAAACTGAACAGACAACTACTGAACCACTCCTGGGTCAAAGAAGAAATTAAGAAAGAAAGTAAAGTCTTCCTTGAATTTAATGAAAATAAAGAGACAACATACTCAAACCTATGGGACACAATGAAAGTAGTGCTAAGAGGAAAGTTCACAGCACATAGTGCCCACTTAAAGAAAATGGAGAAAGCATACATTGGAGACTTAACAGCACACCTGACAGCTCTAGAGAAAAAAGAAGCAGATGCACCCAGGAGGAGTAGAAGACTGGAAATAATCAAACTGAGGGCTCAAATCGACAAAATAGAAACACAGAAAACAATACAAAGAATCAATGAAGCAAAAAGTTGGTTCTTGGAGAAAATCAACAAGATTGACAAACCCCTATCCAAACTAACTAAACGACAAAGAGAGAACACACAAATAAATAAGATCAGAAATGAAAAGGGGGACATAACCACAGACACAGAGGAAATTCAGAGAATCATTAGATCTTACTACATAAGCCTATGTGCCACAAAATTGGAAAATGTAAAGGAAATGGACATATTTTTAGATAAGAACCATATACCAAAGTTAAACCAAGACCAGGTGAACAATCGAAATAGACCTGTTAGTCGCAAAGTATTAGAAGCTTTTATCAAAAACCTCCCTTCCAAAGAAAGCCCAGGACCAAATGGTTTCAATGCAGAATTCTATCAGAACTTCCAAGAAGAGCTAATACCTATATTCTTTAATGTATCTCAAAATATAGAAACAGAAGAGTCATTGCCAAATTCCTTTTATGAAGCTACAGTCACCCTGATATCAAAACCACACAAAGACTTAACCAAGAAAGAGAATTACAGGCCAATCTCACTCATGAACATCAACGCAAAAATTCTCACTAAAATACTGGCAAACCGAATCCAAGAACACATTATAAAAATTATCCATTATGATCAAGTAGGCTTCATCCCAGAGATGCAGGGCTGGTTCAATATACGCAAATCTATCAATGTAATCCATCATATAAATAAACTGAAAGAAAAAAACCCATATGATCATTTCATTAGATGCTGAAAAAGCATTCGAAAAATTCAACACCCCTTTATGATAAAAGTCTTAGAGAGATTAGGGTTACAAGGGTCATACCTAAATATAATAAAAGCTATATACAGCAAGCCAACATCCAACATTAAATTAAATGGAGAAAAACTCAAAGCCATCCCACTAAAATCAGGAACACGACAGGCTGTCCACTCTCTCCATACCTCTTCAATATAGTGCTTGAAGTTCTAGCAATAGTAATAAGACAACATAATGGGATCAAGGCGATTCGTATTGGAAAGGAAGAAGTTAAACTTTAATTATTTGCAGATGATATGATAGTATACATAAGCGACCCTAAAAACTCTACCAAAGAACTCTTACAGGTGATAAACACCTTTAGTAATGTGGCAGGATACAAGATCAATTCCAAGAAATCACTTGCCTTCCTATACACTACGGATAAGGAAACAGAGAGGGAAATCAGAGAAGCATTACCTTTCACGATAGCCAAAAATAGCATAAAATATCTTGGGGTAACTCTGACCAAGGAAGTGAAAGATCTATTTGACATGAATTTTAAGTCTTTGAGGAAAGAAATTGAAGAGGATACCAGAAAATGGAAGGATCTCCCTTGCTCTTGTATTGGGAGGATCAACATAGTAAAAGTGGCAATTCTACCAAAAGCAATTTATAGATTCAATACAATCCCCATCGAAATCCCATCAAAATTCTTCACAGACATTGAGAAGACAATAATCAACTTTATATGGAAAAACAAAAATCCCAGGATAGCCAAAATAATCTTATACAATAAAGGATTGTCTGGAGGCATTACCATCCCTTACTTCAAACTCTATTACAGAGCTACAGTATTGAAAAAAGCTTGGTATTGGCATAGAAACACAGAAGTCGACCAATGAAATCGAATTGAAGACCCGGACGTTAACCCACAAACCTATGAACATCTGATTTTTGATAAAGGAGCTAAAAGTATATAATGGAAAAAAAAGAGAGCATCTTCAACAAATTGTGCTGGCAAAACTGGATGTCAATCTGTAGAAAAATGAAAATAGATCCACATTCATCAAAATGCATAAAACTCAAGTCCAAATGGATTAAATACCTCAATATCTGTCTGAACACACTGAACCTATAGAAGAGAAAGTGGGAAGTACTCTACAACACATGGGCATGGGAGACCACTTCCTACGTATAACCCCAGCAGCACAGACTTTAAGGGCATCAGTGAATAAATGGGACCTCCTGAGACTGAGAAGCTTCTGTAAAGCAAAGGACAGTGTCACTAAGATATAAAGGCAACCCACTGACTGGGAGAAGATCTTCACCAACCCTGCAACTGACAAAGGTCTGATCTCCAAAATATATAAAGAACTGAAGAAACTAGACTGTAAAAGGCTAATCAACTCAATTATAAAATGGGACACTGAGCTGAACAGAGAATTCTCAACAGAAGAAATTCAAATGGCCAAAAGATACTTAAGGTCATGCTCAACCTCCTTAGCGATCAGGGAAATGCAAATCAAGACAACTCTGAGATACCATCTGACACCTGTCAGACCAAAGCTAAGGGTGAGTATAAATAGCATTGTAATTGTTGGTTTGAAAGACACAGGTGTGGGTATGAGTATCATCACTGCAGAATCTTGGCATCCAAATTTGCCTCTTCCAAAGGCAGATGCTCATTTACTACAAATTGGAACCATAACTCAAGTTAAACAAAGCATGAGATAGGTTGACTGCATTGGGCCAGAAGATCAAAGAGGGAAGCTGAGGCCATATGTGGCTAATAATGCAGTAAATTTATGTGGTCATGACCTGCTGCAGCAATGGAATATGCAGTCCCAGGAACTCAAAATTCTGGAGAGGATATTAATAGGTACTATACACAAAGGTCATAGCCATCCAGGATGTACAAGAGCTTAAAGCAACTAGCAAACCTTGAGAGGTACAAAAAGCCCTACCTTTAAAATGGTTAACTGAGAAACCAATAGGGGTTAAGCAGTTACCTCTAACTGAAGAAAAGCTCCAGTCTTCAGAACAGCTGGTACAAAAGCAACTAGATGCTCACCATATTTAAAAATCAACACGCCCTAGAAATTCTCCTGCATTCTTTGTAAAAATGAAATCTGGTAAATAGAGATTGGTGACAGATCTAAGAGCTGTCAGCAAGGTAATTCAACCTATGGGCCCTCTACAATCCGGAATGCCTATGTCTTCTCTATTAACAAAATGATGTCCTCTTATTGTCATTGATTTGAAACATTATTTCTTCACTATATCTTTACAAGAAAAGAATAGAGAAAATTTTTACTTTACATTGCCTACTTATAAATTTTTTCAGCCTACTAGGTGATATTGATGGACTATTCTCCCACAAGGAATGCTCAGTAGCCCCTCTCTGTACCAATACTTTGTAAGTCAGCCATTGGAAATAATGCATAAGCAATTTCCCAAGTCTATAATTTCCCATTACATGGATGATACTTTGCTATCTGATTCAAACATATATACTTTAGAAATAATGTTTGAAGAAGTAAAGAAAGTTTTGCCAAAATGGAGATTACAAATTGCTCCTGAAAAAAATACAGAGAGGAAATTCTGTCAATTACCTAAGTTATAAAATAGGTTTTCTGAAAATTAGAACACAAAAGACACAAATTAGGAGAAACTGTTTGCAGACTATCTTAATGACTTTCAAAGTTTGTTAAGAGACATTTCCAGTCTATGAACAGCTTTGGGATAACACCTAATCTAATAATTGATTTAAACAAAACCTTAGTTGGTGATATAGACTTGAATAGTCCCAGAGAACTAACAGCTAAAGCAGAAAGGGAATTGACCATTGTTGAGGAGAAATTATGGGAGGCACATGTGGATAGGGTGAATACAAATCTAAATTGTATTCTAGTCATATTGCCTTCCATAATTTTTCCTACAGGAATTTTAATGGAGAGGGATGATATTATTTTAGGATTCTTTTATCACATAAATCAAGAAAAAAATTAAATGCTTTTGTGGAAAATGTCTCTGAATTAATTTTAAAAGGTAAATTGAGACTTTGTCAATTAGCAGGCATAGAACCAGCAGAGTGTATCAGACCTTTCACTTCTGATGAAATAAAAAAAAGTGATGGGAAAACAATGAATCATGGTAAAGAACTTGTGGTAATTTATTTGGAGAAATTAATAGCAATTATCCCAAAAGTGATAGACTTAAGCTTATAATGAAAATTTCTTGGATTCTTCCCAGAATTATATGTGATGCTCCAATAACTGGAGCTTGTGCATTTTATACTGATGCAAATAAATCAGGGAAGGCAGTTTATAAATCAGAAGACTTAAGTAAGGTGGAACAAAATCCTTATAGTTCTGTCCAGAAGTCAGAATTATATGCTATTCTAGTGGTGATTAGGGATTTTCAAGAACCTCTTAATATAGTTACTGATTTACAATATGCAGAAAGAGTTGTCTTGCATATTGAAACCACTAAATTTATACCAAATCATACAGAATTGACTTTATTATTTATCCAGGTACAAGATATAATGAGGAATAAGCTTTGTCCTACATATATAACATACATCTGATCCTATACATATCTGCCAGGTTGCATGGCATAAGGTAATACAGAAATTGATCAATTATTGTTTGAAAGCTTGTTGCAGGCCTCAGAATTCCATGAAAAATCATGCCAATAGCAAAGATTTAAAGAAATTTTTTTTTTTGTTACATGGCAACAAGCTAAGGAGATTATAAAGAGATGTCCTACTTGCTCTTTCTATAACCAAACACCACTACCTGCAGGGACTAACAAAAAGGGTACTTAAAGAAATGAAAACTGGTAGATGGAGGTGTTCTACTTTGCATAATTTGGAAAATTAAAATATGTACAACACAACATTGACACTTATTCAGGTTTTCAGTGGGTAACTGCTTTATGCTGAGAAAATGCTGATTCAGTAATCACACATTTATTAGATGTTATAGCAATCATGGATATGCAAATATGGAAAGATAATTGTCTAGCATATGTCTGTATGAAAATAAAACAGTTTTTTGCTTATTATAATATTAAGCATATTACAGGTATACCTCACAATCCTACATATCCCACAGTTATAGAAAGATCAAATTGAACTATAAAGGATATGTTGAATAAACAGAAATGGGTAGAAAATAGCCTCCAGAAATAGGTTGCATAATGTTTTATTAAACTTGAATTTTCTTAACTCTAATGAGAAAAGGAGACCAGCATCAGAGAGACTATGGATAATAGAAAACTCTTCTGAATTAAATCAATCAGTTTATTTCAATGATGTGCTGACCTCATAATGGAGGCCAGGAGATGTGCTACATTGAGGAAGGGGTTTTGCTCTTGTTTCCACAGGAGAAGAAAAACTATGGATACCATCAAAATTAATAAATATTCAGTTTGAAAAGGAGAAACCTCTAGAAAAAGAGAAAGGACAGCTCATCCACAATGGTGACAACCATACAGATGGTAAAGAAACCTCATAAGGTGTAGGCTCATATTTCCGTATGGTACAAGAGCTATAAGTCCAGTCTGAGGTGCTCAAGAAGAAATTGTAGGGCTGTGGATAGTGCTTTAGTTTTTGACTAGCATGCACAAAGCCCTAAGTTTAATCTATAGCAGCATAAAATGAATTTATTTAGCAGGTGTTTAATTTATTTTATGTACTTTATATCTTGTTTGCTATTCCTAATAATTCTTTTTTGTTTTCCAAGTCCTTTGTTTCCTTTTGTTTTATGCACTATAGAAAATAGGGTTGGACTTTATAATACAGTTGAGTGACTGTCTTTCTTTCTTCTTTTGTCCTTCCTTCTTCCTTCCTTGCTTTGTTCCTTCATTCAATTCTCTCTCTCTCTCTCTCTCTCTCTCTCTCTCCCTCCCTCTCTTCAGTTGCATAAATGTTTGTTTCATATTCTCTGGTGCAGACAGCACAGTCACCTATCTCTGGGGAATAAGGAAGCTAAGGAGGCCTAGCAACTGGTGTTAGAACATGGAGTAACTTGTCCCAGGGCAAAGCAGTCTTCAAGGTGAGTGGGACCCCATGATGGGTTGTAAGTAGGGAGCTGCAGGCAGGCCTTCTTTTCATCCCGCCCGGCTCCCCACATGGCTAGCTTTATACCCGAAATAACAACATGAAACTATTCTTTTAAACACCTCTTGGCCCATTAGTTCTAGCCTCTTAATGGCTAATTCTTACATCTTGCCTAAACCATATTTAGTAATCTGTGTAGCACCAGTCTTACTGGGAAAGATTCAGCATGTCTTACCTGGTGGCTTGCTTCATCATGTCTGCCCTGGGGAGCAGCGGCATGGCGTCTGTGCTCACTTCCATTCTTCCCAGCATTCTGTTCTGTTTACTCCACCTACCTAATTTTCTCTCCTATCAGGGCCAAGGAAGTTTCTTTATTTAACCAATGACCTTCCTTCATCATTTCCCCTTTTCCTGTTTAAACAAAAAGTAAGGAAGGCTTTAAATTTAACATAGCAAAATTACATATAACAAAACAGTTATCAAGCAAGAATTACAGTTACAATATTTACATCTATTTTATCTTTTATCATAACAATGGAAAACTATAACTATAACTATCTATCTATTCTTCAACTCCATCAAAGACTTCAGAAGGATATAATATTACCTAAGTAAATGAGAAGTAAGCAACTTACAAAACTCTAGAAATCATAGAGACATCTCGCTGCCTGGACAGTCACCCAAAGTTCCTCTGTACCGTTGGGGCATCCATCTTCAGCTTACAGGACCATAGTTTCCAGCAGACATTCCCATGAAGCAGGAAAATTCAAAGGCAGTTCAGTCACTATCTGCTGTGTCCCGCAGAATGTCTCGCAAATTCTTTCATGAATCAGGAACCCCAAAAGATCATCTCACCTTTAAGCAAGTTCAGTAGTCCTCTCTCTGCAGGTTCTTTGTGTCCAGTTTATGCAATAGTCCAGGCAAGAGCAGTTTCTTGCCCAAATGTCCATCAAACTCCATAAGGAAACTCTTCGATGCCCATTTTCTTCTTGAAGTAGATTCGTGCTGCCAGGAGCAGATGTGTCTCATTGTCATGAATAAACTTAAATTATTAAAACATTAAATGTCATATTCTGTAGTCTATGAAAGATATGAGGAATGCCTATCTGAAATATATCTATGCACATCTAGAAAATCTAACTAACATGATTACAAGTTTGATTATTATTAATGATTATCCATTAACAACCTATATACATTACATTTTTACATGAGCTACACAATCACAATACCTTAATCAATATCCGATATACACATACATATAACAAGATTGACCTTAATTTTATATCAATAAAGTCAAATCCATATCAATGCAAAGTATTCATATCTATATCATATCCCCCTTTAAATGTAAAAGAACATTTATAAACAATATTTGGGAATATGGACACAGTTATTTCTCTTCAAACTGCTTCCTGCTGTATGGGGGTGCTGTTTAATTGGGTCTTTCATGTTATAACCTGTGTGCTAGATTCATCTCAGTTGGTAGTTTAGTGAAGTGATTTTTTTGAAGGTGTTCACAGCAACCTTTCAGGAGGGAGTGGTCTATCATACCATATTGGGACAGAAGCAATCCACAGGGTCTCATCCTCTGTGACAACAAAAGAAGAAACTACTTCCCAAAGCATCATGTCCTTAGATTCAAATTTTAAAGTCAAGGTATTTTCAAAATATCTATCTTGCATTAGTTCAGCAGCATTTATAAACAATATCTTTTAGCAGCTGTTGCTCTTTCCTCAGCTTTCAAACAATTCAAAGAGAGCATAATAGCATAGAGTATCAAGGTTCTCTGTGTATTTTCCATCTTTGTGCAGCTTTATTTTAACCTCTATTTCATTTTTTACTTTTATTTTTTGATACAGGTTCTTTGTATATCTTTGTCTTGGAATAACTCTGTATACCAGGCTGTCCTTGAACTCTCAGAGATCCCTCTGTCTCTGCCTCCCAGGCATTGGAATTAAAGGCATATGCTACCTCACCTTGAAGTCACAGAGGTCAATCTCCCTCTGCCCCTTGAAGTCTCAGAGGTCAATTTACCTCTGCCTCCTAAGTGTTGGGATTAAAGTTGTGTACTACCACTCTTTCTACTTGTTCTTTCTTTCTTTCATCCTTTCTTTCTTTCTTTTTTAACTTTAAGAACTTTAACTTTTAGCCTTCATATATTTTTAACACACTGTAAACCATTAAGACGTTTTCTTCGACTTTGAATCTTTCTTTTACTGTATATGTCTCTTTTTTGACCACATGAGTCTTCAATTTACCAAGCAATATCGGTAGGACTAAAGCCATGACTTTGCCGGCTGGATCCAGCCCATTCCTTAGTTTTCCAGCCTCATGGCGGAGATACCGCTGGAGCCATTTTTATTGCCACAACTCTGTCGTGTTTCAAAGTCCCTGCCAGCAAGCAAGCAAGCTGCAGCATTCTGCTCACAGACCATACTCATTCATACTGCCTGCCTGAAAGAGTCAGAATTTGCCCTGGCAGGACAGACCAGAACATCAGCATTTTAAAACAGCACAACTTTTTTTTTCCTACTACGGCCAAAAACAAACAAGCATTCGGTCAACTTTTTATCAACACTATTTAAGTGTTTTGTGGCATGACCTCTTAAAAGAGCTGCAGGGCTTTGCAGCTATAGCTGAGTCAGAAAGACTCTCTTAGATGAGAGCACTTGCTTGCCTCTAGCAAGCAGAGTAGACCCAAGACAGTACTACTACCAAGAAACCATGGACAACACTGTCATTTTGTTCTAGAATTACTTCCCAAGCTGTCTCAGGCTTTATGTGGAAGCAGTTGTCCACATCTGAGCACTGTTCTATAGTAGGGAGCTGCAGGCAGGCCTGCTTTTCGTCCCACCCGGGTCCCCATATGGCTAGCTTTATACCCAAAATAACAACATGAAACTGTATTCTTTTAAAGACTGTTTGGCCCATTAGTTCTAGCCTTGTAATGGCTAATTCTTACATCTTGCCTAAACCATATTTAGTAATCTGTTTAGCACCAGTCTTACTGGGAAAGATTTAGCATGTCTGACCTGGTGGCTTGCTTCATTGCATCTGCCCCAGGGGCGCAGCTCTGAGCCCACTTCCCTTCTTCCCAGCATTCTGTTCTGTTTACTCCGCCCACCTAATTTTCTGTCCTATCAGGGCCAAGGCAGTTTCTTTATTTAACCAATGACCTTCCTCCATCAATGGGTAGCACAACTTTACACAAAAATGACCCAGTGCTTAAGGCACTGAGATATCAAACTATTACTGTCTGTGGGACATTTTTTCACCCCACTGCTCACTCTGCCTCCCCAACAGTGGGTAAGGAAACAGTCACAGACCACGAGAGGTATAAAGAATCTGAAATCAATCAACTGGCTAGGAGAGTGGGGGGAGGAAATAGACAAGAAGCCGGAAAAAGTCAAAGATAAGGAGGGGTTTGAAGAATCCAAGAGTAGCTAATTAACCAAGAGAACAGGAGAAAGGAGACAGATGAGGGGGAAATTAAAAAAAAATGGGCACAATTTACTGAAGAGTGGTCCCAGGATAAGAAAGACAGCAAGCAGAGGCAAAGACAAAAAGGAAAGTAGATATTGTCTGTGACAAGGAATTACTACCTCCTTATGCCCCCAGATGCCCTGGAAAAGATAAAAGGGGAGAGGGGAATGGGACAAATAAGGGGCCTTCATTCTTGCCAGGAGGAATGAATATACACTTGGGTGGGGCCTGACAGGACAAAGGTAAGATCAGGCCTCTGATTCACCTGGGTTGTCTGCAAACATCCTAGGACAAGATTTGTTAGGACAAATGGATGCCGTTATTACCACTGACCATGTAGTCTTTTACGATGATAAAACTGAGCAAGGTGTCATCAGAGAGACCCCTGACACCTGGATTCACCCTGGAAAGTAGAGGCCACTTCCCCCAGGATGCTCCCCATTAAGTGGTTACCTGGTAAGCCAGTATGGGCAGAGCAGTGGCCATTACCTGAACTTAAACTTAAAATGCTCAAGGAAATCATCAGAAATATGCTTAAAGAAGGACAGATAAGGCACTCCATAAGATCGTAGAACAGCCCTGTGTTTGTGATACATAAGCCTAATGGGACCTAGAGAATGTTACAGGACCTACAAGTAATCAATGCCTGTATGGAGCTAGTAGGATCCCTTTAAGGGGTTTACCTTGGGTCCCAGTAATCCCCTTGCAGTTTCACCTCACTGTAATTGATCTAAAGGACTGCTTCATCTTAATTCCACTTCATGAGGGGAATTGTGAAAAGTTTGCCTTTCCATTCCTACAGTTAACTCTTCTCGACCTGATGGGAGATATGAATGGACGAATCTCCCACAGGATACGGCCGATAGTCTGGCCTTTTGCCAACAATATTTGTATAGTACCCTCTCTCCTTGTTTTGACAAAGATAATACCCTCCCATACGTTTATATGGATGATCTAAAAATTGAGCATTTAGCGAAATCAGGGCTAGCTCCCTGGCTAACCAGTATTGTTGATATCCACCAACAAAATGGCTTTAAAATAGCCCTAAGCAATATAAAAAAGGCACCCCTATTTGATATATTGGGATCTCATTTAACACTCACTCAAGTCAAGGTAAATGGACCCAAATTAATCCTGCCTGAGCCTCTCACTTTATTGGAGTTACAAAAGATACTGGGGTAAATGAACTGGGTAAGGCCCTGGTTGCCTGTAAAGACTGGGAGACTAGATGTGTTATATGATCTCCTAAAAGGAAGGCAACATTATAAGATCATTTCCTTGCCCCCTGAGAGCCATCAGGCACTCACTGAATTCGTCAATCAGCTCCATCAGGCTTCTTTGGAGAGATATAATCCTAACATTACAATCCAAGGCTGGATATTATTAGGAAAAAAACCATGCTGGCTGCCATTGTTCAGCAGTCTCAACAACTAGAATGGGAACACACCACCCTGGGGGCACTCCCAGAGTGTACTCTCTAGTTGATCAAATAGCTAATATGATCATAAAAACAAGGGCACTTCCCTCTGACATAATGAAAAACATCCCTTTAAATTAATAATTCCATTCAAAATTAAGGATTTAGAATGGGTAGCCAGAATTGTTCCCAATTGAGTCTTGGCCTGGAGGAATTTCTGGGGACCCTGGACACCCACTCTGGAGAGTACCAGTTAGGGAAGCTATATCAAGAACTACACTGGAGAGTTACTTTAGTCTTTTCTTCTAAGTCCCTGCCCCAATCATTCACTGTTTGCACAGATGGTGGGAAGAATGGAGCGCCTCTGTAGTTTTCTCTGCAGGGGGACCATGAAAAAGATTACCAAAATTCCCCCTTGTGGGGAATCTGCTCAATATAAGGAAATGATGGCCATATATGTATTGCCCTACAAGAGGTCCCAGAACCCTGTAGCCTCTATCAGATAGCTCTTATGTGCTGAACCTACTACCACACTTACTCTATGCCTATTTCAGATGCTAATCCTATTTCTGCCTTGATGATACATCTCTGCTCGCTATTAGAAGGTGAAAAAAACCCCATATATATTTAACATCTCAGAGGACAGCGAAACCTCGCTGGCCTCATTTCCCAAGGGAATGCTGCTGTGGATGCTGCAGCTTCAGGGTTAGGTCTCATAGAGGTCTCAACTCTGCCCATAAAAAATGGTACCCAAATGCATGACTTAACTCATGTCACCTGGACAGGACTCAAATACCTATACCCTCAGATCCACACAACAGTATTAAAGAGAATTGTTCATGCATGTAAGACTTGCCAACAGTTTTCCACCCCTCTCCCACTTCACAAAGGCTGGGGGTGAACCAAAGAGGTTAGGACTCAATACCATCTGACAATCAGATGTAACACATTACCTTTTATTTAGTAATTTAAAATACATGTTTGTGACCATAGCCATGTACTCTAAAGCATGATAGGCTACCGCCCACTCACAGGAAAAGGCAACCTGTGCCAAAGGTCACTTTTTTCAATGATTTGCTACGTTGGGACTACCACAATAGGTCAAGACCAACAATGGCCCCTGTTTTATAAGTAAAACATTAAAAGAATTTTTCCAGAGATGGAATATATCCCATTTCACCAGGATCCCATACGATCCATAGAGTCAAGCAATTGTCCAAAGACATCACCAAAAATCTCAAAGAGGTCCTTATAAAACAAAAAGGGGGAGAAGTCTGCCCTCATCTACAACTACAAAAGGCATTAATAACCATCAATATTTTAAATTTTCAAAAATCAGATGAACAAAATAGATTCCAGAAACATTGGGGATCCCGACCAATGAGAACCTGCCTAAAGGTTAGGTGGAAGGATCCACTTACCAATGGATGGGCCCAGATCTATTGTTGACACAGGGCCCAGGATATGGATGTGCCTTCCCAAACACAAAGGAAATGCTTATATGGCTACCCATTTGTAACTTAAAATTTCTCCCACCCCCATCCCAAGGACAACAGCAAAGACTAAGATAACCAATAAAGAAATAAAGAGATTTTGGTGGACAACCCTTAAATTCAAATAAAAGAAAAGAAAAATTGCCTCTGCCCAAGGGAGACTGACCCTTGAGAAAAGTGTTGTCTGTTTATTTCAGATGGCCCTTCTGGTGGTAATCATGTTAATTCTCCTTAGGAGGACCAAGGTCCAGGCAGCAAACCCCCACCAACCACAGAAGATCATGTGGATCCTATTGAGTGCTGGCACTGGAGAGATCCTAAACCAGACTTCTCAGATGATAACACTCTGGACATGGTGGCCTGACCTGATGTTTGACCTCTGTGATTTGGTGCATGGGAGCTGGGATGTGGGGGACTGGATTCTGGGGATCAATGGAAGACCTGAATGTGAAGGTTCTTCGGAGTGTGCCTTACCCCAGGTATCTTACCCTTATGAGCCTATGTGTTCTCATGTCTTTAGGAGACACGACCTTTTATGTATGCCAGCAAAGCAACAAGACTGCCTCCACTATTAGAAACTGCAGGGCTGCTCCTGATTACTGTTGTTCTTTCATGGGATGTGAGCTGACTAGGCTGGACATAATTAGAAAAGACAGAGACTGCATTACTTTATTTACTAAAGTCTTTGGATTCCTTAACAAGGGTAACCTTACAAAATAGGTGAGGCTTGAACTTGCTGTTTATGGAAGAGTGAGGAATTTACAGGGCACTTGCGGAAGAATGCTGCTTCTATGCAGACCATTCTAGGATAGTTACAAGAACCCTAGATGAGTTAAGAAAAGACACCCTATGAGACCTGGTTTAATTGGTCGCCATGTCTCTTTCCTAATTGGACTGATGGCTATTTGTTTATTGATCTGTCTTTTTAGCTGAAACAAGCATTCCAAAAACAGATACAATAGGTACAACTCATGGCTTTTTGTGAACATTAGGATAGGCTAAATACATCTCACCCTGAGGATGAACACTCAGTTTTAGTATATTCAAGCTGATACTCTGGATAGGGGTGGTCCTGACTCATACTCTCCACGTGGGGGGCTATTCTAGCTTGGTGACTAGGGTAGGGGTGGGATATAAATCAAAATGGGGAGATGTTGGGCCAAAATGATCTCAGGGTCTGTACATTGAGGCCTGTAAGACAGAGAAAAGCCTGGCTTGAGTTTGAAGAAACCAAATGAGGATGAGACAGTAAAACTAGGTAGATACCCCTCTAGCCAGAAGGAGGGTGTGGCTGTTTCTACAGGATGTCACTTAACCTATATAAGCTGACACTCACAGCAATAAATTGAGTTCCTGCTTTGACTTGATTTCCTATCATAACTGATTGCCCTGCATTGTGAGGCTGCGGATCTGATTGTCCTGTGCCATGGAGCTGCGAAATGGGTGGATAATACTCTCACCTTTCCCTGGAGAATCAGGACTGTATAGCATGCATATAAAGTCACCTAACAGAAGGGCAGTGAAAGGTTATCTGGATTGATCTGGTCTTGCTCATGAAAAGTTATCTGAATTAGGTTACTTGAAGTTGGAAAATGTATCTTAATTATGAAGAATTATTTTCCATGTTTGGGATCCTGAACTGAATAAGAAGGAGAAAATGGGCTTAGATCTCTGGCTCCTGGTCAGCAATGAAAAGTGGCCAAATGTTTAGGAATCTATTGTGATGGCTTTCCTGGCATGATAAATTGTCACTCTGAAGCAGAACTCACACTTTCTGCCTGACTTTCTTCTTGTCAGATACTTTTGGGTTGCAGCAAGGAAAAAAAGCATTTACACAATTGTTTACACTGTATGAATTTCTAGTGCAATATCAAAAATAAGTATTTGTCATTATCATATCAAGTATGTACATATATAGGATTCTGTGACCCCTAGTGAAGGCATAAAAGCAAAGGGTTTGCTTTGACATTTCTTTGTAAATACAACGCACACAGACACACACACCCATGCACCTATGTCTTTCTAATACTTAAGAACAACATATGTGTTTCAATGTCTGTCATTTTATCAATAAAAATAGTGAAATCATATACATTGTGTACTTTGATATCATATTAATTGTCCTCAGTATTATGTCAATGACATCCTTCCAAGCTGCTGTATATAAGAATAATTAATTAAGTTTCTTAAAAATGTAGAGCCCAAGCTGGCCGTGAACTTACAATCCTTTTCATCCACTGCCTTCAGCATATCCTACAGGTGTGCACCACTACAACTGGCAAAAATTTAAAATTTGATAGTATCTTGGTATAAGGATATAACATTGCTTTTCACTTCATTCATTGAGCAAAATTTATTCTCTTTCCACTTTTAAGCTGTTAAAATCAATTTTGCATAATATACAAAATTTTGTGAAGATACATTTTATTCTCTTAGGTTAAAAGAACAGAATTATAATTGCTTGTTCATTGGTTAAATGGTTGGTTCATTTCTAAGTCAGTATTAAATTTTTTCATGCCTTCTTTGAATTGCTTCTGTGTCATTGTTATCACTTGATATTGTTTCTATTTTTTATTTTACCTATTATGAAAGTGAGTAGTTTTATTTCTTTATAGCTCTACTTGCATTTTTCTCATGAGCAGAAATATTGGTCATGTGTGCAATTGTTTGTGTCTCATTTGTGTATTCATCTCCATGAACTGTTATTTCACACCTTTGCTCATTTTATGACAAAATTTTCTGCTACAGTTGACTTCTGGGAGTTCTTTCAATACTAGATGTTATTATTTTTACTTCTGGGGGGAATTGGTATGTGGACATGAGTGCAGATGTTCACAGAGGCAAGGGCTCCCCTGACGTGGAGTCACATGTCATTATGTGCTGCCTAATGGAGAAGCTGGGAAAGGCATTGGAATCCTTTACAAAAATCCACTCTTAATCTCTACTTTCTATCTGACCCTTCATTCTTTACCTACTTTAAATGCAAGTCCCTTGTCACATTTAATTGACAGTTATTTTCTCCAAGTCTATAGTTTATATTTTCATTCTCATGGAATGGTGCTCTTTCCAAACATGAAAGATTTTAAGTATAGTAAACAAAAATTTATTAATTTATTCATTATGGATTTTTCTTTTTTTCATATGCCTTCACATGAAATATGCTCTTTTGTGTTCATTCTAAAAGTCTCACTGCTTTAGTGTTTTCTTCAAATCAGTAGTTCATTTCATTAAATTATCATACTTTCTATGATTTATCAGTGTTATTTTTAGTAATGGTTATTCTTGCTCCTTTGTATCTCAGTGTTTGATATGCAGTGCTTCATGTAAATCCCTAAGCATTCAGAATCATAAAGTGGCCTAAGTAGTCATAGTAAAGTCCTTTCTCATATAAAATAATAAAAAGATGCTCTTTGCTTATCTAACCTGATATAAAGGGCCATAAATATTTCAGTGATATTGTTGATGGACTAACTTTATATACTATGGAAAAAATTAA
The DNA here is from genome assembly GCF_018167655.1 of Microtus oregoni. NCBI lineage: Eukaryota > Metazoa > Chordata > Mammalia > Rodentia > Cricetidae > Microtus > Microtus oregoni. The sequence goes on along the minus strand of NW_024543073.1, from coordinate 34,219,600 downwards.
AAAAATATTTCTTAGTGTTTGATAAATATAAAATTCTCATTCTACTTAAATATTATACTAATGATATGCTATTTTATTAGAAGTAAATAGCATTATTGAATTAATTAAAGAAAAACAAGCTATGTGTTTTTACAACAACTTTAAACCTTTAACCTTATGACATGAATAACTACATCTTATTCCATTCTACTTCTTTTTATTGGTTGTCTAATTTTTTTCTTACAGATTAGTTTTTCCTCTAAGAATTGTGTTTGCATTAGGAGAACAAATGCTTTTGTACAAATTCTAACATGAAAAGTTCATAAACTTAGAAACTGAATATCAAAACAGGGAATAGGGATCTAGTGGTTAGGAATCAAGGACTGAACATAGAAGAGTAAAATTTTAATGCAAAAACAAAAGTTCAAGTTTGACCTGTCTTGTATCAAATTAGTTTTGCAAAGAATATATTATAATATCAAGAGCATATGTCTTAATTTATTATAAATATGAAAGTCACATTATGATTAGCTTATTTTTGTATCCATAGGTCAGATACCAAAATAAAAACAAGAGCAGAATTTCAGCACATGATCATCTACTTTGTGATTAAATTAATGAATGAGTTAGATGCTTCAAGTCTGATTAGAAAAAGTTGAACATTGAATATTTCATATTCCTTTCAACATTGTTTTTACAATGGCTTGTGTGAGGCCCTTGAGTTCACCCTTTTTTATAATATTGATATTATCTTGCTAAACTGTTGATTCCTATCTAAACTAGAAAAGAAACAGCCAATTCCACCTTAGAAAGCTTTTCTGGAATAAAAGGATATTCTCTATAGTCCACCTTGATTTAACTTATTGGAAAGAACTGCCCAGATCTGCATTTTTTGAAATATACTTTTAACTCTTCCTCTTAGCTGAGAATAACTGATAACCCATTTCCCTTCTTCTTCATTTATAATCAGTGAGCATTATTACTTAGGTCAGCATTTCTAAGACGAGATAAAATGTAGTTTGCTATTTTTTTCTTTACTAGAGGTGTACTTGAAGGTCTGTTTATAGTAACTCTCTGATAAACACACAAAAGTACTGTTTAGAAATTATGTGAGAGACAATAGTGGTTTTAAAGAATTTTTTTTTCACAAGATGAATTAGTTGCTTTTAAATTTTCCATTTTTATGCTATGAAGAAACTATTGGGAGGAAGTTTATTAACATAAAGCCTAATAAAGACCCCTATCACTCCTTCCTCCCCTCTAAGTCTAATCCCCCAGTCTCATTTCCAGTTTTGCAGCAGAACACCTGTGGCAGTCTTCCCTTCGCCATCTCCCATCAGCTGTGGATATCACAGACTTTCTTTCCCCCATCTGTTTTGTCCAAGTGGCTGACACTAGCAGCCATTCATGCTAACCCAAAGGCTGTTCCAAAAAGTGTGATAGGTAGACTTACAGTAAATCCACACCTCTAATTCTCCCCCAGATCCAAAGCCCCAGTCGCATCTCCAGCTGTGTAGCAGAAAACCTGTTGCCATATCCCTTTCTCCATTGTTCCCCTCCTACTGGATCATAGAGAAATTCCACTTCTCCCCAACTTATCCCAGTATCCCTGCCTTTGACATTCACTGGGAACACACCAGCTGAAAAGGAGAAGGGAAATAGGGAATGTGTCAGCAGCGCAAAATAAAAATTCAGAGAAGAAACATAAACCAAGGAACAAAACACCCAACCTACACAATGAAGACAAATCCAGAAATTAGCACCTAGGTCTATAATTGACTCAATCCCAGATGCCTAGGTGTGAGCACAAAAACCACAATTAATAAAAGTCAGGGCAAAGAATCTCCACTACAACACAGCTATCCTACCATAGAAGATGTTGAATATTCCAAAATAATTGAAACATAAGGAAAAGGCCTTAAAACCTTCTATATAAAAATGATAGTTTCTTAAAGAGGAAATTAATAAATCACTTAAAGAAATCAAAGAATACATAACCAAATTGAAAATAATGGATAAAACTGTTCAATATCTGAAAATGGAAATGGAAACAGTAAAGAAATCAAAGACTGAGAGAACTCTGGAAATAAAAAAAAATAGGAATTTGAACAAGAACAACAGATACAAGCTTTACAAACAGAATACAAGAGATGGAAGAGAGAATTTCAGGCATTGAAGATAAGTTAGAAAAAATGGGTATGTTACTCAAAGAAAATGTTAGATCAAAAAAAAAAAACCCTCCACAACAAACAAAAATGAATAATCCTCTGATATCTGACATCCAGAAACACTACATAAAGAACAAACCCAAGAATAATATGATTAGAAGAAAGAGAAGAAACCCAGTTTAAAAGCCCAGAAATGTTTTCAATAAATTGATAGAAGAAAATTTTTCTAAACTAAACGAGATACATATGTACAAAAATCATACAAGACCCCTAATAGATTGGACAAGAAAAGAAACTCCCTTTGGCACAAAATAATCAAAATATTATATGTACAAAACAAAGAAAAATATTAAAACCTGATAGAAAAAGCACCAATAATGTATAAAAGCAGTATACTTTTTACTATTATGTAATTTTATTATAATTATATAAAATCTTTCAATGGAGACTATGAAAGTCAAAAAAGCCTGGACAGATGTATTGCAGACTCTAAGAGACAACAGATTACAGGACAGACTACTAAGTTCAGCACTACTTTCAATCAACACGGTTACAGAAATCAAGATGTTCTACAAGAAATTGAATCTTAAACAATATCTGTCTATAAACCTAGCCCTTCAGAGACTGTTGGATAGGTAATTTCAACTTACAAAACACAGGATATAATTTCACAAGCAAAATGAAAAGAAGGGAAACATACACACATTCAAACATAGACTACCACCACTGTAACAATAAAATAACAGCAATCAACAACCATATGTCTTAATATCAGTGTTTAAAATTTTTCAATATAAAGACATGGGCTAGCAGAAAAGTGTCAAAATCAGAATTTATCCTGTTGTATCCAAGAAATACACATCAAGATCAAGGATAGACTTTATCTCTGGGTAAAGGGTTGGCAAAAATATTCCAAGCAAATGTACCTAAAAAGTAATCTGGTGGGGGCATTTTAATACCTAACAAAATATTTTTAGACCAAACTAATCAAAAGAGATAAGAAAGGATACTACATATTTGCTGTAGGAAATCCTTTAGCAAATAGCCTTTAAGTTACCTCCCCACTTGGGCATGGCATATAAATGCCAATGTAAAGCATGCTCTTGCTCTCTCTTCCAGCTGCTGTATTCCCTGTTTGAGTAGAGAGTGATCTGTGAGTTTACCCCTAAATAAATAATTCTTTTTTTTTAATATTCAATTCTGAGCTAGTATGAGATTTCTTTTTAGCATCCCTCTTCATCTGATGCCCCATGTGGATCTCAACTCTACACCTACTGGGTAGACCAGTCCAAAAGACCCAAACGGTCATGGCCCAGATGGTCTCCCAAGCCTGTACTCCTATTTTGCTTTCACCTACTTCTATGCCACAGCAGAACTAAGTGTGCAGCAACTTGGGAAATTTCCAAGCTTTTGCACATTTTCCCCACCACTGCCACATTCCCTACAACACAGTGACTTGTGCAGCTTTCTGTTATTGTTCCCTGATCACGAGTTCTGGGATCCTTGCTTCATGTATGGAGTTGATTTGACCAGCAGCAAGGTAGAAGACCAAAACTGCACAGAACTATTTATGCCACCACTGTTTTTGCCACTGGTCATGATGCTGCATCTGTGATACATACTTGATGATAAAGATTATTACATCTAAAACAGTTTACTAGATCTCATAATATAGGTAACCATTTGGTTAACTGATACATCAAAAAATATGAAAATTATATAATGACAACATTAGCATGCAAAAATATAATAGCATTTTGTTGATACTATGGATTGTATTCTCCAAGGCTTGTATGTTATTGTGATACATCCATTTTTTGGATATTGGGACTCCATTTTTCTTCATATTAGGTCCTTAAGAAAATGATTTGATAACAGAGAAAAGAATGAGGCACTTTTTAAAATGATACCGTCTTTACAGACTAATAATGAACAGCTAGCTGACAGGATTAATACCATCAAAAATCAAAAGTAACCTGAAAAAATAATACTAATGAAAAGGATAACATTAATTTGACATACAAAATTCAATCCATGTCAAAGAGTATAGAGGAATTATCTGAAAGAATTAATACTCTTGAATTTGACAGTCAAAATCTGTCAAAAAGTTATGATAGGTTAGTAGATAAAGTATCTCTCCAGGGGGCAATCTGCACACTATCCAAATAATGTCCAAGGATGAAATGTTATCCTTAAATGAAAAACTTCAGACTTTGGAATAAAATGTGCAGAATGATGACCAGGGGCAAAGTGCCTCAATGAAATTACTAGAAATATATACAGGCCAGGAGATTCAAGCCTTATAAAAGACAGTAGTAAAAATATTTGAAATGATTGAGGAAATTGTTGGACCTGATGAGCAGGGAAAGAAGGTACAAGGACAGGACGCAACATCACCAGCAGCTATCAGAGATGATTTACACAGGGTTTTAGCTTCCTACCCTGTAATTTACTCTGATAAAGCATCAAGTTTTAAATGCCCAAAGGGATCCAAAGAAGGTAGATGGATACCTCTAGGAACGAATGATCTAAAAGAAATTAAGCAAGCAATACTATCTTATGGCTTGCATTCAGTTTTTGTTAGGGAGATGGAAAAGACGTAGGTTTCTAGCAAGTAGGCAACCCCACATGACTAGCTTTAATTAGTTTCAGCAGTCCTGGATAATCAGACCCAACTTTTGTGGAAATGTTATTTGTGAGAAGAGGCAAAAATTTTAGAACAATAGGGAAAATTAAAAGGACTTGAGACTCCCCAAGATCAAATTTTTGGCAAGGACATTTATGCTAACCCACAGGCTCAAGCTATTTACAATGAATTAATCTTGTCCCTATGCCACAAAGTAGCCTTAAATGCTTGGGACAGGATTCCAAAACTAGGAAAATGAATTGAATAATATACCAGGGTTAAACAGGGCCAGAGAGAACCCTTAATGCCTTTTTACAAAGATTAAATAACTAAGGCTGTACAAATAGGAGTAATAGACTGAGATGCTACATGAGTATTTACTAAATCTCTAGCTTTTGAAAATGTCATCTTAGAATGCAAAAAGGCTTTAGAACAACTGGTATGGGAGCAACTAGATTCTCACCATATTGAAGAATCAACCATCCCTTGGAATTCTCCTGGATTTGTTATTAAAAAGAAATCTCATAAATGGGGAATGGTGACAGTTCTAAAAGATGTCAAAAAGGTAATTCAACCAATGGACCCTCTACAATCTGGAATTCCTCTGCCTTCTCGATTACTGAAAGGATAGCCTCTTACATTTATTGATTTAAAAGATAGTTTCTTCACTATATCTTTACAAGAAAAGGACAGAAAAATTTGCCTTCATAGTGCCTACTTAAAATAATTCTCAACCTACAAGGAGATACCAGTGAACCATCCTTCCACCTGAATGCTCAATAGCCCCACCCTATGCCAATAATTTGTAAATCAACCACTGGAAAAAATACATAAATTTTTTTTTAAATCTGTAATTTACCTTTACATAGATGACATTTGCTATCTGATTCAAATGTAGATACTTTAGAATGAATGTTTGAAGAAGTTAAAAAAGTTTTGCTAAAATAGGGATTACAAATTACTCCTGAATAAATACAGAAAGGAAATTCTGTCGGTTACCTAGGTTATAAAATAGGTTTACAGAAAATTAGAACACAAAAGGTACAAATTAGGAGAGCCTAGTTGCAGACTCTTAATGACTTTCAAAGACTGTAGGAGACACTTCCAGTCCACAACCACCTGTTGAGGTAACACCTGATCTTATAGTTCATTTAGACAAAACCATAGATCATGATAAACACTTAAATTGTCCCAAGGAATTAACAGCTGAAGCAGAAAAGGAATTAATTTTGGTGAAGAAAAATTACAAGAGGCACATGTGGATAGGTTGAATTCAAATCTTAGTTGCATTCTAGTCATATTGCCTTCCAGAATTTTCCCTAAAAATTTTAATGCAAAAAGAAGATATTGTTTTAGAATGGATCTTTTAACTAAATGAAACAAGTAAAAAAATAAAAACTTATGTGGAAAAAGTCTCTGAATTAATTATAAAAGGAAAATTGAGACTTTGTCAACCAGCAGATACTATAGTGCCTTTTACTACTGATGGAATTAAAACAATATCAGATAAGCACTTTGAATTTTTCTCTATTCTTTAAAGAAATACATTAAAAGTCTCCCAACCAAAAACAAAACAAAACAAAAATAACAATAACAACAACAAAAATCTCTTAGCCAGTTGTATTTACCATAGTATTCTATGAGGCTTTCAAAGAGTTAATACCAATACTCCTCAAATTATTCCCCAAAATAGAAGCAAATGGAAGACTTCTACAATTGTTTTATGAAGTCACAGTCACTGTGATACTCAAGCCACAAAATTACTTAACAAAGGATGAGAATTGCAAACTAATTTTTCTTAATGAACATAGATGTTAAATAATAAAATATTGCAAATCCAAGAACATATCAATTAGTCATCAATCATGATGATGTCATATTCATACCAAAAATGCAGGGATAGATCTACATATGAAAATATGTCCGTGTATTCCACTATAAACAAATTGATAGAAAGACTACATGATAACTTGATTTGATGCATAAAGATCTTTGATATAATTCAACACCCATTTTGATAAAAATCCTAGAGAAGTTAGGGATACAAGGGTCATGCCTAAACAAAATAAAGATAATTTACAACATGCTAACAGCCAACATCAAAGTAAATGGAGAAAAACTCAAAGCAATTCTACTAAAATCAGGAAAAGACAAGGTTTACTACTACACATATATATTAATACAGTACTTAAAGTCTTAGATCAATGAGAAAACTGTATGAGATCAAGGAGATACAAATCGGAAAGAAAGAAGTCAAAGTATATATTTGCTATGAAAATGGGGCAGAATTTGCACCATATGCCTCTATACAAAACTCAAATCCAAATGGACAAAGATCTCAATATAAAGCCAGACATAATGCACTAGACAGAAAAGGAACATATTGGAACTCATTGACATAGGAGATAATTCCTGAAAAGAATACCAATAACTTAGGAACTAAAATCAACAATTACTAAATGGGCCTCCATATATACAAGAAATATTATACTAACTGATTGGGTTATATTTATACACACACACACACACACACACACACACATATATATATATTCACATGTATGTATACATATAGATACATATGTACACTTATATGCATCAATAACAATTAGTGAAAAAAAGAGGCCAAAAGTTAGAAGAAAAGCAGGGAGGTGTGTATGGGAACATTTAGAGAGATGAAAAGGAAAGGAAAAATGTTTAACTACCTGATAATCTTGAAAATTAAAATAAATAAATGAACAAAAATATATGCAGGGCCTCATAAAATAAAAAAAAATTACTTATACAAAGGAGATTTTCATTTTGACAAAGTGGAAGACTCCAAACTTGAAAAAGATTTTTGCCAACTCTACTTCCAGGAAACTAATATCCAAAATATATAGAGAACTCACAAAGTTGATATCCAAACACCAAACAATCCAATTTAAAAATGGGGTGCATATCTAAAGAGCGAGTTCTCAACAGAGGGAATCCAATGGTTGAGAAACATGGCTATCATTTACTTAACAAAAATAAGTTGGCTTAAAGTTTTTGACATGGGTTGAAAGTTAATGATCTAAGTATAGGTTACCTCCAGGAATCCACATGGCATGGATTTAAACTACATTAATGATTTAAAATTTTTATTTTTATACTAAAAATGGTTCAATTCTACAGAGACAAAGTTGTAAAGTCTTAACTTTATAAAAGCTACTAAGTTATTTTAAATTGTTAAAGATAATTAAGATATGCAAGTTAATGGTTGGTCACCCCATTAGTATCAAATTCTTTAATGTGTTCAGAATACACTTGTAGTCATGCTAAGACCCAGTGTAATTAATTACACAAATAATACTTGTTTAGCCTCCTGCATATGTTTTCAAAGTTAAGCCTAAAGCAATTAACTAAATACAAGCAAGTTTTGTATAGCCCAGATATACTTAATAGATACTAGCCCTCAAACTTGTCTGAGATCTACTGAATATAGAATCAAAATGTTTAACAGAAAAAGCGTACTATGTCAGAGACACAACCCCTAGAAATGACTTCAAGGTCTCCAAAAAATGCTGTGGCATGGCCAGAACTCCACTTAGATTGGAGTAATGCTAGGTACTTGACAAGAGTGTTCCAATGCATTGCCCTAACATTACCTTAGTCAGGATAATTTTTTCTAGTTCTGTTCATTTGCCTGAAAAATTCATGATGTCATTTTTTCACTCCTCAGTAATACTCCTTTGTGTAAATATAGCAGATTTTCTATATCCTTTATTTTTTGAGGGACATCTAGGTTATTTTCAGTTTGGCAATTAAGAATTAAGGCATTATGAACACAGTTGAGCAAATGTCCTCATGGTGTGATGGAACATTCTTTAGGTTTATGCCCAAGAATGGTAAAGCTAGGTATTGTGGTAGATTGGGCCCCAATTTTCTGAGAAATCACCATATTAATTCCATAGTGCCTGTACAGATTTGTATCCCCACCAGAGGAGTGTTCAATTTGCACCAGAGCAATCAGTTACTTTTAAAGAACATATTAGATTTTTGTTTGCAGATTTCTTCAACCTATAGTAAGAATTCATTTGTACACAAAACACACATGAATACTAATTCTACAAAGGACAAATGATTATATATATAATATATATAATAACTTCATATGTGCCAGCTTTGCTAGAACAAAATTTTCCACTATTTGTTATTGTTTTAATTTTTCAAATATATAATATAAACCATGAAATAGAAAGATTGAATTCAAAGCTACGTAAGTATGGTAGTTTAAATGGGAATGTCCTACAAAGGTTCATAATGTTTGAATACTTCATTTTGTTTAGGTGAACCACTTTGGGAAGGTATGTTACTTGGGATGGGCAGTGAAGATTAAAAATCCCACGCCATTCATATTTAAGTCTCTTTCTGTGGTTTTCTGTCTTTCTCTGTCTCACTGTCTCTCTCACACACACTCATTTTCTCTGTTTCTGTCTCCCACACAAAAATACACAGATACTCTTTTTCTCTATCTCCCTGTCATTTTCTGTCTCTATTCCTCTGTGTGTATGTGTGTATGTGTGAGCTAGTGCTTAGATTAGATGTAATCTCTCACTGAATAATTTCAGTGCAATGCCAGCCTGCCTGTTGCCATACTTCTTGCAATGACGGTCATAGACTCAATCCTCTGAAACTGTGAGGTCTTAAATTAAATGTTTTCTTTTTAAAAGTTGCCTTGTTTTCATGGTGTTTGGAAACAACAATAGAAAAGTAACTAAGACACTAAGTCATTATCTTTAATAATTTTTTATGTCTGCTCATCTTCTCTAACTGATCACAGGCATCAATTGGGCAAATATTCCTTTAGGTATTTGTCTGCATACATACACAACATTAATCTCTTTTTTTTCTCCTATGAAAAAGTACAAAATGAATTTTTAATATGACTCTCCTACTTTGGTTTTGTTCTTGAGGATGACAAAGTTGCAAATTAGACTATAATAAGCAAACTGGGCTAAGTCACTACAATAAAAATAGAATTTGAAAAATCTTGGTGTTTTTACTGTACAAAGTAAAAGTGATACTAACTCTCATTCCATGTAAATTAAAGCAAGAAAAATATTATGTCATTAATGTTTAAAAGTTAACATAATATTGACTGAAACAATTAAAATGTAGCTATTCTGATGCATGTGAGCTGCTTTGTATATGTCTGTTGTGCCATGAGTTCTTAATGCCTTGTTTTTATATGTATAAAGATTTGCATCTCGGAGGAAATTATGTCATTAGTAACAAGCATACAGGAAATCACATTTTAAATGAATAGTAACATTCCTAGAAATGGAAGAAATTAGATTAAAGTTATCTATCAGAAAAATATTCAAGAAAAAAATGTGTCAAAGCACACTCTGCAGTTCACCCCACTGTGATGGTGTGCAGGCTGCAGCTTCATTGAAGCCATTTACATTTCTTGGGCAAATAAATATTTAAGTTCCAAATTATTTTTAAAAACAGATAATTGTTGTCTGTGAAAGAAATACCACACAGGTTTAAAACTCACCATCCTTAAAATAGAATCACTTTTTGTTAATTTTTTTCCAATATCTATATCTAACATGATTTTCACATGGCCACGGCACCAAGGGATTGACTTTGCCTAGTAATTATAAGGTAATGTATTATTTATTTGTTTCTCAACACATATAGTTATAGCTTGAGTTTAGGAGCTCAGTAAGCAGACTTAAAACTCCCTCCTTCAGTTCATTTTTTTCTATAAACTAGTGAAAACTGTATGCCAACATTCAGTACCCACTGAATTCACACTGAGTTACAGTCAAAAAAGGTGTTGATTTACAATGGAAATTTGTAACAGAAATTTCTTGAATCCTAGAGTTGTTACCTGACTGCCACTATTACGGTTCCTATGACCACTTCAAAATGATCAAATATTACATGAAAAAGCAGAAAGTACAGAGCAAGCAACTTCCAAAACTATGAAAATGACAGAGACATCTGGCTGCCTAGACAGTCAGTCAGCCAAGGTTCTGGTACAACATTGGGCCATTCATCTTTGACCTAAAGGCATAGGATATCTGATAGACTCTTCTGTGAAATAGGAATATTTGAAGGTCTGTTCCAGTTTTTCTTTGCAAAGTTAAACAGTTGCTGTCTTATGTGTCCTGCTTATCCAATTTGGACAGCAGCAATCAAGACAAGAGTAGTTTCTTACCTGATGCCTAGCTTTGCCTAATTGAAAACAAACTCCATATGGGGGATCTTTACTGCCCATTATCCCTTTTTCTGAATGAGATTTTTGCTGCCAGGAACAGACAAGACTCAGTGTCATGAAAATCCTTATGTTATTGTAACATCTTAAATATTGTATTCTGTACATCTCATTTATCTTTTAAGACCACCTATCTATCTAAAATATATCCCTTTAGATGTTGAAAATATAACTAACATGACTAAAAGTTTGATTGATATAGATGACTAACTAATTAATTTAATAATTTGCAATTATAGCTTTCAAGGACTAGAACTTTACATTACAATTTAAGTGAGCTACATAGGTGCAATAGCTTACACAAGAGTAGAAACAACATACATAGTATGTTATAGTAAAAATAGTCTTAAATTTGTATTAATATACAAAACTCCATACTAATGTAGAATAGTTGAGAGTAGTCTGTGCCTTTGATAGATTCAGTAAGTTACCTTTTATTCTATCATTCTTGTATACCCCATTTTTTCTCTAGATTGTGGAGAAAGAAAAATAGAGGAAAGAAAGAAAGAAAGAAAGAGAGGAAGAAAGGATGGGAGGAAGGAAGGAAGGAAGGAAGGAAAGAAGGAAGGAAGGAAAGAAGGAAGGAAGGAAACTATTAATCTAATCATGTTTGTTTAGTGTCCTCCCTGATCATGAACAATAACAACTTGCAATGAATCACCCTAAACAATTACAAAAAACCATAACCAACTTAATGACCAAAATCACCCCCACATCTGGTATCATGTTCTTAAAATTACTTCCTGTTGCTAGGGCCAAGTAGCATATTTAGGGAACCTTTGGATATTGGCATGATGGTCAAGTCCTAGGAGACATAGCTGTATCATTTGTTTATCAATTTCTGTGTAATGATAAGGTACAGGGATTATCTGATGTCCTGACTGAAGAAAAGTCTATGAGGATGGACCATTTTAGCTAAGCACTTTGATGTTGTCCTGAGCAGTCTGAGGTCAAAGCTGATTTTTGGGTGGTGTTCATCTGCTTAATGGTGTTATCACAGTCCAGGTAGATTTATCATTACAGGGGTATATCAGTTTTTTGAAGACTTCAACAGTCATTGTGAGGAATGCTCACAATTCATTGTTGGAAACTTGAACCTTTTAAATGCCATATAGAGCAGATCTCTAAAAGCTTAGGGGATGACAATCTATTAAGTACATCTGGATATACAAACTTCGTTCTTAGTTACTTGATTCATACTCAAATCCAAAAACAAAAAGAGAAAGCTTATTTCTAAAATTAGCACTCTATATGACCACTAATATTACAGAAAGTTTTTATCTATATGAGTATATAGATACAAAGAGATATAAAGTATATATCTAATATAAACATATATGCATATTAAATATATATATATAAATTTATATACATGTACACTTCTATATATAAATCTTAGATTTTGTGATAATATTTATAATTTAACAAAAGTTTTAAAAAGTCAAAATAAATCCAAAGGATTATGAGATTAAAGTAATTAGAATAGTCCTTTAATTTTGATCTTCTTTCTCATACGAGATGGTTCTTCTGAGCAGAGATTTTAAATTTTCTTTTAACAAGCGTGCTTCAGTTTAGAGAAGGACAGAGCCACACTCCAACTTCAAAGTCAGGTTTGATTCTTAATTGAATTGGAACCACAAAAAAACGATTTATGTTTTATGTTTGTAGAGAGTAGCAAAACAAGCATTTGGGAAGATTTATGAAAAGTCTATACCGTTGGAGGTAGGCTAAACCACTAGGTAAATTTATTTTCCTTCTTGGGACATTTTGTCTTTATGATTAGTTCTTCTTCAGTGGTCTCATTGGCAGTGGTCTTTGAATTCATTCAGTTGTATGCTTTTATTTTTCTAAAAAGACAAAAGCAAAACCTTGCCCCATTCCTATCTTTGTGGAGTTAATTCTTATTTTCTTTTCATACTTCATATAATGAAAGGCAATTATAGTCTTATAATTTAGTTTGGATTAGACATATCAAGCAATTTGATGAACTATTGCACTCCTTTATCAGGAGATCTCTGTTGTTCAAATCCAATCCTTACCAATCTTGATGGTATCTTTAGCTCTTCTTCTCCTGTGGAAATCAAAACAAAACTTCTTTAATGTAACACATATCCTTGTTTCCATTCTGAGGTCAATAATCTTTAAAATTTAAGGATGATTTACTTTAGAAAATTTTTTCTATTACCAATGTTTCTCTACAGCTATCATTTCCTTTTTTATTAACATTAATAAATTTAAAGGTAAAGCATTTTGTATTCTATCTCTAAGGGCCTTTATTATTCCCGTCTGTTTATGAAGCATATCTTTTAAAATATGATTAAATCTTTCTATAGATATTTGTCCTGTAAGATTTTGTGGTACACTTGTAATATGCTACATGTTGTAATATGCATAAAAAATCTGTTTCATTTTACCAGAGACATATATGCTGGAGTATTGCTGCTCTTAATTTGTATAGGTATCTCCTTAATTACCATAATTTTTAATAAATCTGTAATTTTAGAATCACTTTTTTCAGAACTTAAGGCATTTGCCCGTTGAAATTTTGAATATATGGAAAAATCCTAAATGCCCCTCGACCGAAGAATAAATAAGGAAAATGTGGTACATTTACACAATGGAGTACTACATAACATAAAAAAAAATAACGAAATCTTGAATTTTGCAGGAAAATGAATGAGGCTAGACAACATCATTTTGAAGGTTGACACACTAAAATTGACAATTTGAAAAATTGACACAGAAAGACAAGTATCACATGTGCTCACTCATAAGTGGTTTTTAAACATAAAGCAAAGAAAACCAGCCCACAAATCACAATTCCAGAGAACTTAGACAACAATGAGGACACTAAGAGAGACATATAGAGATCTAATCTTCATGGGAAGTAGATAAAGACAAGATCTCCTGAGTAAATTGAGAACATGGAGACTTTGGGAGAGGGTTGAAGAGGAGTGAAGAGGCAGGGAGGGTAGCAGAGATAAATGTAGAGCTTAATAAAATAAAAAAAAATCTGATCATGTATCTATGGTATGGTAGAAATACTTTAATTCTAAAACTATGAAAAATGAAGCACATTAATCTGCCAAATAAATTCAATTTATTTGAATACCTTTTGGGTTATTTCTTGCAATAATGGAGTTTGATTATACAAGAACAAGTGGGAAAATTCCACATAATTTGCTTGGCTTTTTGCCGAGGAATGGAATAATCTTTCTCCCAAACTTTTCTATAGACATATTTCTTATGAAATTCTGAGTTTCTTATTATATTTCCTACTACTAATAGTTGATCAATTTCATCATTAATTTTTACCAGAGTATCTGCCACAACTGTATGAGATCGGATATGTGTAATATATAATGGGTCATTTTCTATTTCTCATTACTTGCTGTAGTTAAATATAGAACAAAGTTAATTCTAAATCCCCTGGGTAAATTTAGTAGATTCAATATGTAAAACAAATATTTTCTGCATATTAAGAGGTTCTGAAAATCTGATAGTACCATGAGAATAGCATGCAATTCTGAGTTTTAAAATTTTGTACTTTGAATGAATTTGAATCATAAGGGCTTAGAGCCACTTTACTTATGTTTTTGGATTATAGCCTGCTTTTCATCATATATTTGATCAATATAGAATGCACAGTCTCCAGAAGCTCCTCTTACCATGTGAGGGAGAGTTCAACTAGTTACTTTTATAAATTTGAGCCTCTAGCCTTTGTGATATTTGTTCCTCTTTCAGGAAATTACTGCAAGTTCCTGGCCAATGTTAATTTTCCGGACATAAAGAGGCTACTTCAGTACTAGTAAAATGTATCATAATTTTAGCTAGCTGATTTGTTACTGCTAACCTGTGTAGTCTCATTTTTCCTTCAGAATAAATTCAAAAACATTTCCAACATAGGTCTTTAATTTTTTTACTATGTCTGGCAAAAATATACATTCTAAGATATTTTATCCTTTCTGTATAAAAATTCCTGTGAGGGAATGCATGGAAGGTTAAAAACCAAAAAAACAAGAATGTAATGAAGCTCTAAATACAAGCTGCCCATATACTCATCCTGAAATTGCTTTCCTATCAGAGCCGCTTCTCTCTCAGCATCAGCTGATATATTCTTGGCCTATTTAAGTCGTATCACCTTGTAAAGCTAGAAATAAATTACTCAGCTCTTGAATTTTAATAAATATAATTGTTGGCTGTAGCCAGTTAATATCTTCCAACAATTTTGGAAAATTATTATTAATATGTAATTGATTTCTCCTGATTTGTCCTTTCTGTGGTTGAATTTTCTATAAACTTCTCTTATATTTTAGGTAATTAATAGAATTTTCTTTTTGTATTTATTTTGGAGAAACGTGTAATCCCCCAAAAGACAAAATTCTCTACTTCAGCAAACATTTTTTCCTAACTTATCTGTGTCTGAATCATCTAGTATGGTATTATCTATGTAATGGTAAATTATAGATTCAGGAATTGTTTACAAATTATTTCAAATGGCCTCACACAAAGGTCTGATTGTATTTTGATAACGAAACAAATTGTACCTCACTATGTAGGCCAGGCTGGCCTTGAAACCTCAGGATACCTTCTGTCTCTGCATCCTGGTCCAGGGAATTAATGGTGTGTGCCACTACACCAGACTTTTTTCCCCTCATTTTTAATGAATGGATTCTGAAAAAGAGAAAATCAAGCGAAAGAAAACCTGATACTTTTTCAGACCCAGTCCAGCTGGCCTTGTTGAGTTCCCGATAGATCATCCCCAATGTCTCAGTATGTGGGTGCGCCCTTTACGGTCCTGAGTTCCTTGCTCGTGCTCTCTCTCCTTCTGCTCCTGATTTGGACCTTGGGATTTCAGTCCGGTGCTCCAATTTGGGTCTCTGTCTCTGTCTGCTTTCATCGCCTGATGAAGGTTAATATCCAGGAGGATGACTATATGTTTTTCTTTGGGTTCACCTTCTTATTTAGCTTCTCTAGGATCACGAATTATAGGCTCAATGTCCTATATTTATGGCTAGAAACCAAATATGAGTGAGTACATCCCATGTTACTCTTTTTGGGTCTGGCTTAAAAAGCATGGGAGAAAACCGGATTCGCTGAACATAGCGGGCAATGAGGACTGCTGAGAAGTCAAGATCAATGGCACTGGGTTTTGATCCTACTGCAAGTACTGGCTTTGTAGGAGCCTAGGCAGTTTGGATGCTCATCTTCCTAGACCTGGAAGGAGGTGGGGGGTCCTTGGACTTCCCACAAGGCAGGGAACTGGGACTGCTCTTTGGGTTGATGAGGGAGGGGGACTTGATTGGGGGAAGGGAGGGATATGGGAGGTGGGGGAGGGGAGGAGGGAGAAATCTTTAATAAATAAATAAATAAAAGAAAACCTGATACTGAGACCTACTATTGCCAAGGTGCATTAAAATAAAGAACACACATATTAAGAGGTTAATTACTACTTAGCATATAATAAAATGACAAGAAAATTGGTCAGGACCTTCTGTGACATAAGACCTGCCTGATACACGATTCCACGTCTGAGACATAAAGGCTGGGTGTTTACAGCATGGTACTTAGCTCTCAAGTTGATCTAACATTTAACTTGAAGACATTGTAGCTCTGTATATGAAATAACAAGGTTTTTGCTAAAAGTGAATATGAAATAGTGAGCCTGACATATTTCAGACAGTGAATAAATTATACTTACAAATTATCATTCACAGAGGCTACATCTATAAATAATGCTCTTTAATTTAAAGAAAGATAGTTAAGATAACAGTTGTTTAATTTTTTTTAATATTATAAAGAAATACCTTCTAGAGTTGAACTTAGCCAGAAACACATACCAAGGATTTGTAGTAAGCTTTGAATTCCAAAATTCACTTTTTAAAATTATTTTAAAAGACTCTCTTTTGCTCTATTGAGATGATTTGTCTATATTAGTATTATAAAATTAAATAAATGAGGGTAAAAATAATTCTAATGGCTATTGCACAAAATATTGATATGAAGTAGGATTGTTTGACATTCTTTGTTGAAGAATTTTCTAATGGTACTTTTTAACAGTCTGGAAACTATTAAAAGTAGGCACTATGAAGGCAATTTTTTTTCTATCCAGTGCTTGTAAAGGTATAGTAAAATAAAAGTCTTTTAAAACAATCACTATAATAGGCTATTATTTTAGATAATAAAAAAGCCAAGTGAATTCCAGGCTTTAAAAAGCCCAGTGACTGGATTACCTTATTAGTAGTTCAAAGATCTGTTATCATTCTCCATTTTCCAGATATTTTTTTAAATGACAAATATAGGAGAATAATAAAGACTGGTCAATTTTTTTCAATATGTTGAAGATTGAGATATTCCTCTGCCAGCCATTCGAGTTCCTGTAATTTTTCTAATACCAAAGGCCTTTGTTCCACCTATACAGGTTCTTCAGCTAAACGTTTTAAGGGCAAGACCTGATGTGGGATTCCTCTCTGTATGCTGTAAATACCATTGGTTAATAAAGAAATTATCTGGAACTTGCAGATAAAAAGAGAGCACAAAAAAGAAGGGGAGGGGTTTTGGGAGTCATGAGGAGATGCAGAGGAAGCAGATGAACTTACTGTACTGAGAAAAGGTACTGAGCCACATGGCAGAGCGTAGAGAAGAAATGTAGGTTAATTTAAGAGTTAGTAACAAGCATGAGTCATTGGCCAGGAATTTATAATTAATAAAAAAAAAAGAAAGAAACTGTCTTAGGCCTGCACAGGGCAGAAGTTAGTTAGGCAGAGAAAACTGAACTGAAAGTTGGGAGAAAAAAGGTGGAGTCAGGGAGAAACCATGGATCCCTGCTTGAGACAGACACTGGAAATTTACCCAGTAAGCCACAGCCTCCTGTCAATACACAGATTAATGGAGATGGGTTAATTTAAAATATGAGTTAGCCAAAAATATGCTTAAGCTATTGGCCAAAGAATATTGCAAATAATATGGTTTCTTTGTGATTATATTGTGGTTGGGAAGCGGGGAACAAACAAGTGGTTTCTTACAACAAATCTGATGGTACCTTTGAAAGACCAACAACTATTGTGCCTTGCTGCTGTATATTTTAAACTCTCTGAAACTGTATGCTTTAATACTTTTCTTAGAAGTATTCTTTACTTTTTTGAGTTGTTTCTGAGACTAGAGGAATGTTAATCTGTGTTGTTTTCTATTGTTGCAACAAATCATATCCCCCCAAATTAATTGATATTTCAGTCACATATGGCTTTAATTTTCCCATCTGTCCTTCTGGACCTTTACACCCATCCCATCTTGACATCATATGGGTTTAATTTTCCATCTGTCCTTCTAGACTTTTATACCCATCCCATCTTGCACTTTTTTTTTTACCTGAAATATAGTTTCAATGCTTAGAAGAAACCTCTTGAAACTACGACAAGTCTTCCTCTCATAACACTGATCAAATACATCATGTTGCCCAAAAGTTCACTAAAAATTTAAGCACAATAAAAAAAAAGAAAAGTCCAATTGAATGCCAAAATTTGGGTGAAATTTTTGTTACAACTGCACCTATAATAAACCTAAAAACACCATTTTTTTTGTATCTTTAGCTTTAGTCTCTGTCCATTTACAGCAGTTTGTCAAAAAAAAAAAAAAACTTTTTGTTCTCTCCTGAAATTTTTTGTAGCTACTGAAGCTCTTCTGTCCTTGTACATCCAGTGCAGTGTGGTTTTAGTAACAGGTATTAAGTCTTTTAATTGCTCTTGGATGGGTTTCTCCAGTGTAGATAAAATATGATTGCATCAAATTTGATATTGGGAGCTGTGGGAAGTTCCTAAGCATTTCAAATCGCAAAGATTTACCTAACCTGTCCCTTGTTGACCTGCATTCATTAGTCAAATGCTAATCTTTGACATACTTGCTGCATACACTAGAAAGCTGAGGTCTTCTATTTAGATTATCTCTTAAAAAAACACTTTTCTAGAAACACCTTGTCTGAAATCCTTTTTCAAATAAAATGACTTATCTTGCCACAAGTAAAACATCTGACATTTTGTTTTTTCTTAAAATTTGCAGAAATAACTTCACCTATCAAAGCAGCATCATGTGCATGAGATCCAATATCAAGTGCAATTCTAATTAATTCATTCATCTTCTTCTGTTGATCTTGTTTTTAAGGTGTAATCACAACTTTGCATTGTGACTTAGCACTTTCAAAATGTAAAAATTTAATTAATACTTGAGTATCTTTTATATTTGATACTAGAATATATTTATACATGAAAACAATCTTTGCAGAAAATCAATGAATGCTTTCTTTTGGATCTTTCATAATTTAATAAGTGATGCTGGCCAATTCCTGGTTTCTTCAAACATGTCCCAAGCATTCAAAGCTTCTAAATGACATAGAGCCAATGTGTTAACATAGCTTTCAAACTGTCTATGTAATTAAGTATATTAGCTTTCACCGAGAAATTAATGTTTTTTTCTTTTTGTATTTTTTTAATTTATTTATTAAAAATTTCCACCTCCTCCAATCTCCCCATTTCCCTCCCACTCCCCCATTATCCCTCCCCCTTCCTCTCCAGTCCTAAGAGAAGTCAGGGAACCCTGCCCTGTGGAAATTCCAAGGCCTTCTTCCCTCCATCCAGGTCTAGGAAGGTGAGCATCCAAACAGACTAGGTTCCTAAAAAGCCAGTACATGCAGTAGAATCAAAACCTGGTGTCATTATCATTGGCTTCTCCGTCTGCCCTCTTTGTCAGCCACATTCAGAGAATCTGGTTTGATCACATGCTCATTCAGTCCCAGTCCAGCTGGCCTTGGTGAACTCTTATAAGATCAGCCACACCATCTCAGTGGGTGGACGCACCCCTCGTGGTCCTGACTTCTTTGCTCATGTTCTCCCTTCTTCTGCTCTTCATCTGGGTCATGAGAGCTCAGTCCAGTGCTCCAATATGGGTCTCTTTCTCTATCTCCATCTATCATCAGATGAAGGTTCTATGGTGATATGCAAGATATTCACCAGTGTGGCTATGGGAGAAGGATAGTTCAGGCACCCTCTTCTCTGCTTCCCAAGGACCTAACTGGAGAAATCCCCTTGGACACCTGGGAGCCCCTCTAGAGCCAAGTCTCTTGCCAACCCTAAAATGAGTCCCTTAGTTAAGATATCTTCTTCCCTGCTCCCATATCCACCCTTCTTCCATCTCAGCCATCCCATTCACCCAAGCTCTCCCCAATCCTCCCCTTCTCCCTTCTCTCTCCCCATCTTCCCTTTCCCCCAAGCCCCTCCACCCCCATGTTCCCAACTTTTGCCTGGTGATCTTGTCTACTTCCAATATCCAGGAGGATAAATATATGTTTTTATTTGGTTCACTTTCTTCTTTAGCTTCTCAAGGATTATGAACTATAGGCTCAATTTCGTTTGTTTATGGCTAGAGTCCACTTATGAGTGAGTACATACCATATTTATCTTTTTGTGTCTGGGATATCTCACTCAGTAAAGTGTTTTCTATTTCCATCCATTTTCATGCAAAATTCAAGATGTCATTGATTTTACTGCTGAGTAAAACTCTAAAGTGTATATTGCCACACCTTCTTTATCCATTCTTCTATTGAGGGGCACCTAGGTTGTTTCCAGTTTCTGGCTATTACAAATAGTACTGATATGAACATAGTTGAACAAATGCTTTTGTAGTATGATTGGAAATTGATCTTTTGAAATATCAATACTTCAAGCCTATTTTGTTGTTCTATCATCCTAGCTTCCTCTTTCCACCATGCTTTCTATTATTACTGAGGACCAACTGCTAATTGCTTTTGCTAAATCTTTCCAGTCTTGAGGAGTAATTCTGTTCTGACTTGCCCATGAACTTGACACCTGCTTCACTTGACATCAGACAAGGAGATGAAGATTTCAATGTTTTCTCAGCTTGTTTTCGATCTTCTTTGGTCCAAAAGTTCCTCACTATACCCCCTTTCCTACATTTTAGAATGGAAATGTATATTCTGTGTTATTATATGTTGAAAGTATCTATCTGGTTTTTTATTTTGATTTCATAGGTAATTACAGTTAATAGATTATCTTAATCACAGAAGAGACTTTGAACTTCAGACGTTTAAGCAGTGCTGAGATTGTGATAAATTATGATCAGTTTTGAAATTGGATTAAATAAATTTTGCATTATAATATAGCTACAAGCATTTGGGAGCAACAAGAGAAATATGGTGGTTTTAAAAAAAAATATACCCCAATGGGAATGGTATTATTAGGATTTGAAGCTTTGTTAGAGTGGGTGTGACTTTGTCGGAGGAAGTATGTCACTGTAGAGTTGGGTTTGAGGTCTCAAGCATGCTCAAGTAACACCCAGTATCTCAGGCCACTTACTGTTGCTAGTCAAAATGTAAGAACTCTCAGATCCATCTCTAGAACCATGTCTGCTGCATGCTTCTTGCTTTCTGTGATGATGATAATGGACAAAACCTCTGAAGTGTAAGAGAGCCACAATTAAATGTTTTCCTTTATAAGAGTTGCAGTGGTCAAGGTATCTCTTCAAAGCAATAGAAACCATAACTAAGGCAATGATTGTAAATCTTCCCCAGATTACTAATAAATATAATTTGGTCATATGGAGCATTAAATATATTGGACATAACAATTATTTTTACAATTAATTTTTTAATTTTAAAACAGATATTTTTATTTGACATACTATTCCTATTCCCTCTCCTTCACCTCTTCCCACTTGCTTACCTTTCCCGATCCCACCCCTATCCACATCTCAGGGAGGGTAAGGTCTCCCATGGGGAGTCAACAACATCTGTTATATCACTGTAACAAAGCAGGAACATTGAGGCAGGAGTGAGGCTCTCCCTCCTGTATCTACGCTAAGAAATGTATCTCTCTAAAGGAAATGGGCTATAAAAAGCCAGTTTATGCGCTAGGGATAAATACTAGTCCCACTGCCAATGGTCCCACAAACTATCCAAGCCACAGAACGGTCACCCACATTCAGAGGGTCTAGTTTGGTCCTATACAGGTTCACCAACTTTCAGTGCAGAGATAATGAGTTCTCACTAGCTCAGGTCAATTGTTTATGTGGGTTTACCAACCATGGTTTAACCCCTTTGATCCCTCCTTTCAACTGATCTTTGGGAGCTCAGTCCCATGTAGATCTCAGAATTTGCTTTATCATTTTATGGATGAAGGTTCTATGATGACACGTGAGGTAGTCATCAATCTGATTACAAGGGAAGGCCAACTCAGGCACTATCTCCACTATTACTTAGGTTCTTAGCTGGGGTCATTCTTGTGGATTCCTGGGAATTTCCCTAGTGCCCTGATAGTTGCTAACCCCAGAATGATTCCCTCAATGAAGATATCTCTTTTCTTGCTCTTTCTTTCTGTCCTTCCCACAAATCGATCATCCCAATCCCTCATGTTCTCCTCCCCACTACTTTTCTCCCCTCCCCACTTCCCTTTCACCCTTTCCCTTCACCAGACATTCAAAATTTACTCAGGAGATCTTGTTTATTTCCCTTTCCCAGGGGAAGCCATGTGTGTCTCTCTTGTAGTCCTCTTTGTTTTCTGGGGTTATTATAGGCTGGTTGTCTTTTGCTTTATGTCTAATATTCATTTATGACTGAGTACACTCTGTGTTTGTCATTATGGGTCTGGATTACCTTATTCAGGATTTTTTCTAGTTCCTTTCATTTGCCTTCAAATTTAAATTGTTTTTACCACTGAGTAGTACTCCACTGTATAAATGTCCCACATTTTCTTTATTCATTATCCAATTGAGGGGTATCCAGATTGTTTCCAAGTTCTAGCTATTATGAAAGTGCTGCTAAGAACATAATTGAGCAAATGCCCTTGCAGTTTGAGTATACCAAAACATCCTTTTGGTATATGACCAAGAGGGGTATTACTGGGTCTTGAGGTAGATTGATTCCCAATTTTCTGAGAAACCACTATGTTGATTTCCAAAGTGGATGTATAAGTTTACAATCTCATCAGCAATTAAGGAGTGTTCCTCTCACTTGACATTCTCTCCAGCATAAGCTGTCATCAGTGCTTTTGATCTTAGACATTCTGACAGGTGTAAGATGGTATCTCATAGTGGTTTTGATTTTCATTTCCCTGATGACTAAGGATGTTGAATAATTCCTTATGTGTCTTTCAGTCATTTGATATTACTCTGTTGAGAATTCTCTATTTAGATCTGTACTCCATTTTTAAATTGGATTATTTGGTATTCAATGTCTAGTTTCTCGAATTCTATATATATATATATATATATATATATATATATATATATATATATATTGGAAATCAGACCTCTTTCAGATGTAGAGTTGAAGATCTATCCCATTCTGTAGTCTTGTTGAATGTGTCCTTTGCTTTACAGAAGCTTCTCAATTTCAGAAAGTTCCATTTATTAATTGTATATCTCAGTGTCTGTGCTACTGATATTATATACAGGAAGTGATCTCCTGTACTCATGCATTCAAGGCTACTTTCCACTTTCTCTTCTATGAAGTTAAGTGTAGACAATTTATGTTGAGGTCTTTGATCCATTTGAGTTTTGTGTATGGACATAGATATGGATCTATTCCCTTCTACATATTGGCATCAATTTATGACAGAACCACTTGTTGAATATGTTTTCTTTTTTCTATTGCATAATTTTAGCTACTTTGTCAAAGATCAGGTGTGCATATTTGTGTAGATTAAATTCATTCTTTGACTTGATTCCATTGGTCCACCTGTCTGTTTTTGTGATAATATCAAGATATTTTTATTTATATAACTCTAAAGTAGAGCTTGAAGTAAGGGATGATAACATCTCCTGAAGTTCCTTTATTCTACAGGATTATTTTGGCTATCCTGAGACTTTGTTTTTCCATATGTAGTTGAATATTGTTCTTTTGAGGTCTGTAAAGAATTGTTCTGGGATTTTGATGTGGATTGTATTGAATCTGTAGGTTTGTCAATTTTACTATGTTGATCCTACCAATCCAAAGGCATGGGAGATTTTTTTTTTCAGTTTTCTGATATCTTACTCGATTTCTTTCTTCAAAGACTTAAAGTTCTTGTCATATAGTTCTTTCACTTCTTTGGTTAGAGTTACTCCAAAACATTTTATGTTACTTGTGACTATTATGAAGGGTAATATTTCTCTGATTTCTTTCTCATCCTGTTTATGATGTATACATAGGAGGGCTACTGACTTTTTAAAAAAATAATCTTGTAGCCGGGCGATGGTGGCGCACGCCTTTAATCCCAGCACTCGGGAGGCAGAGGTAGGCGGATCTCTGTGAGTTCGAGACCAGCCTGGTCTACAGAGCTAGTTCCAGGACAGGCTCCAAAGCCACAGAGAAACCCTGTCTCGAAAAACCAAAAAAAAAAAAAATAATCTTGTATACTGCCACATTACTGAAGGTGTTTATCAATTGTAGGAGTTCCCTGGTATAATATTTTGGGTCACTTATGTATGCTATCATATCACCTGCAAATAGTGAAAGCTTGACTTTTTCCTTTCCAATTCATATTCCCTTGATCTTCTTTTGCTGTCTTATTATGGGAGCTACAACTTCAAGTACTATAGTGAATAGATATGGAAAGAGTAAAAAGCCTTTTCTTGTTCTTGATTTTAGTGGAATGACTTCGAGTTTCTCTTCAGTTAGGTTGATATTGGCTGTTGGGTTGATGTATATTGTCTTTATTATGTTTTATATGTTTCTTGTATCCCTGATCTCCCTGAGACTTTTATCATAAAGGGGTATTCAATTTTGTTGAAGGTTTTTCAGCTTCTAATGAGATGGTCATATGTTTTTTATTTCAGTTTGTTTATTTGGTGGATTACATTGACATAATTTTGTATATTGAACCTTCTCTGCATTTTTGGGATGAAGCCTACTTGATCATTATGGATGATTTTTCTGTTATGTTCTTGGATTTGGATTTGGTTTCCAAGAATTTTATTGAGTATTTCTGCATCAATGTCATAAAGGAGACTTGTCTGTAATTCTTTTTGTTCTGTGTATTTATGTTGTTTTGGGTATCAGGGAATCAGAAGCCTTGTAAAAAGAGATTGGTATTGTTCTTCTACTTTTATTGTGTAGACTAATTTGAGGAGTATTGATATTATCTCTTCTTTGCAATTCTGGTGCAATTCTGCACTGAAACCATCTGACCCTGGGCTTTTTTTGGATGGGAAACTTTTGATGACTGCTACTTTTTCCTTAAGGATTATTTGTCTATTTAAAGTGTTTATCTATTCTTGATTTAATTTTGGAATGTGGTGCCTATCCAGAAAATGGTCCATTTCCTTTAAATTTTCAAATTTTGTGGAGTACAGCTTTTAATAGTATAATATAGTGGTTCTCTGGAATCCCTCAGTGTCTGTTGTTATGTTGTCCTTTTTATTTCTAATTTTGTTACTTTAGATGCTATCTTCCTCTGACTTTTGTTTAGTTTTAATAATGGTTTGCCTATGATGTTGATTTTTCTCAAAGAACCAACTTATTTTCTCAATAATTGTTGTATTGTCCTGCTCAGTGGTGAGAGAGTGATGTTGAAATTTACTACTATTTGTGTGGGGGGTTTGATGTCTAATTTAAGCTTTAGTAATGCTTCTGTAGCAAGTGTGGATACACTTTTTTGGGGAAGAATGATATTCAGAATTGATATTTTATCTTGATGTATTTTTCCTGTGAAGAATATGAATTCTCCTTTTTCATACCTTTTGATTAACTTAGTTTGAAATGATTTTTTTAGATGTTAGGGTAGTTACACCAGCTTATTTTGTAGCTTCATTTGATTGAAAAATCTTTTCACAACCCTTTACTCTGGAGTAATGTCTATCTTTGTATTTGAGGTGTGTTTCTTGTACACAACAAAAGGATGAATCCAGTTTTCTCATTCATTCTGTTAGCCTTTGTCTTCTCATAGGCAAATTGAGATCATTGACATTAAAGGAAAATAGAGACCCATGATTGCTAGTTCCTGCTATTCTCAGTTTTGTTGTTGTTGCTGGTATTGTGTATGTGCTTCTCTTCTTTAGGTTTTGATATTGTAGGATTATCTACTACATGTCTTTTTTTCTTTGTGGTTGTAGTTAAATTCCTTAGCTTGGAGTTTTCCTTCCAACACTTTAGGTATTCTTTAAATCTGGTTTTGTCATGCAATATCTTGTTTTCTCAGTGTATGCTGATTGAAAACTTTGCTGAGCATGGTAATCTGGGTTGGCATCTGTGGTCTCTTAGCATCTGCAGACAGTCTGGTTTTCAGAGTTTCCATTGAGAAGTCAAGTGTAACTCTGCAGCTCTTAATATTCTTTCATTATTGTGTATGTTTTGTGTTTTGATTATTATGTGGTGTAAAGACTATTTGTGCTCCCATCAATCTGGTGTTCTGTAAGCTTTCTTTACTTTCATTGGCATGCCCTTCTTTAGGTTGGAAAAATTCTTTCCATGATTTTGTTAAATATATTTTCTGTTTGTGAGCTGGAGTTCTTAACTGCCTTCTATCCTCATTATTCTTAGGTTTGGCCTTCTCATGGTGTCCCAGATATCCTGGATATTTTGTGTTAAGAATTTGTTGGATTTAACATTTTCTTTGACCAATGAATCTATTTCTTCTATTGTATCAATGCCTGAGATTCTCTCTTTCATCTCTTGTATTCTGTTGGCTATCCTTGCATCTGTAGTTTCAGATCATTTACCCAATTTTCCATTCCCAGAATTCCCTCGGTTTTTGTGTTCCTTATTGCCTCTTTTTCAGTTTTCAAGTCTTGAACGTTTCTTTTACCTGTTTGATTGTCTGTTTGGTTTTTTCCTGCCTATTGCTTTCTTTCAGCACTTAGTTAATTTCTTTGAATTTTTTGTTTCTTTTCTACTTCCACTTTAAAGATTTATTTACTTATTTATTTATTTATTTATTTATTTATTTATTTTGCACTATTCTACTTACTTGTATGACTGCCTGCCAGAAGGGACCAGATCTCATTAGAGATGGTTGTGAACCACCACATGGTTTCTATGAGATGAACCCAGGACCTCTGGAAGAGCAGCCAGTGCTCTTAACCTCTGAGCCATTTCTACAGCCTTTCTTTAAGGAAGTTTTAAATTTTATCTTTAAGGGCCTCTATCATCTTTATAAAGTTATTTTTAAGGCCATTTCCTTCTGCTTTCACTGGACTGTTGAGGTATTGATGTTGTAGTACCATTACTTTCTGGTGCTGCCATATTGGTCTTCATGTTGTTGAATGTATTCTTACACTGCTGTCTACCCACCTCTTCCTCCAATGGGTACAGTTGAAGCCTGTGCTTTAGAGGGTTCCTTTTCTTCCAATTTGTGTAGGTGAGTCCTATGGCTTAGGTGGACACTCTTCCTCCAGGTGCAGTTGTGGCCTGTGACTCCAGTGATCACTTGCCAGGAGCAGGCAGGGCCTCTGGTCATTGCTTATGTGGCAGGGGATGCTTGGGGTGTCAGAATGCTGCCACAAGGTCTCTGGGTTTTCAGCCATTAGAGGTGGGACGTGGGAAGTTGTAGAGAGCAAGGCCATCCAAGTAGGAGTCCATACTCTCACACCCACTCAGAGCAGGTAGGGCGTGGCTTCTGGGTCATTGATGTGGTGGAGAACAGTTGGGGTGTGGGGAGGCTGGTACTGTCTCTGGGGCTCCAGAGGCTGTGATTAGAGCATGGCATGTACCCCCAGAAGGCTAGATTCTAGCGAGCAGAGTCATCCAGCTGGAAACCCAGATACTCATCTCCTCCCTGTGTATGTGGGACACAATACAATTAATTTTAAATAAAATATTTAGAAATCAAATTGGTAAAAAGGAAAAATGTCATTATTAGTATAGTTTTAAATTATTTTATAATATATAGACAAGTAAAAGTTTTTATATATTTATAAGGTAGAGTGATATTCAGATACTTAATCTGGGAGATTTAAGTCATGCGAAGTATCATATAAATGAATATTTTATTCTAAATATTACACCTTCTATGTTTAATTTATTTAGCAAGATTATGAGTGATGATGTGGAAGTGGAATTTGATTTGAAAAATGTGAAATTATGCATTTCACAATAGTAGAATCTGTAATACTTAATTTTTTAATGAGGAGAAAATCATCCTCCTCTGGTAAGGAGAAGTAAACTATCTCCATATGAATTATCATGTGTAAACTGTACTATGGTGATATTTTGTTTGTGCTTTAACAAATAAAGCTTGCCTGAACATTAGAATGCAAAGCTTTCAACAATAGTTAACCATAAAGGCCAGGCAGTGGTGACACACACCTTTAATCCTAGCACTTGTGACACAGGCAGATGGATCTCTGTGAGTTCAAGGCCACCCTAAACTATGTAAGATTGAATCGATCTAAAACCAAGCAGTGCAGTGGTGGTATCTACCTTTAATCTCAGCATTAGGGAGGTGGAGATGGATGTGATATGTTTGGGTGGAAAAGGAATATAAGTAGGGAGTAGAAAGGAGCTCAGGATTCAGACTGAGTTGTTTGGTTTTTTTTTTTTTTTTTTTGAGATGGCATTAAGTCTGAGGACTTGTAGAGACAGGATACCCCATTTTTTCTGAGGATTTCATAGAGGTAAGAACTAGAGGCTAGCTGCTCTGCTTTTCTGACCTCTCAGTTTTTACCCTAGATATCTTATTCTGTCTTTTTAAAATTAAGACCAATTAGATTCATACCATACTGTACTTTATTGTTCTCCAACATTATTTTAAGAAAAGCTTTGTTTAAATGAACACATCAGTTAGGAATTTTCTTATTATTAGTATGCAAGAGGCACTAGTAAATGCTGCTACACTGTTTTTTGAATCGATCTTTTGAAGAAAGCATCCTTCAGCAATGTTTCATTATTCCAGTTTCATGTTGAGTACCAGATGTCAGAAGAGTTGAAAACACGTATTTTAGTGTCTTAGTCCATCACGTTTTTTTCTGATTCAATATCTTTCTCATATTTCATGGTTATGTGTTTAGCATCATTGAGGAAATGGGCTTTGAGAACAGCAATCTGCATACTTTTAAAAGAAATGATTTCACCACCTGCACTTTTGGAAAATTGGGGGAGCTATAGAAAACTTTCTCTTGAAGGAAGCATAAATAAGTAGTGTATTAATGTATTGATTTCTGAGGAATATAAAGGTTCATAATGTTGGGATGCAAGTTACAACATTTGGAGAGACATGATAGTGCCATGAGATTAGTGATTTTCTAATTTAATAGACAATAAGTAAAGTATAATATTATTCCAATGTAAAGGCAGTGACAACAATACATATTTACAAATTATAAACGATATGAAACGTGAACGTTGGTTTGGATTTTCAATGTTCTCTTTCTTTGTGTGCCTTTTTATTTCTCTAATTGTTAGTCTCTTAATTCTACCACTATCCTCACCTTACAATAGCTATAAAGCTCTATTAGAGAATTGCCATGCAAATTATCTACCAGAAGTTTTATGTACACCTGGCAAGATGGGTGATCAGATAAAAGTGCCTGTTGTGTACAATCTCTGGAACCCACGGTGGAAAGATAAAACAGATTTCAAATGTTTTCTTACCTCTGTGCACATATATAAACATGTGTATATATATATGCATACATACTTATACACATACACACATGCACATAGACTTGCACACTAACAGGAATAACAATAATGCTATGTTTAAATTCTATATAATGAAAATTTTGCTTCATTCCTACTTGCTTCACCCAGAGTATGAATATGTTTATATCTATGATCTCCATGAAGGCATTTTGTTAATTAGCATACTTTAGTACATGTAAGCTAAGCTTAATCATAATAGTTACAACAATGCCACAATGTCTGAATTTTACATATCTTTTATGACTTGAACATACCTGAATACAAGTGTGTTTGTTATGTTTGAGTGCCAAGGACTTCACCAATTGAGATATCATTCCATTCTACATTTTATATGCTTGGAATACAAATGATTTTATATTTTCTGTCATTTATTGATTCAGTCCTTAGTCAATATATACACGAAGAATAGATGTAATACCCTAAGAATCTGATTTGTTACAGAAAATAAGACCAAAACTACAATCCCAGGGAATTATCAGTAAAATAAGAAAGTCAAAGAAAAATAGAAAAATAAGCCGGGCGGTGGTGGCGCATGCCTTTAATCCCAGCACTTGGGAGGCAGAGGCAGGCAGATCTCTGTGAGTTTGAAACCAGCCTGGTCTACAAGAGCTAGTTCTAGGACAGGCTCCAAAACCACTGAGAAACCCTGTCTCGAAACCCCCGCCCAAAAAATAGAAAAATAAGTATAGCATTATGATAATATGAAATGTTATAAATTACAATACCATTGAAGTATAAGCATACTTATTATGTGGTCCTAGTAACCAAAACTTAAAATATAGGTAGCAAATGAAAATTAGTTCAGAAAAATACATGAACTTAGAGATATTATGACAATATGCAAGATTATAAAAGTTTTTTTCTTTTCTTTTTTTTAATTGAGAAAAGGAAAAAAAGAACAAGTTTTCGCCTCCTCCCAGCCTCCCATTTCCCTACCCCTCCTCCCACACTTCTCCCCCTCCTCCCACCCTTATCCCCCTCCCCCTACTCCTCTCCCCCTCCCTCTGCAGTCCAAAGAGCAATCAGGGTTCCCTGCCCTGTGGAAAGTTCAAGGTCCTCCCCCCTCTGTCCATATCTAGGAAGGTGAACATCCAAACTGGATAGGCTCCCACAAAGCCAGCACATTAAGTAGGATCAAAACCCTGTGCCATAGTCCTTGGCTTCTCATCAGCCCTCATTGTTCGCCATTTTCAGAGAGTCTGGTTTTATCCCATGCTTTTTCAGTCACAGTCCAGCTGGCCTTGATAAGCTCCCCCATAGATTAGCCCCACTGTCTCAGTGAGTGGGTGCACCCCTCATGGTCCCGACTTCTTTGCTCATGTTCTCCCTCCTTCTGCTCCTTATTGGGACCTTGGGAGCTCAGTCCAGTGCTCCAGTGTGGGTCTCTGTCTCTATCTCCATCCATCACCAGATGAAGGTTCTATGGTGATATGCAAGATATTTGTCAGTATTGCTATAGGGTAGGGTCATTTCAGGTTTCCTATCCTCAGCTGCCCAAGGAACTAACTGGGGACATCGCCTTGGGCTCCTGGGAGAGACTCTAGGTCCAAGTCTCTTGCCAACCCTAAGGTGGTTCCCTTAACTAAGAATTGTGCTTCCCTGCTCTCCTATCCAACCTTCCTTTATCCCAATCATCCTTTTTCCCCAAGTTCCCCCCATCCTCCCCTTCTCCCTTTTCTCTCCCCATCTCCCCTTACCCCCATCCCACCCCACCCCCAAATGGCCAAAAGACACTTAAGGTCATGCTCAACCTCCTTAGCGATCAGGGAAATGCAAATAAAAACAACTTTGAGATATCATCTTACACCTGTCAAAATGGCTAAAATAAAATCTCCAATGACAGCCTTTGCTGGAGATGCTGTGGAGGAAGGGGTACCCTCATCCATTGCTGGTGGGAATGCAATCTTGTGCAACCACTTTGGAAATCAGTGTTTTGGTTTCTCAGGAAATTCGGGATCAACCTACCCCTGGACCCAGCAATACCACTCTTGGGAATATACCCAAGAGATGCCCTATCATATGACAAGAGCATTTGTTCAACTATGTTCATAGCAGTATTATTTGTAATAGCCAGAACCTGGAAAAAACCTAGATGACCTTCAATGGAAGAATGGATGAAGAAAGTGTGGAATATATACACATTAGAGCACTACGCTGCTGAAAAAAAAAAAACAATGACTTCTCAAATTTTGCATGCAAATGGATGGAAATAGAAAACACTATACTGAGTGAGGTAACCCAGACCCAAAGAGATGAACATGGGATGTACTCACTCATAATTGGTTTCTAGCCATAAATAAGGGTCACAGAGTCTACAATTGTTGAACCTAAAGAAGCTAAGTAAGAAGGTGAATCCAAGGAAAAACATATAGTTATCCTCTTGGCTATGGGAAGTAGACAAAATTGCCAGGAAGATTATACAAGTTTTAACTTGACAAAGTCCTAGCACTGAGAAGGGAGAAAATGAAGTGGACACAAAATCTACACTTAACAAGGAATATATTTTCAACTGTTATCAGCTGGGAATAGTAAAGTTAGTTTTTTCAGTGGAGTAATACTGGGTCTATCAACACAATCAAAAGTAGGCTCCAAGCCCAGAAGTAGTTGGCCAGGATAAATTGGATTTCCATGATTTGGGGGTATGTTGTGGTGTTGTTTTCTCTTTGGTTCTTTTTCTTGTTGTTCTTCTGAATATTTTGTTTTCAGAGAAAGCGAAGAGAGAATATGAAGTCAGGCCAGTAGGTTAAGGAGGCGGATATGGGAGGATGTGGGCGAGAAGAGTACCAAACTACATTGTATGTAAATAATATTTAAAGCTAATAAAGACAAAACGTTAAGCACATCGTAACAAAGTTTAAATAAAATGAGGTTTTTCTCTTTTAAAATCTCCATTTAGTGCATTTGTCTTTCAGTGTCCAGAATAGAATATTCACTAATGTATTTAGCACTATTAAATTTAAGAATGTTAATAAAAAATAATATAATAGGCCATAAGAACTGAATTAATTTAGCCACCATAGATAGTGGGCAAAATTTTTCTCCCAATATTACTTCACTTTAATAGTTTGTGGAATATAAGAGTTTTTATTATATGATGCCCAGGGGCAAACTTTTTTTTAAATTTATTTATAAAAAACTATTTTTTCTTATTTTACATGCCAAATACATTTCCCACTTTCTCCCCCTCTCCTGCTACCTCCACTTTCTCCCTCCCTTCTCACTCCTATCTCATTCCCAATCCACTCCTCAGAGCTGGTAAGGCTTCCCAGGGGGAGTCAAAAAGTCTAGCATTTTGTATTGAGGCAGGACCAAGGCCCTCCCTACTATATCTAGGCTGGGCAAGGTATTCCTCCAGAGAGAATGAATTCTAAAAAGCAAGAATAAGTAGTATGGATAAATCCTGGTCTCACTGCCAGCAGCCCCATTATCTGATCCAGCTGTAAAACTGTCACGCACATTTAGAGGGCCTAGTTTGGTCCTATGCTGGTTCCATCACTGTCAAACCTGAAGTGGAAGTCTTCCATTAGTTTAGTTAACTGTTTCAGTGGGTTTTGCCATCATAGTCTTAGCCTTTTGGCTCATATTCTCACTCTTCCCACTCTTAAACTGGACTTTGGTAGCTCAGCCCAATGCTCTACTGTGGATCTCTGCCTCTGCTTCCATGAGTTGCCAGATGAAGGTTCTATGGTGACATTTAAGATAGTCATCAATCTAACTATAGGACAAGGCTACTTTAGGCACTCTCTACTCTATTGCTTAGGGTCTTAGCTGGGGTCATTCTTGTGGATTCTTGGAAATGTTTCTAATGCCGCGTTTCTTGCTAGACCCGTATTGGCTACCTCAATCAAGATCTCTTTCCTTATTCTCTGTCTCTGTCCTTCCCCCATTACAACAATCACATTCTCTCTAGTTCTCCCCACTTCTCTTCTCCCCTCCTCTTCCCCTTATGCTTTCCCTTCTCCACTCCCACACTCCCAATTTTCTCAGGAGATTTTTAAAAATAATGATAGAGTGTGCTTTTTTTATTTATTAAATATTTCTGTCTCTTCCCCGCCACCGCCTCCCATTTCCCTCCCCCTCCCCCAATCAAGTCCCCCTCCCTCGTCAGCCCAAAGAGCAATTAGGGTTCCCTGACCTGTAGGAAGTCCAAGGAACCCCCACCTCCATCCAGGTCTAGTAAGGTGAGCATCTAAACTGCCTAGGCTCCCACAAAGCCAGTACGTGCAGTAGGGTCAAAAACCCATTGCCATTGTTCTTGAGTTCTCAGTAGTCCTCATTGTCCTCTATGTTCAGCAAGTCCGGTTTTATCCCAGGTATTTTCAGATCCAGGCCAGCTGGCCTTGGTGAGTTTCCGATAGATCATCCCCAATGTCTCATTGTGTGGGTGCACCCCTCGCGGTCCTGAGTTCCTTGCTCATGCTCTCCTTCTGCTCCTGATTTGGACCTTGAGATTTCTGTCCGGTGCTCCCATGTGGGTCTCTGTCTCTGTCTCCTTTCATCGCCTGATGAAGGTTAATATTCAGGAGGATGCCTATATGTTTTTCTTTGGGTTCTCCTTATTTAGCTTCTCTAGGATCACTAATTATAGGATCAATGTCCTTTGTTCATGGCTAGATACCGAATATGATCAAATTACACTGGACCCAGCAATACCACTCTTGGGAATATACCCAAGAGAGGCCATATCATACAAAAAAAGTATATGCTCTACTATGTACACAGAAGCATTGTTTGTAATAGCCAGAACCTAGAAACAACCTAGATGCCCTTCAATGGAAGAATGGATGAAGAAAGTATGGAATATATACATATTAGAGTACTACTCAGCAGTAAAAAACAAGGACTTCTTGAATTTTGCATGCAAATGAATGGAAATAGAAAACACTATCCTCCCCGGCAATTTTGTCTACTTCCCTTAGCCAAGAGGATAACTATATGTTTTTCCTTGGGTTCCCCTTCTTACTTAGCTTCTTTAGATTCACCTATTGTAGACTCTGTGACCCTTATTTATGTCTAGAAACCAATTATGAGTGAGTACATCCCATGTTCATCTCTTTGGGTCTGGGTTACCTCACTCAGTATAGTGTTTTCTATTTCCATCCATTTGCATGCAAAATTCGAGAAGTCATTTTTTTTTCAGCAGCATAGTGCTCTAATGTGTATATATTCCACACTTTCTTCATCCATTCTTCCATTGAAGGGCATCTAGGTTGTTTCCTGGTTCTGGCTATTACAAATAATACTGCTATGAACATAGTTGAACAAATGCTCTTGTCATATGATAGGGCATCTCTTGGGTATATTCCCAAGAGTGGTATTGCTGGGTCCAGGGGTAG
The DNA here is from genome assembly GCF_018167655.1 of Microtus oregoni. Lineage (NCBI taxonomy): Eukaryota > Metazoa > Chordata > Mammalia > Rodentia > Cricetidae > Microtus > Microtus oregoni. The sequence continues at coordinate 34,184,619 of NW_024543073.1, read as the reverse complement.
GTTGATCCCGAATTTCCTGAGAAACCGAAACACTGACTTCCATAGTGGGAGCTGATCTATTGGGAGCTCACCAAGACCAGCTGGACTGTGACTGAAAAAGCATGGGATAAAACTGGACTCTCTGAACATGGCGAACAATGAGGGCTGATGAGACGCAAAGGACAATGGCACTGGGTTTTGATCCTACTACATGTTCTGGCTTTGTGGGAGCCTAGCCAGTTTGGATGTTCACCTTCCTAGATATGGACGGAGGGGGGAGGTCCTAGGTCTTACCACAGGGCAGAAAACCCTGACTGCTCTTTGGACTGGAGAGGGAGGGGGAAAGGAGTGGGGGGAGGGGGAAAAGGGTGGGAGGAGGAGGAGGGAAATGGGAGGCTGGAAGGATGTGGAAACTTGGTTTTTTTTTTCTCCTTTTCTCAATAAAAAAAAAAAGAAAGAAAAAAAAGAAAACACTATCCTGAGTGAGGTAAGCCAGACCCAAAAAGAGGAACATGGGATGTACTCACTCATATTTGGTTTCTAGCCATAAACGAGAGTGTGCTTTTTGATATGAATGTGTTTCTTCCTTTTATGTTACTTATCATTTTAATTAAACTGTCTTCATATGAGAAAGAGAAAATTTCTTTATAATATAAATATAATTATTTAGGGAAGGAACTTTTATCCTCCAATTACAGAGATCCTGCCACTCACTACAGATGTTTAAATGTCAAATGCTCCTTTCCATAGATTTCAGGTCAGCTAGAAGGAAATACAAGATTTTAAGTATTCTAGCATATGACCTCAGGTTAGCCCAATCATCAGAAGAGTCCAAAGCAGTCACCTTTGCATTTTATTTCCCTTGAAGAGACTTTGTACATGCTTATTATCTAAGTGCAGTTTCTATTGAAGTAAATAACATATTTCTTTCCCAAGTTCAATTTTGGCCACTGGATTGCATTATCTTCAGTCATATAGAGGCTGTGTTGGTAGGAGGAGATCAGGCAATAGGTCTAGACACATATTCTTCTTTTTACTTGTGCCTGACTTCACATCTTCATTCACTAACTTCTGCCTTTCATTAGCTGCCTTCTAGACGTTTTCTTGGACTCTCCAACATGCATAATTAATTGTAGTAATGGTCAGTGCAGATTTATAAGGCAATCTTGTGTGCCTTTATTTTTTGAAAATGTACTCCGTTTCTAGTCACGTTAGAAATTCTGAATTCCTTCTGAAGTGTAGGACAGTGTTTATCTTCCTTTTCCACCTTCAGCAATTCTGTGCCATATGTCCCTAAAACTGTCACAAGTTAAAAATTGGCAGATGTATATCTGACCTAATATTATTTCCAAATTTTAATGAGTTAACTCTTGTTGGTGGTGTTTTTATTCTTTTACTCTTTGGGTTATTTTGTTCTTTTGCAGGGCCTGCCAGCCAAATTCCAAATTAATCAAACAATCACATACTGAATGCTTATTCTTATTCGTAAATGCCCGACCTTAGCTTGGCTTGTTTCTAGATAGCTTTTCCGAACATAAATTAGGCTGTCTATCTTTTGTCTCTTGGCTTTTATCTTTCCCTATTGCTGTATACCTCACTTGCACTCTTACTCTGTGATTGGCTGGGTGACTGGGTGATTGACCCCTAGTGTCCTCCTCTCGTTTTTCTCTCATTCCTCCTTTCTCTCTGTCAAGATTTCTCCTCCTATTTATTCTCTCTGCTTACCAGACCCACCTATATACTTCCTCTTGCCTCACTATTGGTCATTAAGTTCTTTATTAAAACAACAGGTGTTTTAAACAGTCAAAGAATCATAGCCTCATAGAGATAAACAAATGCAAAATAAACAAAAGCAGCACATCTCTGTCATTAAACAAATGTTCCAAGCATAAACAAATGTAGACACTTTAAAGTAATATTCCACAACAGATTCCATCTAGATTGTCTCTGAATTTGGAAATTTTTCAAAGCTTTAAATATATTTTATATATTTCATAGTTCACAATCATATATTTTTCAGTCACAAAAATAATAATTTAAAACAGTATAGAAAATTAATGCTTCCACTTAGAGAAAAATTATATCATTAGAAATTCAAGAAATCATGTATTTAATTTCAACTTCATTAAAATAATAGAATTGGAGAACATATTCTTAACTGTTATATGAAAGAAATATTTGTATCTGAAACACATAATTATTATTTGTAAATAAGGGGGAAAATGGGAATACTGATGAAAATGAATGGCATATTTCTCTTGTAATTCAAGCAAACGAAAAATATTCATCAATCACATTCATTAGGAAAAAAGACACACCAAAACACAAGAATTCACTATACCCTCTTGAAAAGTCTTAAAATTAAAGAAAAGAAGAAGAAATGGAATAAGACTAAGACCTAACCAGGAATATTGTACATTATTGCTCAGTATTTCTCTTGTAATTGTACTGCAAATATAAGTATGTCCTTATTACTCCTCAAAACACATACATTATAAGGTTTAAATCTGCACTATATATACTATTATCAAATTAGTGAAGACTCAATGACTATCAATTTTATGATACATAAATATGATATCACCAATCATTTGTTTATTATGTAAATGATAAATTATAATTTCATAGAGCAATATCTATAAATCTCAAAAACATGTTGGATAAAATAACTAAGATTAAAAAGAACATAAAATTTTTCTTCCACTTATTTAAAATGCAACACATAATTATATTAGCAACAACTTATTTGGAATGGTCTGCTAACATTTCTGAGTATTATTATGTTGTTAAGTACTTGTATGTATTTCTGACACGTGTATTGTATTTTTCTATTAAAAATTCTTCTTTCTTTAAAAAATGTTTGAGCACAGTACAATATCAAACTTAAGATCTGGCATTATAACATTCCTCTGAAACAGTAAACAGAGCAAGTCACTTTCACAGGCATGCAGAATATGAAGTTCAATATATATTAATGGATATCAGTTCCTCAAAATATCGGTGTCTTTTATTTTTTCTTCATATTTGAAATATAAACACCTTCTTGACTGCTTTGAGAAAGAAAGGCATCATTTCACAGTAACTTCCATAGTGCAATTCTTGCTTACTTAAGTGATAAAAGCTGTGATGATGAAGAATCAAGTTTGTTTCTAATAAAACATCATTGGAAATCAAACTAGAGAAAAGCAATGATTTTAATGATTTTGTATTTCTTTGTTCTTTTAATAAATGCTTGGAATATCTGTATAAAAATGTTTATGGATAACTCTTCAAAAAACCCCACCTCACTTAATGCTTAAGAGATGCCTTCTAAAAAAATATCTCTCCATTATCTTCCTGATTACAAATCTACTTTCCTTCTCTCATCCTCAAAGGGCTCTAAACCCTTTAGGTCTTGAATCATGTCACTATCATTCTAGCTGAGGGGAACTAGAGAGTTCTCCCTTGGGTTCCTATTAACACTTGCTAGTTAATCAGCCAGAGGGGCTGTTGGTGACTGATGTCCTATCCTTCCATCCATCCTCTTTCCACCATCCCCAGAGGTTGGCACACCATTGTAGCCATCCTAGCCTGGGAAAGACAGCAGCAGAGCTTGGGTCACAGAGCCATTTGTAGAAATTCATTCAATTGTTCAAAAGCTAGAATTTTCTAGTGGTAAAATTCCCGATTATGAATTTGTAGACCCAGCACATGCAGCTGTGCAATGTATTAGCAACAAAACTAACTTTCCAGCTTTCAGATTTATAAATATTTTAGGTATTGTACAAATACTGCAGCAAGTAGTAACAGAGATGTCCCTAGGTAGAAGGAAGCTACTGATAAGATGTATGTGGTGATACGCAGGGGGTACTCACATTCTGAATAAGTTTAGCAGAGCAGCCATCTCTAATTTAGACTGTTTTCTTAATCTGCTGCGAGGGGACCATGCTGGGTGATTCACAGTAATGAACTCCACCTGGATGCTCAGTAAATCTGAACAGGAGGACTGACTGCAGCCTACTGGTGTTACCACAGATCTGGATGAGTAAGCTCTAATTTGATCATTAAGTGACCATCCCACAAAAGAACCATTAGAAATGTTTAGAGTCTGATCCTCTGTGATAGAACAAGACAGACTGCTTATTTTAATAGGGTCATGCAGGAAGAATGGGAAATATTCTGAGAGAAAACCAGAATATTTGTGAAGCAACGACAACAAATTGTTAGTGACTGTTTGATTCTAGTGCCATTCTAATTTAGTAGCGTCTGTGTTAAGAGGAAAAACATAACATAAACTTTTAGAATGTCCAACCTTTGTTGGTTAACGTTGTTTTGACAACATTACATAAACCATGGGATTAATTTACTGCTATCGTTACAGTCCTTGAGACATCTGCTATTCTCTGAGTTGAAACTACAGTGTGTATTGTAATGTACTGCAATATGAATCTACCTAGTGTAGGCATCCTTTAAAGATACAGAGTTATGTCTCTTAAATCTTTCTATTTACACCTTATCACTATCCTATTGTAATTGAGAATAAGGCTATAGCTATAGATTCTACTTATATAACCAGACTGTATAATCAGATCCATATAAATGTTATCACAAAAGTCACAAATAAGCATGATCTCTTTTATGAATTTCATTTTATTATAAATAATTACTGATTAATTTATTTGACTGAAAATAGAGTCTTTTCTCATGTAATACATCTCAGTCACAATGTCCCTTCCATCCAATCCTCCTAGTTTCACCGTTACCTCTTCTAATCCTCAGATTCACTTCCTCCCTGTTTCTTCTTCAGAGAAGAGCAGGCAGAGAAGAGATGACAGAACAAAAGAAGCAAAACAGAACAAAAGAAGATACAATAGGCAAGATGAAAACACTTATATCAAGGCTAGAAAAGGCAACCCAGTAGGAGGAAAAGAATCTCAAGAGTGTTTTAAGGAGGGAGTGAGACACCTGTTGGTTACCGGCTGCTCAGCCCCAAAATAATCACACAGATACTGTTTTATTTAAATCACAGCTTGGCCCATTAGCTCTATATTCTTATTTGCTAACTCTTACATATTAATTTAACCCATCTCCATCAATCTGTGTATCGCCATGTGCCAGAGGTTTAGCTGAAAAGTTTCCAGCATCTGTCCTGGCTGCTCCATGGCATCTCTCTGGCTCTGCCCTTCTTTCTCCCAGCATTCAGTCTTGCCCTCTCTGCCTAGCTCTGCTCTGCCTCACCCCACTCTGCTATAGATTCCAAGCAGTTTTTTTATTCACGATAATGACAGCATACAGAGGGAAATCCCACATCACAAGAGCCACAAGAGCAGGTAAAAGAGTCAGCGATACACCCTCTCCTACTGTTAGGGCCTCACATGAACAGCAAGCTACCAGTCATAACGTAGACAGAGGACCTGGTGCAGACCCATACAGACCCCATGCTTGCTGCTTCCATCTCTGAGAGCTTATGTGAGCCCTGATGAACTGATTCAGTGGGTCAAGTTCTTCTGGTGTCTGTCTTCCCCTGTGACTCCTACAGCTTGTCACCTTCTCTTCTACTTCTACTGTTTTCCCTGGAAGAAGAAGAGGAATCAGACAGAAGTGTGCTATTTATACACTCTCTCTGCATATTGTCTGTCTGTGGGTCTCTGTACCCACTTCAAACTGCTGCTTGAGGAAGACTGTCTGATAATGACTGGACTACACACCAAGCTATTAGTATAGCAGAATATCATTGGGAATCTATTAGGAATCTTTTTTTTTGACAGAGTTTCTTTTTAGCTTTGGAACTTGTCCTGGAACTCACTCTGTAGACAAGGCTGGTATTGAACTCATAGAGATCCACCAGTCTCTGCTTCCCAAGTGCTGGGATTTAAGGCGTGCGCCACCACCCCAGTGATTTTCAATATGAAGCCCCAAACTGACCTTTCAAGATCTTTAAAGAATTCTGTTGGGATTTTGGTGGAATTGCATTGAATCCATAAATTGATTTTGGTAGTCTGTCGACTTGTACTGTTAATCCTACTAATACATGCATATGGAAGATGTTTCCATCTTCTGATATCTTATTCAATTTCTTTCTTCAAAGATTTGAAATTTTTATCCTAAAAATCTTTCACTTGATTGCATAGAGGTATCCCATGATATTTTATATTATTTAAGGCTATTGTGAACCCTGAAATACAGAGTAAAGAATAAGCAGTGGAGAATGTTGGTCACTGTGTACTGATTCACAAGTAATAGCAAGAAGTTCTAGTGTGGCCGGAGAAACAGCTCAGTGGTTTAGAGCATCTACTGTTCTTTCTGGGAAACCTAAGTTTAATTCGCAGCACCCGTGTAGCAGCTCACAACTGTCTGTAACTCCAGTTCCAGGGAATCTGACACCCTTACAGCAATGTACACTGAATAAAAATAAACTTAAAAAAGAAAGGTAATATTACTCAGAGTTATTGAGTAAAATTTTCAGTTTTCTTTGATTCTGTGTTACAAATTTTTATTCACTTAGGTACAAATTACTTTTTTTTTTTTTTACCGTACTCATGCCTCAATTCTGAAACTAGAACCATATGAAATGCACATGCCTCATGAACCTTTCCACTCAGCATTGCAATGCTTCTGCTGCTCAGTGCTCTTTGGATACTTGTAAATTTCACCAAAAAGCTTGGTGAATATCAGGAAAAATACAACACGGACTCTACTTTCTTACTTCTGAGTTGTTTTAATCATTTGTGGAAAAGGGAGTTTTCAGATTTTCATTCAGATTTAGATGTTTAGATGATACTCTATTCTTTGGTACAATCTATCCAAATTGTTCTGCAAATAGAATCCTAATGCCAAGTGTGTAAGGCACATTTCTCATTGTCATGACAACACAACTCACAATTCCAGTTTAAGGAAAGAAGGGTTAACCTTGTCTCACTTTGATATAATCTGGTGGTTAGTGTCACATACTGGACAACATATACAACCTAAAGGTGGTCTTGGGCTGTGCTTGTATGGGACTGTCTTTATTATATTAATTGAAATGATAAGAATTTTCCACTGTTTTTGGCACCACTCCATGGATGAACCTGGACTATGTAAATGGAGAAAGAGGACTGAACAGCAGCATGTACTAATTCCTCTTTATTTTCTGAATGTGACTGTTACATGACCTACTTCTTTAAGCCCCTGACTGCCTCTATTTTGTCACCACGATTGACATTGTCCTTGAACTGTGGGCCAGACTAAACCTCTTTTCCTTAAGGCTTTTTTTTTTATTGGAATGTTTTAACGCAGGGACAGAAAAAGAAAGTATAAAACATCCCACCATGGTGGAGAACTGGGGAAGCAGGAACAAGAGGCAATTGGTCACAGACCCCAGGTCAGGAGGTAGGACAGATGGTTCCTGGTATTCAACTTAATTTCACCTCTTATTCTTGTGGCACTTCATTCTAGTCAATGGTATTTATTTCCTAAAGGGCTGGTGTTTTAGTATCACTAAACTCGGTTTAAATCTCCCTCTCAGACCTATCCAGAGATTTGACTCCTAAGTGATTCTAGACCCCGTCAAGTTGATGACTTAATCATCACATTGCATCTATTAATGTGCATATACTCAGTTTAATAATGTACACAGATATCCAAAGAGATATAAGTCTGTTTGGCTTTTGAATTGTGGTTTTTATAAATCTGGGGGGGACTGGCTTTCTCTGTGGAGTTTTGGCTGTTCTAGAACTGGCTCTGCAGGCTGGCCTCAAACTCAGAGCTCTGTGTGCCCTACCTTCTGAGTACTGGTATTAAAGGAATGTGTCAAAACTTTCAGCTATAATTCTTATTACATTTGTTTAAAAAAGAATGGCCTTTTGTTTTCCTCAGAATGTGTCTATGAGTCATCTCGTATCTGAAATGAAGTTTATACTTTATCAGTTGTTAATGTCCATGAACTTCTTTTGTGAGGAATCACCATTAAACATGAATAAATTGTATAATTTATAGTATTTTCTAGAAATTATGAACACCTACTATACAAAGGCATCAAAGTAAATTTAGTCAATCATGTACATTTTATAAGAGACCAACTAACATATATCTGTCATAAAGGGATAAATGGTTTTCCTTGGAAATGTATTGGTTACAGCTGTATATCACTCTTTAGAGATCTGTAATTACTCTTTTACTACTAGAATCTTATTACATAATGTTTGATATGTATTTTAACAAAAAACCTTTTCTGAGGTTGTAGCTCCAACTCTTCATTGATCAGAAATACAGGTAACAAAGAGAAAGAAAAATAAGTATTGTATTTTAAGGCATTAAAGGAATAGATTTATAAAAAATAAAATATAAATCAAAGGAATATATTTGTCAAAAATCACATACTTCTAGATGAATGTATAGATATTAAAGAATTTTTTTGTAAACATCACTACTATAAAGTTTTAATTAGAAGACTATATGTTTGTTCATCAACATTGACGGCAAATTCACTTGTATTACTCTCCAAATACACTAGGTGGTCATCATTTTAATTAGTCCTTCCTCATATGTTTATTGAGTAGCTTTCTTAAATAAATTTGTTTATTTTATATCCCTGTTGCAGCTTCCCTTCTTTCCTCCTCTGCCAGTACCTTCCCCTCTTTGTTCCTACCCCTCAATCCATTACCCTTCATTATTTTAGGAAAGGTCAGGTCTCCCAAGAGTATCAACAAAATATAGCATATCAAGTTACAGTAAGACTAAGCATATCCCTAGAATGAAGCCTGAACAAGATGATTCAATACGAGGAGTAAAGTCCAAAAATACAGAAAAATAGTTGGAGACATCCTCTGTTGCCACCGTTAGGAGTCCCACAGGAGGACCAAGCTAAACAGCTGTAAAATGCAATCAGAGTGCCTAGGTCAGTGCCATGGAGGTTCCCTGGTTGTTGGCAACTGAACCTGGTTGTTGGTTTGTAAGGACATAAAATATTTTAAAAAGCTTTGCTTGGTCAGGAGCTGGTTAAGACACTGGCTTTGAGCTTTTCACAGCATCAAGAGTTAGCTGGAAATAGGAACCTTTGCAAAAGTGCACACCAACTGTCCATAGTAGCTAGGTCACTGTCAAAACCCAGTTTTGTGGTCTAGACAAGATCAGAAATAACTGCTTGCAGGGAAGGTGGGGGCATGTACGGAAGCAGAAGTAGTCCATACCCTGTATTTCAGAAGTAGTCCATACCCTATACTCAGCAAAACCAAACCCCTTGACCCTGAGTAAATTTGGCTTGCAGTTTTTGCCTATATATGTGAACCCCAATCGAGGAATGGGAGCTCTCCCTACTGTGTTGCATGAAGAGTAGAGGCTTTGAGTTCCCAGATAGCTGGTTTGAATATTGCACACTGAATAAACCTTGTTTTTGCATTCTGGACTTAACTGGACTCCGGTGCTGTCTCTCTGGGGGTCTCAAGTGGGCCACAACAGGTTCAGTCTCTGTGAGCCCCTATGAGCCCAGGTTAGTAGATACTGTGAGTTTTCTTGTATTATCTCTGAACCCTCGAGGTCCTATAATCCTTTTTTCTCCTCTTCTGCAGGATTCCTCAAACCGTGCCTCATGTTTGGCTCTGAATATTCATCTGTTTCCATCAGTTGCTGGATGAATCCTCTCTGAGAACTACTGGACTAGGCACCAGTCTGGTCACAGTACATAGCCTGTTCAGGCTGTTTCTGCTATTGCTATTAATCTTAGGAATCCGTGTAGATTCCTTTACACTAGGCTTTTACCTCACCCCTAAATACCCCACGCTCCCAGAGTCCTGTTCGGTACTCTCCTCTTGTAATAGAACTGCCACTGCTGACCCAACCTGATGACTCATGGTCTTATTCCCACCTGCCCTTAGTCCTCATTCTATTTCCCTTTCTAGTGAGATCCAGGCATTTCCTATGAATCCTTCTTTTTACCTGCCCTCTCTAGCCTGGATGGTTGTAGCATAGTTATTCTTCATTTTATAGTGAATAATCACTTATGAGTGAGTAAATACCATGTCTGTCTTCCTCAGTTTGGGGAGATGATTTTTGCTTTAAGAGGTGAGTAATAATACTCCAATGAGTAAATGTACCACATTTTCTTTATGCTTTTCTCAGTGGAGGAACATTAAGGTTATTTCTAGGTTCTGCTTATTACACATAAAGTTGCTATGAACATAGTTTAGCAATTGTTTTTGTAGTAAGATTGAGCATCCTCTGGATAAATGGCCAAGAGTGGTATAGCTGAGTCTTGTGGTAGATTGATTCCCAGTTTTCTGAGAAACTGCCACACTGACTTCTAAAGTGGCTGTCCAAGTTTGCACTCCCACTACCAATGAAAGAGTGTTCCCTTGTTCCATATCCTCTCTAGCATAAGTTGTCTTTCAGGATTTTGATCTTAACCATTTTGACAGGCATAAGATAGAAACTCAGAGTTGTTTTGAATTGAAATTTCCTGATGATTCAGGATCTTGATCATCTTCTTAAGTGTTTCTCAGCCTTGTGAGATGCTTCTATTGAGAATTCCCTTTTTAGATCTGTACCCCACTTTTAAATTGGATTATTTGGTTTATTGATACCTAGTTTCTTGAGTTCTTTATATATTTTGAAAATTAATCCTCTGTCAGGGGTGGGATAGTAAAAATCTTTTCCCATTCTATAGGCCCTGTTTTGTCCTATTGACAGTATCCTTTGCCTCATGTTAAATTTTATGAGGTTACCATGTATTAACTGTCAATTAGTGCCTTGCTATTGTTGTTATGTTCAGGAAGTTGCCTCTTATGTCAATAATTTTAATATTGTTTCCCACATTCTCTTCCATCAGGTTCAGTGAATCTCAATTTACTTTCAGGTCTTTAATATACTTGGACTTGAGTTTTGTACATCTATTGCATTATACTACATGCTGATATTCAGTTATATCAGCACCATTTGTTGAAGATGTTTTCTTTTTTTCCAATGTATAATTTTAACTTCTTTGCTGAAAATAGGGTGTCCAGAGGTATGTAGATGTATGTCTGGGTCTCTGATTCTATTTCATTGATAAAACTCTGTGTTTTTTTTTCAGTCACTACAACACTATTTTAATTACTATAGCTCTGTAGTAGAACTTGAAATCAAATTATTACTAATAACACAATTCCATAACAATATGTTAGTATATAACTCAACTCTCATTAGAAAAATCTTACTCACAGCAGATGATAACAAACAAGGAAACCCACAACTGAACAGCATAAAGAGAATCAGGGATTTTGAAATGTTGATCCCTAACTGGGCAGTCTATACTACACCTCTTCCCTCCAGTTCAAAGATTTATGTGGAAAAGGGAAGAAGATAGCAAGAATGAGAGGTAGTTGCTGACTTCAAGAAAACGACATTTTCCAGAGACAGTAGCGCAGATGCACACAGGAATGCTCAGGTAGTTTGACAGGATGCAGAAACTGATGGACAACAAAATCCCAACTCGGAGGAAGGAAAGGTACAGATATCACGTTAACCAAGAAACTATTTACTTCTGATAGGTACTGGGAGAGGGAAAGCATGTTTCCTTCAGTGAAATGACTCTGGGTATATTAACTGCCCCATACTCGAGAGTAGTTGGATAACACAAATTAGATTGATTTTATGTGTGAAGGGGGTGTTTAGTTGTTTTTATTTACAGGGATTTTAGTGGATAGTTAGGTGTTAGAAAATCTGGGAGAAATTTGTGAAGGGGGAAAATATGACTAAATTTATTGACTGAAAAAGTTTAAGAATAAATAAAAAGGTTATTTAAAAAGCTATCTGTGTTTTTTAGCTGAAAAGTTAACCTTGGAATCTGCAAGTATATTAAGATGACATTTACCTAAACATCATCATATGTCTGTTTCTCTGACACAAGTTCCAAACCTTATTAAGAAAACTAACAGCAAAATCTCAATAAAATCATTAAATACCAATAGGAGAGTTAAACATGTACAAGTGTATTTTAAAAATGAGAATTATTAATTCTAAATGGTTTTCAGACACATGATGACAAGTGATATACTAGAATGAAAGGTTCCTGGTTTACGGTCTAAACACGCCTGTCTAGACACTACCGAAGTTTGAGCTTCTCTGGGTTATACTCTTATTCAAGTTCAAAGCTCAATTTCTGTCCAGCTGCCATCATTTCTTGCAGGTTCTTGTGAGGGGCCCTCTTTTAAGCCTTGAGCTCTCCTATCTTGTTTCTCAGTATTGTGTCTAAGGAAATTCATGCTGATGCACAGATACATAAATAATAACTATGATTCTGGGAGAAACAAAATTTGGGCAAGATATAGAAAGACTATAGCTAGAGAAGTTGTATCACAGGTATTTACTTTCTCACATGACACCTTATCAAATAGTAGTCTTCAGAAAGATAAAGAAGAGAAATGTCCATGAATACTAGATACAGCTTTATAGATCACTGGAAATTTTTTTGAAGGTCTGTATTTCTGATATCTTTTAATGAATTTACTGGCAATTAACTGAAGTCAAACTTTATTCTGATACCTTGATCCTAATAGGGAAATTATTACATAGTTCACCTTCTTACATAGCCTCATGGTGGTGATTGTACTGTGGCAGCTTCATTCTTATTTCTAATATAATATCTAAATGTGTACTTTAAATATTTAAATGCTGGTTAAAATTTAAACAGCAATATGGCTACCTCACTAAAATAAGCTGAAAAATGTTACCAAGCTAAGTTACAACTGAGGAAACAGTGCAGAAATTTATTTTTTACAGATTAGTTACAAGATTAATTATCGTGCATTTTTACCTTCAGGAGATGGGGAAACAACACAGATACACTCTGGTGGGCTAGTTCAACATATTCTGATTCTGTTGTATGTTTTAAAACTTACTACTCACTTTAATTTCTAGAAATCACCAATAAATGGTAATTCTTCCAGTGGAAAAAAGCATTAAGTGATATTCGCCTTCAGAGATTACCTACTACAACAATAAATCATATCACTTAGTGATGTGTATATAACTACTTAGCATGGCATCGTTTGGTGATTATATGATTTATGAAGTGCAGCAGGAGAGACCCCTCAAAGAGATATTCATAGTGACCAATATATTTGAGGTGGGAAACATATTTTATTTTTCTTAAAATCACTTCCCATCTACAAGGAAAGAAAAACAATTTGCATGTCAAGAATAATTTTTGCATTTGAATATATTATATAGAATCAAATAATTTTAAAAAGTAATGTGGCTTATCTAGTTAATAAAAACTGTTTGTATGGCATTGAGATAAGAAGTGTAGTCTATCTCTCAAGAATTAAATTATCTATGATAAAATGCACGTATATTATTATATGAAGCATGAGTATATATTTCTAGTTCACAGTCAAACTCTGTAAATTTTATTCTTATACATTATCTTTGGTGGATCTCAGTTTGCTGATTTTTAAGAATAGTATTAAAATACTATTGCATTAGGCCATTCTGAAAGTTGTAGAGGTGATCAAACATGAAATCTCTCAGAGTACTCTCTAGCTCTGAGGTTTGTTCAGTTTTAACATGACTGGTATGATGAAAAAAACTAATTTAATAACTCATTTACCACAATTTTCATTTTAAGATTCAGCATTATTGGAATACAAAATACATCAAATATTGAAAACACATGCACTACACAGCTACCAATAGTTGTAAAATTTGTCTGTGTAGTTGCCTGACTATGTATACTTTCTAATACACTCTTAATTTTATGCTAGACTCTGAAGTTGTGGGAGTAAAGCAAGACTGTTCTTATGAATGACAACAAATAAACCAGTGTTAGAGTGGATGTTGTGATGGCTAGTTTTGTTTGCCAACTTGACACACGTGAGAAGAAGAAATTTTGATTGAACAATTACTTCTATCGGTTTGGCTCATGGATATAACATGAGATGTTTTCTTGAAAACTTACTGCTGTAGGAGGATTCAAAAAAAAAAAGAAGTGGGGCTGCATAGAACATGAACTACTGTGTTAACTAGTGTTCTTGTTTTGTATGGTTGTTTTGGCAACTGTATTGTTCAAGTTTCCTGGATGGAGCATTCCTGCCATATTCAGAAAATGTAGCAATAAAGCAAGAAGAGGTAATGAATTTGCATAGAAGTGAGGAGAAAAAAGAAGTATTTGAGGTGGATGAGAGAAGGATATAAAGAATACAGAGTACTCGTATAAATTCTCAAAAATAATAAAAATTTAAACAAGCAAATTAAAAATAAAAAGTAACTGAAGATGAGCTAAAGAGCAATCAAGTAGGCAGCTTTCCTCTACAGTATATGCTCCAGTTCCTACATCCAGGGTCCTTCTTTGAGTTCCTACCACAGATTCCTCAGTGGAGGCCAAACTAAAAGGTAAGATGAAATAAACCCTTTACTCCTCAAGTTATTTTGGTCCTGATGTTTATCATAGCAATGGAAAAGTAAACTAGAAAAGGAAATAGACATTTCTATTTTTAAAATATCAAGTGGACAACATCACAGTTCAACATTTTTCAAAATCAGAAAATGCAAAGCAAAACCACAATGTGGTATTAACTTACTTTATTAGATATCATTATTATCAAGAAGATTAAAGTGTTGGTAAAGAGATAAAAAGTAGAGACAGTTATACACTGCTGAAAGGATTGTAGATTATTATCATCATTATGAGATTGTATGGAGTTTTTCAAAAAAGTAAAAATAACGCTGAGTAAGATGTTTTATATTATCAAAATAAACTGAAATTTTTCTTCAAAGTAGAAGTAGGTAAATTTTGTTCTATATATTTCAGTAAACATTATTTCATGCTTCCTTCAATTATATTTTAGTTGATAAAACTGACAACTTCAAATGTAGCACAAATTTTAAAACAGATAAGTAGAGCATTTTATGGACATATTTACAACATGACCCAATTTATATGAGCACAGTAAGGTCTGTCCAATTTCAGCAATTATTTCATAGAGAAATATTTCTTTAGGATTCTGGAATTTACATATACATGTGTAAACATGGACAATAAATAGATAAATATATGGAGATAGGTAGAAAGATGCACACATATATGTCTGTTTCTCACATATATGTCTATCTCGATATGAAGAACCCTAGTCTAAACAAAATTTATTTACGTTTTAATCTTAAATTATATAGGGTATATGAAAATAAATTTATGTACTATTTTTGCCCATTGACTCTTATGATACTTCATCAAACTTTGTTGTTATGTATAATATACTCTCTTCATCTGTTGCTCTTTTGATAGATAATCTGATTCTACAATTTAGTGAAGAGTGCTTTAATTTACATGGAGGCACAGGAAATGAATTTCATTGTGTATGGTATACTGCAAAAGTGGCACTGCTTGCTAGCAACAAAGGAATGTTTTCAATCTTCTGAAGAACTCTGACACTAGTTTCTGTGTTGGCTGAGTTAATATATTCTTTCTGTGTAGATATGCTCGTTTATGAACACCCTGAACTGTTGTAATAGGAGCGGCGGGGCTGCGTCCCCAGCACCCAGGCTGCCTGCTAGCTTATGCCTCGAAATAATTACACAGACACTGTATTCTTTTAAACACTGCTTGGCCCATTAACTCTAGCCCTTATAGGCTAATTCTCATATCCCGATCAACCCATCTCTAATAATCTGTATAGCATCAGTCTTACCGGGAAAGATTCTAGCCTATGTCCATCCTGGGTCTGAGCTTCATGAGTCTGCCTCAGAGAGCAGAGCTATTGCGTCTGCCCGGGAGAGGTGAACATGGCGTTTCGGAGCTCACTTCCTCTTCCTCCCAGCATTCTGTTCTGTTTACTCCACCCACCTATTGTTCTAACCTATCAGGGCAAGCAGTTTCTTTATTTAATTAACCAATGACTTTCCTCCATCACTGAACAATATTTATTTCTTGCTTACTTGGTAGCCATTCTTCTGGGAGTGTGGAGAAATCCCATGGTAATTTTGTTTTGCATTTTGCAGATTGCTAGGATATTAAGTGTTTTCTTCATATGTTACAAGGAGAGAGCAGCTTGTTTGTCCTGGTTCCCCAGAACTGAAATAATCACACAGAAACTATATTATTTAAATCACTGCTTGGTCCATTAGCTCTGGCTTATTATTGACTATCTTTTACATCTTAATTTAACCTATCTCCACTAATCTGTGCATTACCATGAGGTCGTGGCCTATTAGCAAAGTTTAAGCATGTCTATCTCCAGCAGCAGCTCCATAGCTTCTCTCTCTCCGCCTTCCTTCTCCCAGCATTCAGTCCAGTTTTCTACACCTTTCATAAGTTCTGCCCTATTAACAGGCCAAGGCAGTTTCTTTATTCATTAACCAATAAAAGCAACACATAGACAGAAGTACCTCCCACACCATTAATATGAGTATTGACCATGTATATTTCTTCATAACAATCAGCTCCCATCTTTCACTTATTAATTGCATTTGCTCTTCTTTAATACTGAAGATGTTTTTAAATTGTTTTTATTGAGCTGTATATTTTTCTCCACTCTGCTCCCTTCCTCCCTCCCCCTTTCTACCCTCTTCTTTGATCCCCACACTCCCAATTTACTCAGAAGATCTTGTCTTTTTCTAATTGCCATGTAGATTGGATCCATGCATGTCTCTTAGGGTCCTCTTTGCTTGTCTATGTTCTCTGGTATTATGAATTGTAGTCTGTCTTTTCTTTGCTTTAAGTCTAAAAGTCACTTATGAATGAGACCTTGAAGGTGCTTTTTCTGATCATTTTTTTTATTTAAAAAAACTATCTCTTTACATTTTATATATCAGTCCCAGTTCCCACTTCCCCCACCCCAATCCACTCCTCAGAGAAGGTAAGGCACATTGCTTTGAGAAAGCACCAAGACCCTCCATACTATATTTAGGCTGAGTACAGTATCCATTCAAAAGAAATATGTTCCCCAAAAGCAAGTATAAGCAGTAGGGATAAATCCAGGTACCACTGCCAGTGACCCCACAGTCTGCCTCAGCCATACAACTGTCAGCCAAGGGCCTAGTTTGTTCCTATGCTGGTTCCTTCCATGTCCCACCAGAGTTGGTGAGGTCCCTTTAGCTCAGGTAAGCTGTTTCAGTGAGTATCTCCATCATTATCTTGAACTCTTTTCACATTTCTTCATTTCTCCCTCTCTTTGACTAGACTTTGGGAGCTCATCCCAGTGCTTTGCTGTAGATCTCTGCCTCTACTTCCATTAGTTGCTGGATGAAGGTTTTATGGTGACATTTAAGATAGCCATCAATATGACTACAGGACAAGGCCAGTTTGGGCTCCCTCTCCACTATTGCTTAGAGTATTAGCTGGGGTTATCCTTATGGATTTAGGAGAATTTTTCTAGTATCAAGTTCCTTTCTAGCCTCATAATATTTCCCTTTTTGAAGATATCCTTCTCCTTCCTCTCATCTCTGTCCTTCTCCCATCTTAACTATACCAATCCCTTAAGTTCTCCTCCCTGCTCTCCTTCTCTCCTCTTCCTCCCATTCCATACTCCCTTATCCCCACCCCATTTTTCTCAAAATATTCTCAGTAGATCTTGTTTATTTCCTCTTCCCAAGAATATCTATATATGTTTGTTTCTCTTAGGGTTCTCCTTATTACTTAGCTTCTCTAGAAACATTTGTTTTCCTTTATAATGTAGAATCAAGTTTATTTATTTATTTAAGATTTCTGCCTCCTCCCCCAATCGAGTCCCCCTCCCTTGTCAGCCCAAAGAGCAATCAGGGTTCCCTGCCCTGTGGGAAGTCCAAGGACCACCCACCTCCATCCAGGTCTAGTATGGTGAGCATCCAAACTGCCTAAGCTCCCACAAAGTTAGTACGTGCAGTAGGATCAAAAACCCATTGCCATTGTTCTTGATTACTCAGTAGTCCTCATTGTCTGCTATGTTCAGCGAGTCCGTTTTTTTAATAAACTTTTTGATACAAAAACTTAATTAATTTAGAGGCAATAAAGAGAATATTTATAAATGGTAACATTTATTAATCTGTAATATAGGAACAGTTTAGCAAGTAACAGTCTAAGGAACCACTGTGTTCAGGAGTGACTGGAAAATTTATTTTTCATTTTTTTCCAATTAGTTGCTCTCAATCTAAAAGTAGTTAGACTAACCCAACAGCTAGTTTCAAATTAAAGGATTAAAATGTTGCTTTTCATGCCATGATTTTTCAAACAAGCACACATTTTCGTGGGTACACAGCAATGTCAATCTCCTCTTTTAAACCTTCTAATTAAATAAAATATGCAATCAAAATAACAAAAATACAGTTTTGCTATGTTTAATCTAAACAGAATCCAGAATTTTAACATTTTTTCTTGATTTTACTCATGGAAAAAAAGTTTTTATTTTTGTTTGGGAAGGAGCAGAATAGGTTTGAAAAATAGGAAAGTCCTCTATGCTTTATAAGTGCATTACAGTAACAGACATTTATCATTTAGCAAGCTTGAAATCCCTTCCCCGTGACCTAGATTTTATTGTAGCTGTGCCTTTCTACCATTGTGGGCACCACTTAGGGTAGGTAGGTGGAAGAATGATACCTTAGGCTTAGACAGCTCAAGGGCTTAAACCTCCTTAATACTGAGAGTATTTCAATGATGTATCTGTGGTGATTGCATAATTTCTCCTGCTGTAATTACAAAGTCACCCACTCATTGACTTCTCATAAAACTAGAATGTGATTAAAATATTTCCAAATACCTGTGATAATCCAAAATTGCCATCTATAATTAGCTACATTTGTTATTTCTAAATTAGTACATTTGAGCTTTAGCATGCTACCAGCATTTCATTGTGCCCAAATAAAGAGAAAATCTTCAGAACAGATTAAGTTCTGATGTCTGTAAATTTCTTCATATGAAATGATTTAGGCATAACAGAATAGCTATTTCTTAAGAATGTGAAATACTTCTCAAATGTTATATATTTTATGACCTATCAATGTTGCTTTTTTGTTTAAGAATAATGAAAGAACTGTTCTATATTACAGCTGCACACGTGCATAAATACACTACACATGAATATACATTTAAGTATTTTGCATTTGTCTGTGTAGTTTAGCATATGCCAATTTCAGTTATTTTTCTATTGTGGTGTACTACAGAAGGAGTGATAGAAACAATTGTTAGACTAACCAATATTGTAATAATAATTTTTCACGTGATCAAATGTCTCAAATAAATCACCAGACTTATTTATTTAAGGATAACTTTAGAGAATGTTAAATAATAACTATTCAGAGTGACAGAATTTTCATGTCAACCGTTTTGCTTCAATTAATTTGGCATGTCTGTGCTTTTGACAAAATAACCAAAACTCAGAAGAAAAAGTATGGATTTGTCAATCAATACAATTTCTAACAGTTCATCTCTACTTGTGCCAATATATTCAGTTAAGATGTACACTCCTGTTCTCCCCACTTCTCAAAACCTCATTTGTCTCTCTGCCTTTGACTCACTTCCTATTTTTTCAATAAAGATCTCTCTGATTATTCAAACTGAGATGAATTCTTCTAGGTCTGAGCTCCCCTGGAATTTCTTTGCTGTATAGAGTTCTCAAAGATCAATCATACATTGTCTTGAAGTAGTGAAAAGAAAGCCTATGACTTGGGATCTATTCTATTATAAAATAACTCACAAACTTGGCCAAGTACTTACTGTCTGAGGACACAGCGAGTGTATGACTCTCACCATCTGCCAGTATGGTTTAAAACATCTTACATACATTATTTCACTTAATCTTCAAGTAAGCCTATAGAATAGTTGAAATCATAATGTTTCTCTGTATATATGCACATTGACACATGGTGCTTTTCTTAGTTGAGTTGTATTGCTCTGGATAGAGGCCATAATCATGGCAACTTTTATAAAGTACATTTATTTGGTGCTGACTTTCAGATTTAGAAGATTTGTTCATTATTGTAATGATGGGAAACGTGGCAGGCAGCATGTTGGCAGCCGTGGTGCCAGACAAACAGTTGAGAGTTCTTTATCTGGGTCAGCAAAGCAGCGAGAGAGTGACACTGGGCCTGGCTTGAGCTTCTGAAACCTCAAAGCCCTTCCCCTAGTAACTCTTCTCCTCCAAAAATGCCACACCTCCAATAATGCTACTCCCTCAGAGTTTATTGGGGGCGTGTTCATTCAAACCACCACAATGCTCTTATCCATATTTCTATATCAGACTAGTACAGCATTTAAAGTCATGTCAGTAGTACATTTCAAACATAATTCCAGCCTCAACAGCCTGCTGTGGAAGATGTGCTCTCATGCAATATACTTTCATGCCAGCACTGGGTTGTACCTAATAGACAAGTAATGGTTGCCATACAGGTGCATAACAGATGCTGTCCCTCACTTGGTTTCCCATTTCTTGCTCTGTGAATTGTGACTTGTGTCTATATTTAACTTGTCAAATGGTCATACTGTTCCTACAGGTGTCCCAGAAACTGCCACAACCCTAGGCCACAAGTTCAAATACTTTTATGACATGGACTTTTTGTGCCTTCATTCCCAGCTCTGCATCACCAGTAGTTCTCTGCAGATCATTTTGCCATTCCACCCAGATAGATCTTTGTGATTCATTCTGCTAACATGCCCTTGTTACAGCCCCCTCTTACACACTGTTGGCTATCCGTTACTCTGTCTGGCTGCCTCATTAATGTCATGCTCTCACACACAGTAACGGACAATCCTCTTATCCCTTCCTGCATAGCATCCCCTGTATAGCAGGGTTTACAGCTCAGGACACAAGGTAAGCTGAGATTACTTGAATGCACAGTGCACAGAGGCTGCAGAGAATGGACTTGATTCTTAATGTCTTAGCATTCCCAGTGCTCTGTATAGTAACTGGAACTGCTGGCATGCAGAGGGCCTTATTGAATTTTCCTGATAACAGGAAATTCTTTTCTTAAACTTGATTTTCTCTAGAGAAGGTTTTCGGAAAAGGGATTCCCAGTAACATATTCTCTTCCAGGAATCAAACATTAGTCTTTTCAAAATTGTATTCTGTATTATTGCTTGGAGACAGAATGAATCTACGGTGAAACATATTAGGAAGAAATGAATCCTGATGGCCTTGTTCTTGATACCACAGCACTTATTAGTATATTTACTAATTTAGCAAACATTTATATGATTACTGTTGCCTAATAGTAAGCATAAGAAAGAATTCATCTCATTATGGTCTTGTAACATACCTTGTCAGACGTTAGAAAAGTCCTGTGATAAAAAAGCCATTACTTTAGACACCAATCCAGCCCACACTGGAAAAGAGGATTGGTGTCTAAAGATCCGGCAGAACCAATGGTATGTCCCTTTTGAGATTAGATTATAAAAAAACTATAGACTCCATTTGTGATGGGTGCTTTTATATGCTCTAGCTTTCTCTGGAATACAGTGTTGTAATTTAAAAAACAAAACAAAAACAAAACAAAAAAAAGCCATTACTTATTTCCAAAAATATATTCCAATTTTATTTGATCGGAATTTACTTTTTAGATATTATCACTCCATATAAATTATTTGGAAAATGCTGCCTGTCAATATCACCCATTAAAATGATAACCTCTTTATTACTTTTTAATTATAACTTTTTATATGGTATGTAACAAAAAGGGAATTCATGTTATTTAATCAAACCTTAAGGAATATTATGAATATTTAAGTTATTGCATGTTTGGAAGAAATAGATGGTAGGCACTGAAAACAGTGAAATTCTCCCTAGAAATAGAAACAAGAAACATGTTTAAAATGGAGCTACTGACTTGTATTTGCTAAGTTTATGGGTATGTCATGTTTGATTCAATCTGTATTCCTATTTTGGCCAAAATACTGTAACACAGATTTTGAAACTTAGTCTGAAATTTGTTACCAGATTTGATTGAGAAATAAGAAAACTCAAATACCATCTTTCTGTATTTCTTCTGGAAAGGGGGAATTCAGTGATAGCCTGTATCAATAGTTCCATCCATAAATTGTGAAAGTTTTTGTTAGTTTTTTCATTATATATCACCCAAAACAAAAGTTACTTTTCAGACCTAGTTCATCTTGACATTTTACATTCCTTCTTGTAGGTCTGCTCATCCATATGGTGGACTGGCAGCCAGAGGTTGCTATAAGGATGGCTATATTAATTGCACTCCACTTACTTTTTGAGATAGTATCTCTCAATGAATGTGTAGCTCATAGTTTTGGCTTTTTTGGCCACCCAGGCATTTACCATAATCTGCCTTTCTGTGCCCTGCAGATATTGAGTTACAGAGGACAGAGAGTGCCGTGCTCAAACTCTATAAGTGCATTGGTGCTAGGGACCCAAATTAAGCCTTTACCCTTGTGCACCAGGCTCTTACTCAATGAGCCACCTTGGCAGCCACATTTCACACTTGTAAAATACCTGTTTGATGTTAACATTTTCTTTTTCTTTGATACTAGTGGCCTTTTATATTTTATTCCACTTACTTTCATAAGATACATACACACACACACACACACACACACACACACACACACAAATATATGCCTCTCAACAATCCCTCTGTTCCTCTGCCTTCTCAATGAATACTGTAGCCAAAGGTTAATCAAGAGTCAGTCATGAGTAATTTGCTTTCTATCCTGACCCTTTAAGTAAACATCTCATGTATATTTCAGATGTTTTGGGATCACTGGGAAGTGGATACGTGAGACCAAGCAGAATAGACTATGGGAGATAGAGAACATGGAGAAGAAAAGAGGATAGCAGGCTCATCGGAGTTGTCAAATGCCTCTTTGCACATAGGAGATACTGTATCAAAGACATGCCATGGGTTTTTCACCACTAAGAGGGCTTAGCCTTGTTAAATTGCTTCCAAAATAATTCAGTAAGTGAGTGCATTTATGCTCATTTTTTATTTATTACTGAAAACTTGAACAGTGTTTGATGAACCGAAACATATGCAGTAAATATTTATTAAGTTAACAAATAAGAGTATGTTGTATTAGCTTAGAAACAGAATGTATTTTTCCAAATTTACCTCAGTGAAGAGACATGTATCTGTGTCAGGAATTTTATGTAATCACTACCACTACTGGAGGGGAGAATTTCTGTCTTCCTTCTCTTCCCCCTTCTCCTCTTTTTCCACTCTTCACACCTTCTTTATTGTCCTTTATTATCTTCAATTTTTCTAGTGTTGAGGATCACCCCCAAGGACTGTTATAGCCGGAGGCCTGCTCATTCCTTGCCAGCTATCCAGACCCTAAATAATCGCACAGAAACTGTATTATTAAAACACTGCTTGGCCTATTAGCTTATGTATATTTCTAGCTAGCTCTTATATCATAAATAAACCCATGTCTATTTATCTGTGCATTACCACAAGGTTGTGGTCTGCTGACAAGGTTCTAGAGGACTCCTGCAGGTGTCTTTTGCTTCTGGCAGCTACATGGCTTCTCACTGACTTCACCTACTCTCTTTCTACATCTATCTGCTTGGAATTCTTATCTTGTCCTATTCTGCACTGCAATAGGCCCAAAGCAGCTTTTTTTTTTATTGACCAATGGTATTCACAGCATACAGAGGGGAATTCTACATCAAGCTGTCTTTAGTTACACCCATCTGCTAATAGAATGTTGTGCATCAACACTTTACAAAAAACTCCTGGCTAGCCTAAACAATAACTAAATCAGCCATTGTGTGTATGTCACACAAGTGGACAGCCGTCAAAAACATTAAAATGTTTTTTTCTCTCTTGGTTTCTTTAATAATTGAACTGTGTGATTCCTCTAATAAATTAAAATTGAGATACAGAGGGATAAATTGTTATGAGCAAAATTAGTGGAACAGAAATTTGAAATTCAGATTATGGCAGCTGTAAATTATAACTTATGTCAAAAGAGAATATTAATTTTCTCCAATTATTACTTAGTTAAAATAGGATAAGGGACCTGCTCTGGAGGATTGCAAGGCCAGTTGTCTAAAGCTTAAAATTATCACCTGAAATCTAATTAAAATAAAATCAAATTAGCATGTTATGAATCAGAATCAGTTGATCCAAACACATAGGTGTCTGTTCCATCAGGGATTTGAAAGAGAAAATGAATCTACTTAGTATATTTTTAAGCTTGTTATAAAACTATTCATTGTGTTTAGAATGTTAACATAAACAATTACACAATGCATTTGAATGTCTTCACTGTCTTCCAAAAGGTTTCATATTAAAATCTGCAGGGCTGGGAAATGGTCTGGAGAGCATGAGCACATGCTTTTTTTTTTCCCCAGAGGACTGGAGTTTGAATCAACAGTGCCCATACCATGTGATTCATAACAGCCTGTTACTCAAGTTCCAGAGGACCTGACACACTACTCTGACATCCTGAGGCACTCACATATACCACCTATACACATGGCATATAATCATAGATAAACACATACACACGCGCGTGCGCACACACACACACACACACACACACACATATACATAATAAAAATAAATCTTGTTGAAAAGAATTTAAATCTTCATTTACACATTTCTAATGAGATCTCAGTGCATAATTAAAATACAAATATCATTTGAAATTGCCATAATATATACAAAATAGGAATACTATTTTAATAAATACCTGAAAGTTTATAGTCATGAATTTTTCATATTTCTTTAATGTTCTCTTGTCTATGCTGCCTTGGTGCCTAGCCTGAATACCTGTGTACCTAAATACACAGGTAAACATATAAAACTGATGTTCAAAAGATCTCTTTTAGATCCTTGTCCGAGTTGCATACAAAAATCTTAGTATGACTTTCGGAAGGACATAGTCATAGTCACAAAGGTACTGATAGAAGAGATGACTCATTAGTATTAAGAATTCACATGAATTCATATTTTGAAGCCATTTTTGGATATGAACACTTTTTTCTGTTCCCAGAATGCCCAGAGGATTCAAACTTATATGGATTTCATGTAACAAAATGAATTAACATGTACTTACCTACTCATTCTCATTTTCTGAAGGTGTTCTAAATTCTAAAAGCCATCTCTTTCCTTGTGATATGTACTAAATTACATTTCATAAAATTCTTTCATTGATTTTTAAATTTGCAGATAATCTTCCTGTCATAACACTTCATCAAGTATGATTCAAATATCCTTTTCTAAAAGGTAAGCTTAGAATAAAGCATTAAATCAGGATCCTCTAACCCAGAGAATGGAGTACTGTGTACCATGGGTTGGTCCTGCTCACAGTTCCATTTACTCTCTAACATTAAGTAAAATACTATTTACCTACAGGACTTATCACTTTCTTTAGGATTATTTTTGTTAGGTCACTCATCAATGAAAACCATGTAATAGAGCAAACAATATATATATTCCAAGTGAGTCTAACACTATGATGATTTGATCTTTTCAAATTGCAAACACTGAGTACTGATTCACCAAGTATTCTCTATAACCTGTGATTCAATGTAGCTGTGATGTCAGTTACTTGGCTATTTTTGCATTGAAAATAACCAGCTCTGATATTTAAAACACAAGCATCCATGTTAAACACATGCTAATGTTGAACTTGCATTAGCCTCTGTGTAGGAGAAAGTTTGTGTTCTCCTCAGTTATGATGAAGGTGATCTAAATGTTCTTATCTCACTGATTAAATCACAATTATACATACTGTCTCACATGTTAATAATCTCCAGATGGAGAGCAAGCAAAAAGAATACTAAACATTCAGCAAAAAACACTCATATCCTGCACTTGCTACAGAATAATAAGAACACAGAGAACATTATTTTCAAGCTAGATTTTCCTTGTTTAATCAAATGCCACTGGCAAAAATAATGATGCACCATAATTTTACTAGAGTGATATATTTGTAAAGCACCATGCAAGCCTTGTAAAAGAGCAATAAGTTCCTTCAGTGATAGTAAAATAAGCTTTCATATTGAGATGCTCAGAGGTGATACTCTTCATGGACTCTAGACTTGCATTACCTATTCTGTACTGAAATTTTCACAAACAGAAAAGAATTACAGTAATGGTCACGTTTTCTCTCCTATGACATAGAAAAGACCCAAGTTGAGTTTAACTAAGTAGAGAAAATGATAAGATCTTAAGTAAAATTTATACTTATCTGACCATTCTTATTTGATAACATAGACTTTCATCCTATTTGACCACAAAGACTTCCGTCCTGTTCAGCCTGAGGTAATGAATGACTGTTGTTTTAAGATGCTTCATTTGTGATGGTTTGTTCCACCACAACTTAAAGAAAAAAGAAGTACGCACTGGGATGAATCTGTCTCAGAATCCAGAAATTTATTTTTTCAAACCAAGATTCTGTAAAATGATAAATCATACAAAAATAGAAGGAGAAAGAATAAACCTCTAAACTCCCAGCTCTTGCAGCAAGAATGAGGTGGAATGTCTTATGATCCAGGAAAGAAGTTTATCGAAAGATGGAGGTAAAAACTACTCCCACATATAGGATTTAAACAGTGAGGAGTGAATGACAAGTTCTCAGGTCTAATGGGATGGGGAGCCACCGTCCATTCCTGCCTCCAAGATTCACGTAAGAAAAGAGGCTTGATAAATCCAAAGAATTTTTTGTATCTTTAGAGAGAATGTTATTATTTTTCTTGAAAAGAGGTTGAGATGGAGTAGGCGGGAATCAGGGTAAATTTTGTGAATTAACAGTAGCTACCAGTATATGTTTGACTATTATGTCTAGAACTACTAATAAATTATTAAATGCTATCTGAATGGCCTAAACCATGGAAAAGAAACAAGAAATTTAATAATTATTTCAATATTATGTAACTTTATTTCTATATAACTAATATTTAATCTTTAATTTATTGACAAATTTTGCACCCAATGTTATGGTTAAAATGCCTCTAATTGATAATTCGCTTCCTGGAATGCTGCGGGCTGTTATACAAGCAATACAACAAGCCAGACAAGTAATGTGTTTTTCCTTGTCCTATAAACAAGACTGGCTGCCCCAACTACATAGGACATGGTGTGGATCATACATAGTGGGATGTTGCATAGGCAGGAAGCATTTCAGAATCTATGCTTATGTAGACTGGACAAAGGCAGGAAGTACACAACTTTGCAAGCTCCACTTTTATAAGTCCCCGACTAATAAAATTTAGCGCCATACTCTAGGAACCTTTGTGTGGACCTGGGCAGTATTTAATGAAGCTTGCTTTAAATTTGGGTCAAAATTGTGGTAGTAGTCTTATTCTTGCCCAGTGGGATTAGCACTATAATTTCTATATATTCAAGAATACACTATCCATTCAAGTATATGTGTATAATATGTACATATATTTGTTTTTTAATTTTACTCTAACTATGAAATATATATCAAGTTTAACAAAGCTATGGATATTTTTTGGAAAAATTATCAAATGGAAGTTCAAAGTTCTTTATTTCTTTATACTTCTGCTTCAAGAGACCAGTCAAACACAAAAACATCGGTAGCTACACTTTATAATGAATGATGACAGATTTTTTTTTGCATTTAGTTTTAAATGAAACCTAGCAAGTTTTGTTAAATCTAAACTTAGCTGTGTTTCCTAAGATTCATCACTTGCTGCCATATGCTATGTTCAGAACACAATTCTCATAATCTGTGAAGTGGTTACAGATGTCTGCTTTAAAATGAAAACAACTACCAGTTTGTAAAAGAATGGGCATGAACCACATTTCTAATTTAAGAATTGGAAAATTTGCTCCATTTTACAGATTTATTTTTACACCTGAAAAGGCCTAACAAGATTTGCTATGCCTCAATATTTTACATTCTTATTTTTTTAACTTCTATTTTTCATTTCAAGCAAAATGATTCAAAGAGACATCCCGAGGGCAGTAATGTTACATAGTGGCCATTTGTTCTTATTTGAAAAATTTAAGTATGAGTGAATTTACAATTTCCTCTTTAGTCAATAGTCTCAAAACACTTCTCTTCTTAATCTGAAGTATTTGACACTGCTTGACTGGGAATAGTTTTACATAATTTTGTGTTTTCTATGAACTTGATCCTCTACACCAGTGATTCTCAACCATTCTCATGCTTTGTCCTTTTAATATAGTCTGTCATATGGTGACACCAACTACAAAATTATTTGGTTGCTACTTTATAGTAGCTTTACTACTGTTATGAATCATAATGTCATGATATAGGACAACTCCAGTGAAGTAGTCATTTGACCCCCAACAAAGTAATAACCCACAGGTTGAAAACTGTTGCTTGTCTTCTCACACCCCCAAGCATGTCCATGGCATATGTGACCACTAGAGCTTTGGCCTTACCCTAACATAAGAGATGAGTATCTCACTCATGAGCTGGAGTGCCAGATTCTCTAGGCAATAGTCCCTGGAAGTACATCACATGCCCCACCCCCACACAGCAGAGCCTTTGACCTGGGAATAGCCTCTCTACACCCCTAATCAC
This sequence comes from Microtus oregoni, assembly GCF_018167655.1. NCBI lineage: Eukaryota > Metazoa > Chordata > Mammalia > Rodentia > Cricetidae > Microtus > Microtus oregoni. The sequence continues at coordinate 34,156,256 of NW_024543073.1, read as the reverse complement.
CCCCATGGGATCTTCAATCACCACAGCCTTGGACCCACCTAAACCTGGAGAAGCATCAAGGCATACCAGAGTCCAGCAGAGGAAAGAATCCACCTACACTTGAGGAAACAGAGACACATACCACAGTTTCACCCACTGGAGGAATAGATGGGCAGATGGTAGTGTTAGAACACATTCAACAACATAAAGAACAATATGGCATTACCACAAACTAGTGGATCTACACAGCAAGACCTAAGCATCCCAATGCAGATGAAGCAGAAGAAAACAATCTTAAAAATTACTTTATAAAGATGATAGAGGCATTTAAAGAGAAAATAAAAAAATATTCTGAAAGAAGTGGAGGAAAAACACATAAAAAAATTAGAAGAAATCAACAAATTCCTTAAATAAAACTAAGAAAAAACAAACGGGTAAAGAAAACAGTTCAAGACTTGAAAACTTGAAATAGAGGCTATTAACTAAACACAAACAGACAGATTTCTGAAAATGAAAAAATGAGTAAATGATCAGGAGCTACAGATGCAAACATAAACAACAGAGTACAAGAAATAGAAGACAGAATATCAGATGTCAAAGATAAGATAGAAAAAAACAGATTCATTGGTCAAAGAAAATGTTAAATCAAACAACCTCCTAACACAGAGTATCCAGAAAATCTGAAACACCATGAAAAGACCAAGCCTAAGAATAATGGGGATAGAAGAAGGAGAGAAAGTCCAGCTTAAAGGCACAGAAAATATATACAACAAAATCATAGAAGAAAACTTTCCAAACCTTAAGAATGGCATGCCTCTAAGAATACAGAAAGCTTAAAAAATACCAAATAGAGTTGATAAAAAACCCTAACTACATATAATCAAAACACTAAATATATAGAATAAAGAAAATTAAAAATGGCAAAGGAATAGGCCAAATAATACATAAAAACAGACCTATGAGAATTACACCTGACTTCTCATTGAAAACTCTAAAAGCTAGAAGGTTCTGGATAGACACTCTACAGAAACTAAGAGATCATGGATGCCAGGCCAAACTACTACACCCAGCAAAACTTTAAATCAACCATAGATGGAGAAAGCAAGATATTCCAATACAAAACCAGATTTACACAATACCTATCCTTAAATACAGGCCTATAAAAAGTATTACAAAATAATTCACATGCAGAAAAGCTAGTTATACCCACAAAACCTGGTTAATAGATAATCCCACATTAGCAAATCCCAAAGAAGAGAAACACATGCATAATACCACCACCAACAAAACAAAAATTACAGGTACTAGAAATCACTGCTCATTTGTATCTCTATGTATCATTGGTCTCAATTCACCTATAAAAAGATGCAGGTAACAGCATGGATATGGATACAGGATCCATCCTTTTGCTGTCTACAAAAAATACACCTCAACTTCAAAGACAGACATTACCTCAGAATAAAAGTTTGAGAAAAGATTTTTCCAATCAAATGAGCATAAGAAACAAGCGGTTTTAACTATTCTAATAGCTAACAAAATAGACTTAGAATTAAAATCAATCAGAAGAGATAGAGAAGTAAATTTCATATTCATCACTGGAAAAATCCAACAAGATGAAATCTCAATTCTGAACATCTATGTTCCAAGTACAAGGGCACCCACATTTGTAAAAGAAACATTACTAAAGCTCAATTACACATCAAATCCTTCACATTGATTGTGGGAGAATTCAGCATCTCATTCTAACCACTGGACAGGACTTCTGGAAAGAAACTTAACAGAGAAATAAAGGAACTAACAGAAGTTAAGACTCAAATGGATTTAATAGCTATCTATGGCACAGTCCTCCCAAGAAGAAAAGAATATATATTCTTTTCAGAGCCTCATGAAATCTTCTTTAAAACTTGACCACATACTCAGTAAGAGAGCAAACCTCAAAAGATTGAAAAAAAATGGGAAAAACTCCCTGTATCTTATCAGATCACTATGGATTAAAGTTAAAATTCAACAACAACACTAATTACAGAAAACCCACAAAATCATGAAAACTGAACAGTGGTCACCTGAGTCACCCCTGAGTCAAGGAAGAAATAAAGAAATTAAAGGCTTCCTAGAATTCAATGAAAATGAATACACAGTATAAACTTATGAGACACATTGAAAGCAGTGCTAAGAGGAAAGTTTGCAGCACTAAGTGCCTACATAAAGAACCTGGGGAAATTTCACACTAGTACTTTAACAGTACAACTGAAAGCTCTAGAACAAAAAGAAACAAACTCACCCAGTAAGAGAAGATGCAAGGAAATAATCAAATTAAGAGTTGAAATCAATAAAATAAAAACAAAGAAAGCAATACAAAGAATCAATGACATAATGAGTTGGTTCTTTGAGAAATCAACACAATAGACAGACCCTTATTCAAACTAACCAAAAGGCCAAGAGACTATGCAAATTAACAAAATAAAAAATGAAAAAGGGGATATAACAACAGATACCGAGGAAATTCAGAGAATCATCAGCTCAAACTTCAAAAACCTGTATCACACAAAATTGGAAAATTTAAAGGAAAAGAACAATTTTCTGGATAGGTATCATATACCAAAATTAAATCAAGAACAGAAAAAAAATAGACCTATAACCCCTAAGGAAATAGAATCACTCCTCACAAGTCTCCCAATCAAGAAAAGCTCAGGGCAAGACTGTTTCAGTGTAGAATTTTACCAGAATTTCAAAGAGCTAAGACCAATATTCCTCAAATTGTTATGTACAATTGAAACAGAAGGGACAATTACAAACTCTTTTTATGAGGTGACAGTTACCCTAGTAAACAAACCACAGTAAGATACAACTAAAAAAGCAAATTGCAAACTAATATCCACCATGAACATTGATACAAAAATACTCAATAATATTCTGGCAAAACAAATACAAGAACATATCAAAAAAAAAAAATCACCCACCATGATCAAGTAGGCTTCATCCAAAGAGATGCAGGGATGGTTCATCGTACAAAAATACAATTCCACCACATAAACAAGATAAAGGACGAAAACCACATGATGATCTCATTAGAAGTGGAAAAAGCCTTTGACGAAATCCATCACACCTTCAGGATAAAGGCCATGAAGAGATCAGGGATACAAGGAACACACCTAAACATAATAAAGGCAATATACACCAAGTGAACAGCCAACATCAAATTAAAAAGAGTGAAACTCAGAGTGATTCCACTAAAATCAAGACAGAGCAAGGCTCTCCACTCTTTCCATATTTATTTAATATAGTGTTCAAAGCTCTAGCCAAAGTATTAAGAAAACGAAAGTAGATAAAGGGAATATAAATTGGAAAGGAAAAAAAAAACTTGCACTATTTGCAGATGATACAATAGTTTAAATAAGTGACACAAAAAATTCTACTTGGGCCGGGCGATGGTGGCGCACGCCTTTAATCCCAGTACTCAGGAGGCAGAGGCAGGCGGATCTCTGTGAGTTCGAGACCAGCCTGGTCTACAGAGCGAGTTCCAGGACAGGCTCCAAAGCCACAGAGAAACCCTGTCTCGAAAAACCAAAAAAAAAAAAAAAAAATTATACTTGGGAATTCCTACCACTGATAAACACCTTCAGTAATACCTCAGGATACAAGTTTAACTCAAGAAAATTAGAATCCTTCTTGTACACAGAAGATAAACGGGCTGAGAAAGAAATCAAAGAAACATTACCATTCCCAATAGCCACAAATAATATAAAATATCTTGAGTTAACTCTATCCAAACCAGTGAAGGACCTATATGACAAGAACTTTAAATCTTTTTTTTCTTTTTTTTTTAATTGAGAAAAAAAAAATTCCGCCTCCTCCCAGCCTCCCACTCCTTCCCCCCTCCCCCCACTCCTCTCCCCGTCCCCCCACTTCTCTCCCCCTCCCCCCACTCCTCTCCAACTCCCTCTCAAGTCTGAAGAGCAGTCAGGGTTCCCTGCCCTGTGGAAAGTCCAAAGTCCTCCCCCCTCCGTCCTGGTATAGGAAGGTGAACATCCAAACTGGCTAGGCTCCCACAAAGCCAGAACATGTAGTAGGATCAAAACCCAGTGCCATTGTCCTTGGCTTCTCAGCAGCCCTCATTGTCCGCCATATTCAGAGAGTCCGGTTTTATCCCCTGCTTTTTCAGTCACAGTCCAGCTGGCCTTGGTGAGCTCCCAATAGATCAGCCCCACTGTCTCCGTCGGTGGGTGCACCCCTCTTGGTCCTGACTTCCTTGCTCATCTTCTCCCTCCTTCTGTTCCTCATTGGGACTTTGGGAGCTCAGTCCAGTGCTCCAGTGTGGGTCTCTGTCTCTATCTCCATCCATCGCCAGATGAAGGTTCTATGGTGATATGCAAAATATTCATCAGTATGGCTATAGGATAGGATCATTTCAGGTTCCCTATCTTCAACTGCCCCAGGAACTAACTGGGTACCTCACCTTGGGCACCTGGAAGCCCCTCTAGGTCCAAGTCTCTTCCCAACCCTAAGATGGCTCCCTTAATTAAGATATGTGCTTCCCTGCTCCCCTATCCAACCATCCTTTATCCCAAGCATCCCGTTGCCCCAAGTTCTCCCCATCCTACCCTTCTCACTTTTCTCTCCCCATCTCCCCTTACCCCCCTCCCACCCACCCTTAAGATCCCGATTTTTTGCCTGGCAATCTTGTCTACTTCCCCACCCAGGAGGATAGCTATATGCTTTTCTTTGGGTTCACCTTCTTATTTAGCTTCTTCAAGTCCAAATGGATCAAAGACCTCAATATCAGTCATGAGAACACTGAACCTGATAGAAGAGAAATTGGGAGGTACCCTACAACAGATGGGCACAGGCGATTGCTTCCTATGTATAACCCCAGAAGCACAGACATTAAGGGCAACATTGACTAAATGGGACCTACTAAAACTGAGAAGCTTCTGTAAAGCAAAGGACACTGTCACTAAGACAAAAAGGCAACCCACTGACTGGGAGAAGATCTTCACCAACCCCGCAACAGACAAAGGTCTGATCTCCAAAATATATAAAGAACTCAAGAAACTAGACTTTAAAATGCTAATTAACCCAATTAAAAAATGGGGCACTGAACTGAACAGAGAATTCTCAACAGAAGAAGTTCAAATGGCCAAAAGACACTTAAGGTCATGCTCAACCTCCTTAGCGATCAGGGAAATGCAAATCAAAACAACTTTGAGATATCATCTTACTCCTCTCAGAATGGCTAAAATCAAAAACACCAATGATAGCCTCTGCTGGAGAGGTTGTGGAGGAATGGGTTCCGTCATCCATTGCTGGTGGGAATGCAAACATGTGCAACCACTTTGGAAAGCAGTGTTTTGGTTTCTCAGGAAATTCGGGATCAACCTACCCCTGGACCCAGCAATACCACTCCTGGGAATATACCCAAGTGATGCCTGATCATATGACAAGGGCATTTGTTCAACTATGTTCATAGCAGCATTATTTATAATAGCCATAACCTGGAAACAACCTAGATGTCCTTCAATGGAAGAATGGATGAAGAAAGTGTGGAATATATACACATTAGAGTACTACTCAGCGGTAAAAAACAATGACTTCTCAAATTTTGCATGCAAATGGATGGAAATAGAAAATACTATATTGAGTGAGGTAACCCAGACCCAAAAAGATGAACATGGGATGTACTCACTCATAATTGGTTTCTAGCCATAAATAAAGGTCAGTGAGTCTATAATTTGATATCCTAAAGAAGCTAAATAAGATGGTGAACCCAAAGAACTTTAAATCTTTAAAGAAAGAAATTGAAGAAGATATCAGAAAATTGAAAGATGTCCCATGCTCTTAGATAGGTAAATCAACATAGTATAAATGACACTCATACCCAAAGCAATCTAAAAATTCAGTGCAATCCCCAGCACAATTCTTCACAGACCTTGAACGAAGAATGTTCTTTCATATGGAAAAAGAAAAACCCCAGGATAGCCAAAAGAATCCTACACAACGAAGGAACGTCCAAAGGCATCACCGTTACTGACATCAAACTCTACTACAGAGCTATCGTAATGAAAACACCTTGGTATTGACACAAAACAGACAAGTGGACAAATGGAATCAAATTAAAGACCCTGATATTAATCCACACAGCTAAGAACACCTGATTTTTGACTCAGAAGCTAAAATTATACAAGGAAAAAAATTATCTTCAAAAAATGGTGCTTTCATGAGTGCATGTCAATGTGTAGAATGATGCAAATAGATCCATATCTATCCTCATGCACAAAACTCAAGTCCACATTGATAAAATACCTCAACAACACTGAACCTAATAGAAGAGAAAGTGGGAAGTAGCGTTGAACACATGGACATTGGAGATAACTTCCTGAATATAAAACCAGTAATCAAATAATAAATGGGACCTCCTGAAACTTTTCTGCAAGGCAAAAAGACAGTCATCAAACAAACCAGTAGCGAACAGAATGGGGAAATATCTTCACCAACCACTTTGGACAAAGTGCTGATTTTCAAAATATTCAAAGAACTCCAGAAACTAGATATCAAAATATTAAATAATCCAATTAAATAATGGGATACAGATCTAAGCCACGAATTTTCAACTGAAGAGTATCTAAAGCCAGAAAGTCACTTAAGGAACTACTCAACATCAGAAAAATGCAAATCAAAACAACTCTGAGATGCCATTTTACACCTGTCAGAATGGCTAAGACCAAAAACACGAATGATAGTTTATGTTGGAGAATATGTACAGTAAGGGGAACTTCCTTCTATTGCTGGTGGGAGTTCAAACTTATACAGCCACTTTGGAAATCTGTATGGTGGTTTCTCAAAAAATTAAGAGTCAATCTACTTCATGACTCAGCAATAACACTCTTGGGCATATACCCAAAGGATGCACATTCATAACAAAAAGACATTGCTTCAACTATCATATAGTAGCATTATTTGTAATAGCCAGAACCTGTTAACAACTTAGATGACCCTCAACCTAGAATGGATAAAGAAAATGTGGTTCATTTACACAATGGAATACTACTCGGTAGTAAAAAACAAGACATCTTAAAATTTGAAGGCAAGTGAATGGAAAACCATCCTGAGTGAGGGAACCCAGATACAGAAGACAAACAGATATTAGACATAGAGCAAATGATAACCAGCCTACAGTCCAAAACAAGAGAGAAGACAGGAAAAATTGAGAACTTAAGAGAGATACGCATGGTACCCCTGGGAAGGAGAAGTAGATAAGATCTCCTTAGTAAATTGACATGGGAGAATGCATAGAAAGGTGAGAGGGGAGGGGAGAAGAGAGGAATCAGGAAGATCAAGTTGGGTAAAGGACAGAGAAATAGAGCAAGGAAACAGATACCTTGAAAGAGGGAGCCATTGAGGTGATAGTAAGAAACCACACAAGAGGCAAACTCTGACAAAACCACAAGATATCTCCATCCAAGAATCTAGGCAATAGTCGAGAGGGTACCTAAGCCGCCCTTCCCAGGTAATCACATTTATAACCACCTCAATTGTCATCATAGAACCTTCATCCAGTAACTGATGGAAGCAAATGCAGAGAACCACAGCTAAGAACTGATCTGAACCCCTGGAGTACAGTCATAGAAAAGGAAAAGAGATACTATGAGCAAAGGGATCGAGACCGTGATGTGAGTACCAACAGAAACAGCTGACTCAAGCTAATGAGAGCTCACTGACCCCAGACTGACATCTGGGGAACAGTATAAGACTGAACTATGCCCTCTGAATGTGGGTGACAGTTACGTGCCATGGGTAGTTTGTGGGGCCACTAGCAGTGGAACCAGTATTTACCTCTAGTGAATGAACTGGCTCTTTAGAGCCCATTCCCTGTGGAGGGATACCTGGTAAGCCTAAATACAGGGTGAAGGAATGGGAGAGGGCCATGGTCCTGCCTTGCTTGATGTGATAGACTTTGTTGACTACCCATGGGAGGCCTCACCCTCTCTAAAGAGTGCATGGGGGTGGGGTGGAGAGAAAGTGGGGCTAATGTGAGGATGACAGTGAGAGGGAAATGGAATCGGTGTATAAAGTAAGATTGTTTTAGAAATAAAAAGATTACTACAGCTATACAAAGGATTTTATTCAATACTAACATTAAATAATTTATTAATTTGTGAATTAAAAAGTTAAAATTGCAAAGAATATTATAATATAAAGCCAATGAAATGCTATTTAGACGTGAATCCAGGGGTTCTGAAACAATCAAATCATCAGACCTTACTTTCTTTGCTAAATAAGGTGCCAAGGAAAAGAACCTCTCAGAATGTTTCTATCTATTGATAGAGGCTCACCTTTCATTCCATTGCTAATTTGTGTTGACTGATAAGTTTTTATCAGAATTCTTATTGCTCATATGTATAAATAATTAAGGCTATCTACTTTCTAATTAATTATCTATACTTCTTAATATAAAAACAGTCAAATATTAAAGTTTTAATGATTTTATTTCCCTTCTTAGATTTTTGTGATTTTCAAGTAATATGGATAGAGCTTCAAAACTTTAGAGTCACATAATTCTTTATGCTTAAAATCACATTGGCATAAATATTGTCCTTATTTGTTGAACATGTTTTTCTGAAAGACTTTTGTTTGTTAATTTATTCATTCAGTGCCTAGCAGTGAATGTTAGTTGTGTCCAAGGTTTTCACTCTATGAAATTAATACAGGGTAGAGTTGGGGGAGTAGAAAACAGAACCATTAATCAAAAGACACTAAATTACAGCAGAAAAAATAATCAATGAATTCTAAGTTACTATTAAAAAGGAGTGAAAAGTTGTTGTGTGATACTGAGCAGTGAGATGATTATTTATAACAATTTAAGTGGTGTTGATTGTGGTGGGTGGGATTGGGGAGGTCTAGAAAGAGTTGGGGGAGGAACAGCCATGATCAAGATACATTGTATGAAAAAAAAACATGTTTTCAATAAAAAATATTGAAAAGAAGATACTGTAAGTTTTCATAATAAAAATAATAGATACGTTTTTGGAAAGAGCAAGTGAAACATATCATATTACATGAAACCTCATGTGGAATAGGGACTTAGTTATTAGAATAGGCTTTCAAAATTGATTTCACAGCTACATTTCTTTACAGAAAATATCACCTCTGCAGTGAAAATAGGTTTTGGGACCACCAACTTCTGGTTCCAAACATAAAAGAGAGACTTATCTCTGAGGTAGAATTATTGGGTCTCACATCTAAAAGTACACACGCATGCTTCTTGGCTTTTCTTTATTTTTTTATGTTGTAAAGCAGCTATTGGAAGTATACACATTAAAATTATCCCAATTCCAACTTTTATAAAAAAGTTCTCAAAACTGCTAATGAATATATTTTCTCATATATAATTATCACCTGTTAATACAAGTCAGATCAGGCCAACCTTATGACTTAGTGACTCAGCTTTAGTGCCCCATCAATGAGTATATATGTATATGTATCTTGTGACAATAAATATAATTAATAAAAGAAAATACATAAAAAGTAAAACAAAATAAATGAGTCTGTCATTTACATGAAAATATTTCTGTCAACTTCATTTTACTGGTCAAAGAGAAAACTGTTGGTCGGAAGTTTTCTTCTCTTTGTAATAATTCATTACTGTCCCTTCTCTTAGTACTTATCTAAAGAATCAGAAAGCAGTTGATTTTCTAATAGGTGGTAGTCATTAATTCCAGTCCTCTTACTCAATACTTACTCAGTTACTTATACATAATTTGGTATCCTTGGCTTATAAACTAGTATACTAGTATATTACATTGCAGTTGAAGCAGACCACAAAAAGTCATAATCATGCCATTTAAGAGGCAAATTAAAACATTTAAAGGGAAAAGTAAAGGATACTGCAGCTTATACTATTTCATTAATATTTTGTTCATGGTGTAAGATTCACCTTTCAGCATTTTCCTTAGAGAGCCTTTCATTTCTAATTATGGCCGTAGAATTAAGAAGATTAAAGTGAACCGATATGGAGAGATAGCACTTGTCAAATCATAAATATCTAATACTAAAATAATAGTTAATGAAAAGCTAATTAATTTATGACAAAATTGAACTAATTTTATAATAGGAAACAATGTTTACAATACTCAAAAACTACTAATGTGCTTTTATATTTTTTAAAAATAAAAAGGTTATAAAAAACATGTTAAGTAGTAAAATTCAGCGTGCTTTTATGATAAAACTCTTAGCAACCTAGCTATATGTGAATATTCCTGAAAATTTGAAATCTATAGCTACTGTTCATTTACACAGATTTTCCATTTCCAGACATCAAAATACCAAATAATCAAATTAAAAATGGGGGTAGAGATCTAAACCAAGAATTCTAAACAGAAGAATCTCAAATGGCTAAAAGATATTTAAGGAATTGTTCAACATCCTTAGCCATCAGAGAAATGTAAATCAAAACAACACTGAGATACCATCTTATACCTGTCAGAGTGGCAAAGATAAAAAAACAAAACACTAATGACAGCTTATGCTGGAGAGAATGTGGAGTAAGAACACTCCTCCATTGGTATTGGAAGTACAAACTTGTTCAGTCACTCTGGAAATCAGTATGACGGTTTCTCAGAAAATTGGGAATCAGTCTACCTCAAAATCCAGCAATACCACTCTTGGGAATATATCCAAAGGATGTTCAATCATACCACAAGGACATTTGCTCAACTATGTTCATAGCAGCATTATTTGTAATAGCTAGAACCTGGTAACAATCTATAATCCCCTCAGCTTAAGAATAGATAAAGAAAATGTGGTATACCTACACAATAAAATACTTTTCAATGGTTAAAAAAAGGAAAAGGAAGAAAAAATAGCAACAACAACAGCAAAAACAAACAAACAAACAAGGAAATTTAAAATTTCCAGACAAATGGATGGAACTCTAAAAAACCATCCTGAAGAGGTAACCCAGACCGAGAAAGATCATCTTTGGTATGTACTCACTCATAAGTGGTTGCTAGTTATAAAGCAAAGATACTAGCTGTAAAGTCTATAGAGATGCTAAGTAACAAGGTGAACCCTAAGAAAAGCATACATAGATCCACCTGAAAAGGAGAAATAGACAAGATTGCCTGACAAAATTGAGAGCATAGGGGTCGGGAGAGAAGAGGAGGTAGAAGGTAAAAAGGGGAGAAAGGGAGGGGGGAGGAGAACTTAAGGAACCAGTTAGTCAAGATAGAGGAAGGGCAGAAATGAAAGAGATATTTGATCAAGGGAGCCATTATGGGGCTGGCTAAGTGTTCTGAAACTTACAAAGGGAAAGAAAGTTCTTGGGCATAGCCTCTGTTCAAGACTGAGTCAAAATTTAATAGTGAACCATTAAAAGGAATCCCTTGCATTTGAAAATGATATGTAAAAAAAAAAAAACAAACTACGTGAATTGATCAAGGATTCTCAATGTTTCTAGAAGACAAAATTTATAAACAAAAGACTTCATCAGTGTAAACCAATCAATTAGAAACCATAGCAAATGGAAGTTACTAACAAGGTAACAACTTTAAAGACAATGAAAACTCCATAATAAAACCTATAAAGAATCCATAGATTAATCTATAATTCATAAAATCTTAACAATGAAAATGTTATAAATTTTATTTAAAATATAAACATCAAGGGTATACAGGATGCTTCTGAAGAACTAGGTAGATATGATAGTTGTCTAAGAATAAGCACTATACATAAAATGTGAACTCAGAGACTAACAAAGCTAGGAAGTTAATCAAGGAAGATAAACTGGCTTTTTAAATTTGGAAACTGTATGGATTACATAGGGATGGAAAATGATAATTAACATGTTTGCATTTTAATAGTAAAAAATGATTATAGTGAGTTTTTATTATCTTGATCACAATGCACTTGTCTTGAAAAAGACTGAAACGACCATAATAAAAAAAAAATAAAACTGCAGTTGGGTATCTTAGTGTATGTGTCTCTTGTGCTTTCTCATTTTGATTTATATTTAAATTTTGATCTTTTTTTTTAATTATTTGTTTTTATTTTAGGGCTATGATTTATTTATTGATTTATTTACTTTGTTTATTTTATTTTTTTTAGTTGTTGCAAAAACAAATTTCCCATTTCCTTCCCCCTCCTCGCACAAATCGCCCCCTCCTCCCACTCCCCTCTCCCCCTTCCCCCACTCCATTCCCCCTCCCTCTCAAGAATGAAGAGCAGTCCAGATTCTCTGCCCTGCAGGAAGTCCAAGGTCCTCCCACTTCTATCCAAGACCAGGAAGGTGAGCATTCAAACAGGCTAGACTCCCACAAAGCCAGTTCATGTAATAGGATCGAAACCTAATGCCATGTTTTTTAAAGAAAATGCCTGTTAGTTTTTGAAAGAGAGAGAAAAAGGTTTGGAATAATGTGGGTATGGAGTTAGGGAGGACCTGGTAGGAGACTGGGTAGGGGGAGATCTATCTGATCAGAATATATTGTACCAATTTTCAATTAAAAAGAGTTCTGAGGACAATTACTGGGATTTGGGGGATTTAAGCATTTAAGAAATGTTGTTTGTCTGTGAGGTGGGCATGTGTGTGCAACCAACCTCAGGAGACAGCTCTCTGATATGGGTTTTGGAGACTGAATGCAGGTAGGTAGGATTGGTTACAAGCACCTTTGCCTGTTGAAACATCTTTTTAATTAATTAATTAATTTATTTATTTATTAAAGATTTCTGTCTCCTCGCTGCCACCGCCTCCCATTTCCCTCCCCCTCCCCCAATCAAGTCCCCCTCCCTCATCAGCCCAAAGAGCAATCAGGGTTCCCTGCCCTGTGGGAAGTCCAAGGACCACCCACCTCCATCCAGGTCTAGTGAGGCTGTTGAGACATCTTGCTATCTTCATATTTCTAAATTTTCTATGTACTTTCTTCCACTAGGTAATTACTTTAAAATTACTTAAAAACACATATTTCTCTTTAGCTTTTATTTTAAAATCTTTACAAGTACTATTCATACAATTAAATGCTTTGATCTTAACTTAGAAGGCAATTTTTCCAGTATAAATTTAAAGATTATTTTCAACTATATAAATCTTTAGATTTTATATTTAAGCTAAATATTAACCACTTATATTGTTATCATAGAAGCTGGACGTATAATACAAATTACTTGATTCTTGTTGATGCTCATTTAATATAATAGTTTATAATTAAGTTTTTGAAATAATTAAGCATTATTACATATCTTGAATTTGCAGTTTTCAAGATTTTTTTATCCTATTATAATACTGAGCTTTGACCTACTTACACTAATAAAAGTCCTAAGTTTTGATGGCAAATTTGTTGCTTTTCTTAATTATTTTAGTGTTTGCTCTCACTACATAGTATTTTTATACATATATCTGTATATATATATGTATGTGTGTGTGTGTGTGTGTGTGTGTGTGTGTTAGTATTATGCACTGGTAGCTTACTATTCTTCAATGAGATGTATTTTTAGGCTAAGCTATTGATTAGTTAATGATTAATTAAGAACTTAATAATGTTTTCAAGCCACATACACATTTTCTCTGGTACAAATATAGTTGAAATAATTTTTTTAATATTTGCTCTGTGCTTTATTCCTTCTTTTATTTTTAGCTTAATTTTAAAGATTGATGCTATCTTCTATAAGAAGTTTTGCTGGCTTGTTTTCCAGTTTATCAATCTATCATGTAATTGGAAATCTTTATTCCTCTGATTGTGATTCCACATAGATTATTTTAAGCCGCTTTTTTTTATAACTTAAGAGCACGTATTTGTTATAAGTTTGTTCGGTTGGTTGCTTGGCAGATTTTCCATCATTTTAACTTTCATCCAGAATACAATTATGACAATTCTACACTCTCTCTCATACATGTTACCCCTTCTGTATTCAACCCCTGCTTCTCCATTTCACAGGTCATTGTCTTCTCTAACTACTGCTGATCTGTGTACATACAAAACCAATAATTTAAAATATTTTCTGCATAAATATTTTCTACAGCTGACCATTCACTATTGTATTAACAATAGCTAGGCTCATCCCCAAGGAATACTAATTCTCCCTCTTTGGCAGCTGAGAACTGTCTAAACTCTTCAATCATGGGTGTGGCCCTGGGAAATTTCTTCCAGTCTGTGTTGGTCATTGGTGTGGAACAATGGCATCACAGATGAGGAGGACTATCAGTGGCTTTCCTCCATAAACAGCTTGCAAAACACCTTCCAGTACGACAAAATCTAGATGTCAGGGAAGACGGTTTCAGATCAATTCCATCGCAAATCTGCCAAGTCTCATGACAAAGTGTGTAGTATCTTCAGCAACAGAGACATACCTTTAACTTCTGGAAGACAGCAAAAAGCAATAGCAATGGGTTCTATTGTTCATGGAGACTCTCTTAGACACTTTTAACCTACAAATGTACAGGAAGTTTGGAAAGGGAGTTTCTCATATTGATTTTTTTTTCTCATGTTGTATTTTTTTTTTTTTTGTTAAAGAGTCTGTGGCTGTTCTGGGGAGTATTATGGATTGCCTATGTTAGTCTGGAAGTTAAGCAGTCAATTTTTGTTCTTTTTGTGATACACTTTACATTTTAAAATGTGCCAAATGTGGTGGTATACACTTGTATCTCAGCATTTGAAAGGCAGAGGCAGGAAGATAGGAGGTAAGGTTATCTTCACTTATTTAATGAGCTGAAGGTCAGTTTTTGGCTACACGAGACCTCATCTCAAATAAACAACAACTAAAATACAAATGATTAAGGAAGCTTAGGAATTAAGCTAATAAATGAATTTACATTCCTTCATCCAGCATTCTGTGATTCTTAAAATATTTAAATTTTTATTATTGCTCTGTTGTCCATTGATTGGACAATAAGCATATCTCTCCAATGAACTGAATTTTTAATCTTTGTATGCACCTATTTCACTGATAGAATTCTAAAAACTTGGGAGAAATAAAAAGAAGCAGGGCTTTAAGGAAGGGAAGGATTTTGTTCAAAGCTTTGGGGTTTGGATCAGCAACTGTAGAGAATAAATCTCAAAGGATTAGCTATTTCCTTCCACTATGTGAGCATACATTGAGAATGTCATGTCTCTATAACAAACCTATAATCTATCAGAGCCTTGATCTTTTACTTCCCAGAATACAAAAATATTAGTATTATATAATTTACAAGTCTCCCAGGTTATGGTAATTTTTTTTATAGAAATCAGAATATAAGCACATATTCTAAAACATTTCTTTTTGTGACTCTCCCCACCCCCTATCCTCTATCTCTTTTTTTCATTTTTTTATCTCACATTTCAGCCTAGGCAAGCTCCCCATTCATGATCATTTAGTCCTGAGGACTAAGATAACAAGCATGTGAACCATAACCCGATTAAAGTGCTTTTAATATTAGCTTGGTTATGAAGTTTAGATGCATGAAATTCTTCCCACATGTTCTGTTAACTGATCATTGCTCCTCTTTGCTTTTGAGTGTGAGATACTTTACAAGACTGTTTTCTTATCTAAGGATTATAACATCAAATATTTCTGTAATTAGTGCTGATTATTTATACCAGGTATTGTATTAAATTTTTATTTTATATTTAATGGTAAAAACATATTTCAAAATTCTAAATTTCTAGTTATTTCCTGTCAAAATTTTGATGTCTTTCTACTTGGATTGCAATTGATATCAAGTAGCACATATGTTTCTAATTTTTCACTTTAAGAATTTCTACTATTATGAAGTTTTAATATTATATAAGCAAAGTGGTTTTTTATTTTATTTGCTCTACTTAGGATTTCTAAACTAACTGAATCTAAAAAATGATGGCTTTAAGTGGTTCAAAAAAATCTTTAAGAATGCTCTTTTCTTCTTGTCAATTGCTTTAAATATATGTACCATATTTACTTTATTTTAAGATTTTTCTAATAGTTCTTCTATTTTACATGAGTGATATCTTTGATAATCTCATAAAATCTACTCTCCAGTTTACTCATCTATACAAATTACAACAAATCCTGATTAAACTTAATTGTTTGATGAACAAATTCTCTGTTGATTCAAAAATTTTACTTTCTTGGCATTTAGAAGGTTGAAAGAACATGCAGTATTGATATTATCTCGGAAGTATCATAGGCTACAGAGCAAAATTTCTCAAAAAAGCTAAAGTGAAAGAACCAGAAACATAATTTCATCTTAAATATCTATAATATTTTCTATAAAATGGGATAAAATTCTATTACTCTTTCTACTAATACATAATTTCTCAAAGTAGAGTTTATGTGGGTTTTATGATACACTAAAGTGAAATTTCATCTTTTTTGACAAATATTTAGTCAGTGCAATTATCATCTGGAACTATTGAGCATTGTAATCACCTTCTAACTACTCTGTGGTACTCATGAAAGTCATTCTACCCTTCACAAAATGAGGCAAACACTGACATTATTTCTTTTTTATTTTTCTTTTTATTTAGGTCTACACTTTTTCTCTGCTCCCCTCCTTACTTCTCCCTTCCCCATCAACCCTCTTCTCATGACCCCCTCCCCATTTATTCAGGAGATCTTTTCGTTTTCTACTTCTTAAGCAGAATATATAATATATGTCTGTCTTAGAGAATATGATTAGTAGGCTGTTTTTCTTTGCTTTATGTTTAAAAACCACTTTTGAATGAGTACATGTGATAATTGTCCTTCTGTATCTGGGTTACCTCATTCAAAATGATGTTTCCTAGCTCCATCCATTTTCCTGCAAAATTCAAGATGTTGTTATTTTTTCTGCTGTGTAAATATACCACATTTTTCTTATCCATTCTTTGGTCGAAAAGCATTTAGGTTGTTTCCAGTTTCTGGCTGTGACAAACAATGCTGCTGTGAACATAGTTGAGCACATGTCCTTGTGGCACAATTGAGCATCCTTTCGATATATACCCCAAAGTGGTATTACTGGATGTTAAGGAAGATTGTTTCCTAATTTTCTGAAAAATTGCCACACTGACATTCAAAGGCGCTGTACCAGTTTGCACTCCCACCAGCAATGCAGGAGTGTTCCCTTTTCCCCAACAACCTCTCCAGCATAAGTTGTCATCAGTGTTTTTAATCTTGGCCATTCTTACAGGTGTAAGATGGAATCTCAGAGTTGTTTTGATTTGCATTTCTCTGATGACTAAGGATGTTGAACATTTCCTTAAGTGTCTTTCACCCATTTTAGATCCCTCTGTTGGGAGTTCTCTGTTTAGGTCTGTACTCCACTTTTTTTATTGTATTATTTGTTCTTTTGATGACCAATTTCTTGAGTTCTTAGTATATTTTGGAGATCAGACCTCTACTAGAAGTATGCCTTGTTAAGAATTTCACATAACTGAACTTAAACATAAATCTCATACTACATTCTCAGCATAGAATTTTTTTTCTAATTTTTAATATCTAAATGAGAATTAAATATTATCATATCTATTTTAATAGTACCATGAAATTTTCTGTCAAACATTATTAAGTGGCTTTACTTTAAACGTCTGTGATTAAAGTATATAATTTCAGCATATGAGGAATCATTGGGTCATTTGGAATAGCACAACTATCATTCTAGCTAGAATTATATCATCCCTTGTGTGAGGAGTAGGACTATAAATTAGAGTTTGTTAACATTAGTAGAAAAAAAAAACCACGTACATATATCGTTTTAAATAAACTTTGTTAGAGCTTTTCAATCTAATGAGCTTGAAGAAAATTAATACAATGTGAAATAATAGAGACAGAACCATGACCAAACGAAACAGACATTCAGTCTAGAAGTTCTAAAATGATCATATCATGATTCTGAAAACAATTATCTTAAGAGGGCTTTGAGAAATGTAATAGTGCTATTAGAGGCGATCTCAGGAGAATTCCCTTCACCTTACTATTGAACTGTTAAAATAAAACACTAAACAGTGCTGTTAGCTCCGTGACCCTTCTATCAGTTAACATGAAGGCTTTGTGTTCTGAGGCAAGGTCAAAACACCAAGTCAACCAAAGATCAAGAACGTTTGGGGGCACAAGTACCATATATCATGTATGTTTCAGGAAGGTTGTGACCTGATTCAATTATAAACAAGGCATAAAAAAGTTTATTTACTTTCAAAATGTTGTAAGTTCTTTTAAATACAACAATTACAGTCTTTTTTCCACACATATTTTATAACATTTCTATTTTAAAAATCTTTATGAGAAAACAGTGTTTCCACTTAAGTAAAACAGTAGGTCTATCCTAGTGTTTAGAGACTTAATAAGGTCTTCCAACTACAAATGAGCCTTTTAATTTAAATTTCACACAACAGATACTTATGTGTTTCAACAGTTTGTAAATCCCTTGACTTTGAGCATATTATATACTTGCTGGTGAAAAAATTTTATTCAGGATTATTTGTGAAATGTGTATTTTACTGACACTGGTTAGGTGTCCTTTATATTCAAGTTAAAGGAAAATCTCAATATTTGTTTTACAGCAATCTGAGAACAGTACAATCTCTTCTTAACAGTATGACATTCAGTTTTAGCTTGAGACTTATTAGAATGCTATTTATGAAAATGCATTTTGACTTTACCTGTTAGATGAGTGACCAATTAGGCCAACTGAATGCTCTTTCATACTCTGAACCAAAGTTAGCTAAATGAAATTTCATAAAACTTACCTTTACAAACATTAATATTACATTTCTTATACAGCTATTTTGCTTCTTTTTCTTGGATATCACACACATTGTCACAATAATAATCTAAAAATATAGTGAAAATTGGCTGATA